>NC_141038.1:7327500-7640000 GCF_052040795.2 Danio rerio | reverse complement strand
TCCACCTCACTGCCAGTGACCACCACCACCACACTCACACACCTGGAGGACACGTTCAGTGAGCAGGTACAGCTACACACACATCAACAACACACAGCGGCCCTTAAATTCTGTATTGGATATTTAGTTCTATTCATTCTATTTTATTGTTCATCTATTTCTTTCCAGGAAAGTCCCTTTAAGGCAAGTCATTTTACTCGGTGGCCATCTTTGGAACACCTCTCAGGCTGTATGCTTAGGCATTCTGTTTGAATGGGGAAACAAAATTCTCCAACATTGCTTGCCAAGCTTATGATTAAATTCCATATTAGAAATCACCAATAAAACTAAACAACAATTTTCTATTTAGTTTCATTTCTAAACATTTGCATCACACAAAATCTACAGAGACTCACATCTGGTCCGAACCCCTCCCCCAAATAATCAGCAATCTATAGCAATTGATGATTGGCTTCTGTTCTAGAAGGCGGGGCTTCATTCGCCATATAGACCGTTAAACTTTTTTTCTATTGAAAACTATATGAGTGAAATATCTTGAATATTCTTTAGTCTTTGTTTCTAGTCAGTCATTTCAATTTGTTGTTCTATTCTATTCTATTCTATTCTATTCTATTCTATTCTATTCTATTGTAGTCATTGCTCTGATTTCCTCTGTCTTCTCTGCCAGGTCCAGTCTTTAGCGCGGTCTATAGATGAGGCTCTGAGCAGCTGGAGCACCATTCGAGACGGGGAAGGAGAGAAGTCTTCTGCTGCCCCTCCTTCCGGACCCCATCCCGAAGGGCTACTGATGGACCCCTCCAGCCTACAGGAGGCCACACAGAGTGGCTGTGGCGAGAGCATACCTCGCAGTGCCAGCAAACTCATGATGGCTTTCAGGGACGTCACTGTTCAAATCGATAATCACAACTTTCGCCTGTCCTCCTCCATGCTGGAGTCAGTTTCTCTTGGTAACGGCGTGGCAAAAGAAACTGTCTCAGAGCCCCCAATTGGGGGACAAATTGCAGGCCAGACAACGCTGTCGACCGCAGGGGACCCTGAATTTCCTCCTCCTCCACCCAGTGAGGAAGAAAAAGAGAACCAACAGCCAATTGGATTGGACACAGTGACCACAGGAGCGGGGCTGGAGGGGAAACAGACCAATCAGGTGGCACCGGAGATAGCGGAGAACAGCTCAGACCCCATCAGCAGCAGCAGCACCTCCACATCAGCATGTGAGACTATGATTCTGTCTCTGCCTCGCCCACACTGCCAGAACACACCCTGCGGGACGCTCTCGACAGACATTGCACGCAAACGCCTGTACCGCATCGGACTTAACCTCTTCAATGTGTGAGTACAAAGATCAAATCTTCCCATTTATGCTGGCTTTTTAATGCGTTAAAGCTTTTGCTCTTTATAGTTTGACAGTAAATGTTGGCTTAGCTATAGGCCCAATCCCAATTCTACCCCTTAGCCCATCCCCTAAGCCCTACCCTTCAGTTTGTGTGTTCATGTGAAGGGGTAAGGGTGTCCTAATTCTCTTTAGCTTGAAGGTGTAGGGCTAAGGGGAAGGGATAGATACCCCTTGAAACTGAGATTTTTCAGTTTCAGTCCTGACTTTTTAAGTCAGGAGATGCACAAATTTGTATTTTTTTGTCATTATAATACATTTTCACAACAAACAAGCACATGTTTTAATATATTCACAACTGCGTTCCTGTTTTACGGTCATGCTTAAAAAACGCTAAAATAAAAAACGCTAAATTTGGCTATCTATAATCCATAATAATAACTCCTGTATAATAGTCTTACAACATTCGGTCACATCTAACAGTCGATGACCCCTGAATACCCTGTATTCAGGCTGGGAATGAGCTTTTTACAGTGTCTGCTCTTATGTTAATGTTATTTTCATGTGCTTACATTGATGAATATGGCCACGGTGTAAATGCACAGTACAGTTACGATCTTATTACCACATTAGATCGTTCTAATAACATGATATATGCCTTCAGTGATTTCCTGAAGATAAATACCCAAAAATCACACAACTGGAATAACTACAGCAGTCGCCATCATCAATCTAAAATAAAGCAAGAGATCGCAATGACATATGATGAAGTGTGCAGGCGCTGTAGTGGTGTCACATTTCTCAGAGGTAAATTTTGAAGCCCTTCCCCTTCACACTCTTTTTCAAGGGCCAAGGGGAAGGGGTACAAAAAACAATTGGGATTGAGCCATAGTGTCTTTTTACATATTCTGAAAATTTTTGGTATTCAAGCAGTTGATGGTCACCACAGTAAAAAAAACAAAAAACTAATTAGATGTGGAAATCAGCAGTAACCAATTATTCAGTAAGTGAACTTCAATGTTCCTAGTAACATCCTGCTTTATTATTATTCTTTTTTTATTAAGTGAAATATGTGGAGTTAGATTTACAAATTATTACTTTTTTGTTGTCATTACTGGGAAATAAATCCATTAACAGGGTCCTATTTGGCCCATTTTACAAGATGTAAAATAAGTGTCTGTGTAGTTTCAGCTCAAAATACCCGTCAGATCATTTATTATACCCTGCTGAAAATGTCAGTTTTGGGTGTCAGAGGGAATTGGATCTGTTTTGCCTTTATATTACCTTTAAATGTAAATGAGTGGCCCACTTTTCCGACCACCAATCTCTGCTTCTTCCCATTTGGTGTCAGATACACACACTACAATAACAGACACAATGGTGACTCGGATACGGATGAAACAGAAATACAGTTTCTGAGTCAACAATACCACAGTAAAGGTCTTTGCACATTGAAGTCTGAAAATTTTACACATTTTTTTCATATTCATATGCAAAAATGTATCAAGTACACAAATCTTGCACACTGAGTCCAATGTGTATTCAAGAGTTCACACTTGGCTGATTATTGATTATAAAGCTAGTTTGGCATGCTGTCCTGGGAGAGAGCCCTGAGCTCATAAGATCCTTGAGCCCGGAGCCTTATTGCTAATTACTAACTAATAGGGCGGCCTCATAATAAGTATAAGGGCGGCGCGATGGCGCAGTGGGTAGCGCTGTCGCCTTACAGTAAGAAGGTTGCTGGTTCGAGGCTCAGCTGGATCTGTTGGCATTTCTTTGTGGAGTTTGTATGGTCTCTCCGTGTTCGCATGGGTTTCCTCTGAGTGCTCTGGTTTCCATGTGGTACAGGTGAATTGGGAAGCTAAATTGTCCCTAGTGTATGTGTGTGAATGAGAGTGCATGGGTGTTTCCCAGTGATGGGCTGTTGCTGGAAGGGCATCCGCTGCGTAAAACATATGCTAGATAAGTTGGCGGTTCATTCCGCTGTGGCAACCCCTGATTAATAAAGGGACTAAGCTGAAAAAAAATGAATTAATGAATAATATTATTAGGGGCAGCATGGTAACTTGGTGGTTAGCACTGTTGCCTTATAGCAAGAAGGTTGCTGGTTCAAGTCCCGGCTGGACAAGTTGGCATTTCTGTGGAGTTTGCCTGGTCTCCCCGTGTTGGAGTTGGTTTCATCCTGGTGCTCTGGTTTCCCCCACACTCCAAAGACATGCATCGTAGTCGTAGTGTATGAATGCATGTGTGAATGTGAGAGTGTATGGGTGTTTTCCAGCACTGGGTTGCAGCTGGAAGGGCATCCACAACGTAAAACATATACTGGAATAGTTGGCAGTTCATTCAGCTGTGGCGACCCCTTATAAATAAGGTAGTAACCTGAAGGAAAATGAATGAATCAATCAATTCAGGGTTTAAGCTCTGTAAGCCCCTCGCCTTCATAAGCCAGCTCTGCTCCGATTGGTCTGTTTTGATTGGTCTTTCCATACATATGTTCCATGTCTAAAACAAAACGCCCATTTCAGAGTGCTTGTATGTCACTGAAGGCATATGCTGGAATAGTTGGCGGTTCATTCCGTTGCGGTGACCTCTATTAATTGAGACTAAGCTGAAGGAAAATGAATGAATGATTTGCATGCAAAGTGCAACAATGTTAATTATTCATTCATTCATTCATTTTCTTTTTGGCTTAGTCCCTTTATTAATAAGCCAAATTATCCAGCATATGTTTTATGCAGCGGATGCCCTTCCAATCGCAACCCAACACTGGGAAACACTCTCATTCACACACATTCACTACTGACAATTTAGCTTATTTAATTCACCTATAGCGCATGTGTTTGGATTGTGGGGGAAACCGAAGCACCCGGAGGAAACCCACGCAAACATGGAGGGAACATGCAAACTCCACACAGAAAACGCCAACAAACCCAGCCGGGGCTCGAACCAGAGAGCTTCTTGCTGTGAGGCGAACGTCCTATCCACTGCACCACCATGCAGCCCCTAATAATTGTTTCAGAGCATCTGCAAATAAAAGCTGATAGATTGCTGAGTGTATTGGGTCAGACAGTGATGTTGTCTCAACACATATGGGAGCAACAAGTACTGTGTGTCGCTGTTGGTTTTTCTATTACATATTGTTTGAGCAACGCTAACAGAAATGAATGCTTTAGCAGGATTTCAACTCGACTAAAGAATAAAGCTTTTGTTTGCCAGGTCAGTTTGACCGTGACTAAATGAGCTGAGTGCATTTTCATTTTGCCTGCTGAAACACACTGAAAAACACACACACACACAGACGCACACGCTCATACATGTATACATACACACATACGCAAGACTATATTATACTCCCTCAGGGCTGATTGTGAAGCTCTTTCTCTGCTCCACTTTGTGTGTGTAGCTCTTTCAGACGTGCGCACACACACACAAACACACACACATACACAGAAAGAAAGAATAAAGCCAATCCACAGAGGCTTCGAAGTGCATCAGCACTCAATTGAAATCTCAGATCAGATTCACTTTGACATGCTTGACGTGAGTTGCACTACGGTTGCCAAGGTAACCAGGTGATCTTACACTCTCTTTCTCACACACCCGGACACAAACACACACACTAAGGCTGTTTACTAAGAGTGCAGAACGATGTTTCTGTCAAGATGTATGTGTGAATTGTATGTTTGCTCAGCATGAGTTAGTGTGATGCAGCATGTTTGCGGTGATGCATGTGTGTGTGTGTGTTTGCCGGATACGACCTGTGAAGACGCTCAGCGGGCTGGAAATAATGCACATGGCGCAGTGACGTCATCTCACAGATGAGCGCTAAACAGAACAACGGGCAAACACAAAAGAAGAGATATGTGAACAATCTTAATGTAATAACCCACATGAAAGAATACTGGGCACAATGGGTAGCACAGTCGCCTCACAGCAAGAAGGTCACTGGTTCGAGCCTCGGCTGGACCAGTTGCCATTTCTGTGTGGAGTTTGCATGGTCTCTCTGTATTCACGTGGATTTCCCCCTCAGCCCAAAAACATGCGCTATGGGTGATTTGGGTTGGCTAAATTGGCCGTAGTGTATGTGTGTGAATGAGAATGAATGGGTGTTTCCCAGTGATGGGTTGCAGCTGGAAGGGCATCTGCTGCATAAAACATATGCTGGATAAGTTGGCAGTTCATTCCGCTGTGGCGACCCCAGATCAATAAAGGGAGCTGAAAAGAAAATGAACACAATACTAGAGTCATTCATAGGGATGCACCCAAATGAAACTTCTAGCCCAAAACTGAAAATTCTGAATGCATTTGAGTGAAAACCGAAACCAAAATTAATTAATAAGTATTTTTTACATGACTGCAGATTACTTTTAATCTTTTTTTTCTAATTAATGATTTAATTAATTATTTCTTCTAATTTTTTGGGCATTTGTCTACATTTCGCATAGTTTTTCAGGTGTTCCATATTGATTTAGCATTAAACGGTTTAGAAAAAACATTTATTCGGTACACCTGTCCAACTGCTCGTTAACGCAAATTTCTAATAAGCCAATCACATGGCAGCAACTCTATGCATTTAGGCATGTAAACATGGTCAAGAAGATCTGCTGCAGTTCAAACTGAGCATCAGAATGGGAAAGATTTAAGTGACTTTGAATGTGGCATGGTGGTTGGTGCCAGACAGGCTGGTCTGAGTATTTCAGAAACTGCTGATCTGCTGGGATTTTTATGCACAACCATCTCTAGAGTTTAGTGTGGGCGCAGTTCTGTGGGTGCGAATGCCTTGTTGATGCTTGTTGATGCTAGAGGTCAGAGGAGAATGGCCAGACTGGTTCCAGCTGATAGAAAGGCAGCAGTAACTCAAATAACCACTCGTTACAACTGAGGTCTGCAGAAGAGCATCTCTGAACAGACAACACGTCCAACCTTAAGGCAGATGAGCTACAGCAGCAGAAGACCACACCGGGTGCCACTCCTGTCAGCTAAGAACAGGAAACTGAGGCTACAGAGCTACAGACTCACCAAAATTGAACAATAGAAGATTGTAAAAACGTTGCCTGGTCTGATGAGTCTCGATTTCTGCTGCAACATTTAAATGGTTGGGTCAGAATTTAGCAACACAGCATGAAAACATGGATCTATCCTGCCTTGTATTAACAGTTCAGGCTGGTGGTGGTGTAATGGTGTGAGGGGATATTTTCTTGGCACATTTTGGGCTTATAAGTATCAATCAAGCATCGTGTCAATGCCACAGAAACCTGAGTATTGTTGCTGACCATGTCCATCCCTTTATGACCACAGTGTACCCATCTCCCTATGGCTACTTCCAGCAGGATTCAAGAATCATCTGGTTTCTTGAACATGACAATGACTTCACTGTACTCAAATGGCCTCCACAGTCACCATAACTCAATCCAATAGAGCACCTTTGGGATGTGGTGGAATGGGAGATTTGCATCATGGATGTGCAGACGTCAAATCTGCAGCAACTGCATGATGCTATCATGTCAATATGGAGCAAAATCTCTGAGAAATATTTCAGTATCTTGTTGAATCTACATCACGAAGGATTAAGGCAGTTCTGAAGGCAAAAGGCGGTCCAACCCGGAACTAGTAAGGTGTACCTAATAAAGTGTATAGTATGCTGTTCTGATGAAAAAAATATGCCTCATGTGCACTGTAAACATGCCCTGAAATACTTGGCATGTATCACAGTATTAGTATACTTGAGCTTTAGTCCAGATGTGTTAGCTGAGGGTTGCTAATGCAGTCTCTGTGATGCACAGATGGACGTCTTTGAAAGAGGATGTGGAAAATATGTTCACTGATGCAGAAATGCTAATCTGTGTGTAAATACTGTATGTTTGTAGCTATGAATATCTCCCTTAAGTCATGTACTGTACAGGTTTGTATGTGAATCTGCCAAGCTGCACACACACACACACACACACACACACACACACACACACACACACACACACACACACACACACACACACACACACACACACACACACACACACACACAAAACCTCTGCGGTTTCTTCTTGGAGACACTTCATTATAATTTCCACATGATTCGACTGAATTATTTGTTTGTGTCTCTGTGTGTTTTCTGCTCTGATTTGGTTCTGGGATGTGGGGAAGGGTTTGATCATTGATAAAATGTATGGTAAAAATCATTGAGTAAACTGTTTAAAATCATTAAAGGGAACATATTATGCAAAAACACTTTTATAAGGGGTGTGAATCCAGTTGTGTGGCAACAGTGTGTGAATAAAGTCAATTCATTGATTCCATCTCTTGATGGAATGCTGAAACGCTTTGATTGACATTCTCCTTTTGTAGATGTTATCAGAGGGGAAAGCCCCGCCCATTAGTGACCATCTCTCCCTCATTAGCATAGACAGCCCTAAAGAGAAGCAACCATCTAGCATTATAGAGTTTTCGCATCATAACTGCTTAAGATAACGTCAGCGACTAAGAGGCTTTATAAATGTGGTTTTAGGATGCACAAATGAACGCCGAAGTATTTTTAATTTTTGTTTATGCAGTGGCGCAGTAGTGCTATAGCCTTATAGCAATAAGGTCGCTGGTTCAAGCCTCGACTGGGTCAGTTGGTGTTTCTGTGTGGAGTTGGCATGGTTACCCTGCATTCCTGTGGGTTTCCTCCGGGTGCTCCGGTGTCCCCCACAAGTCCAAAGACATGTGGTTCAGGTGAATTGGGTAGGCTAAATTGTCCGTAGTGCAATGTGTGTGAATGTTTCCCAGAGATGGGTTGCAGCTTGAAGGGCATCCGCTGTGTAAAACATATGCTGGATAAGTTGGGGGTTCATTCCGCTGTGGTGACCCCAGATTAATAAAGAGACTAAGTCGAAAAGAAAATGAATGAATGAAATATTAACTAGTATTTTTTTCTTCTGTGGGTTATGGATAAAATATGGTAGTGCTAATAGTTTAGTAAAATGAATTAGATTTTTGAAAATCACCAAGCGACCCCCACGCATTGTCCCGTGACCCCCCCCCCCCCACTTTGAGAACACTGGTGTACACATCAGTCTCTGGACTCGCTTCATCACAAATAACTAAACTTTAGCATTTTATAAAAAATAATCACTTTCTGGGATATTAGGCATGGATATATTGCAATTGTGATTTTCGAAAGTATTACAGCGCTTTGTAAACGTTCATTATTACAATTTGATGAGTCTCCCCATTCAGTTTGATAAAGCACTTGGACCCGCAAGCCGCTTTTCGTGACGTCACACTTAACAAGCGGATGCTGAGGCTCAGGAGTTTGTAGCTCCGCCCTATTTTGAAAAAACTAAAACGACACAATTTGAATTTAAAGAGGCAGTTTCATTATTTGTGGGGTATTTTGGGCTGAAACGTCACATACACAATATAGGTTATTATTTTAAATTATTTTAAAGGGCACCTAGGTTACCCCTTTTTTCAGATTTAATGTAAGTGTTTTACGTCTCCAGAAATTGTCTGTAAAGTTTCAGCTCAAGACACCCATCAGATTTTTCATCATACCTTTTATAAGATTCTATTTTATAAATTTTTGCACTGGGGGCGGTTTTGCTATACTGCGCCTTTAAGGCTAGTCCTTCCCCACCCACCGTTTCTTCGTGCCTTTCAGCGTGCCTTAATCTTCTCCCTCGGCTGCGTCAGACAACACAGACTTAAAGGAAGCAGATCTCACGTAGCGTTTGTGAGAAATACTGCAGTAAGAACTTTACCAATGAGTATTTAATGCATTTGTTGTATTAAGTTACAACGATGAGTCACACACAATGTCGTTACGAAGTCCACGCGCACACACACAGATACACACACACATACACAGCGCGGACACGACACGCACATACACACAAACAGCACGCCTTTAGCTTTGCACTCTTTTTGTACCCAAATGTGACAGGATACAGGTTAATCTCCACTGCTGTATGGATGATATGTGATGTTAATGTACAAAATAAACCTGATTTTACTTCCACAAACCGGGATTGAATCGTCTTCCTTTATAATTATTCTGACACGCGGCTGTGCTGATGAAGTAAAACTGAAGTAAATCGCTGTAATTTATTACACACGTGCACTGTTTTAAAACCTTTTAAACTTGTAAAACTCACTATTCTTGATCACATTTGATGATGATGATTGATGATCCTAGCAAACTGAACAGATCTTTTACACCCGGTTTCTTTGCACTCGTCTTCTCTGGATGATATGATTATACATGTGACTACCGGGACATGTTAATACGCAGCTGTCAATCAATTCAGTGGGCGGGGGGACCGCTCTCCTATGTTGTGGTCGGTCATAAAACAGCTCCAATTGTTCCACCGTTTTTATGTTGTTAAATTGAAAAAATATGACTATGTGTGTTTATTTCACCCCAATATAACGGTCTATACACTATACCTACATACATGTCTGTCCAAACAGATTGAAAAGTAGAATTTTTCACCATAGGTGCCCTTTAAATTTCGTAAAAAGAGACATATTAGGTCCCCTTTCAGATATATTTGATATTTTTTAAATAAATTTTCTATGCTTACCAAGATTGACCTTATTTTCTAAATGCATTAAAAATAATAATACATTCTAAATGTTATCATACAAGCGTTGGGAAAAGTTACTTTTAAAAGAAATATATCATAAAAAATAACTAAACTAGTTACTTCTTAAGGAAATTTGTTTGCAATATATTTAAAAAATAAATAAAAATCAAAAATGTAAGACCCTTTTACACCCTAAAGTGAGAAGTAAAGTGATTAAACCTAAATGAAGTAAATGTAAAAAAGTAATCAGATTATATGTTATGCATTACTCTCAGTTAAAACAACTGATTTCAATCCTAATATACAAAACTAAAAAATGTCATTTATTCCTATAATGCAAAGCTCAATTTCTCCAGTTTTCTCCATGTCACTTGACCCATCAGGATCATGCTAATATGCTTATATGTTCAAGAAATGTGTCCTCATATTAGCAATATCAATCACTTACATTTTCCTTAATCGTCCTGCAGAAATCCAGACAAAGGCATCCAGTTCCTGATTTCCAGGGGCTTTATTCCAGACACAGCCATCGGTGTGGCTCATTTTCTGCTTCAGAGGAAAGGACTGAGCCGGCAGATGATCGGGGAGTTTCTGGGAAACAGCAAAAGGCAATTTAACAGAGACGTGTTAGAGTGAGTTCTGTCTTCATCAGAGTTTATGCCTAACTCACACAAAACAGCTATATAAACAAATGAATCCAACATGATGAGCTGGATTAAAAATGTTTTTGGAAAAAGTAATCAGAATACAATAGGGATTTATTGCCAAGTATGATTACAGCACACTTAAAATGAAGCTAAGTTTACATGTACAGTATGTTTATTTCATGATACTGAAATATCAATACATGAATAAAAGTAAGTGAATAAAAATACAATATATATAGATAAATAATATATGGTCTCCGACATATAATTAATGTATTAAATAGAGAATAAAAAAGACGATTGGATGTTAATATAATAAATAAGTAAAGTTTATCAATTCATAACATAAATAAATATAAAAAGATTATATATGCTACAATTTATTTTATTTTGTGTATAACTAGAATAAAAAGGCTATATAGTTTACCTATATATATATATATATACACACTACCGGTCAAAAGTTTGGGGTCAGTAGGGCTTTTAAATGTTTTAAATTAAGCTTATTCTGCTCATGAAGGCTGTATTTATTTAATCATAAATACAATACAAATTGTAAAATGGTGAAATGTTATTGCACTATAAAGCAACTGTAGTTTATCATTTAATTTAATCATTTATTCCAGTAATGAATTTTAGCTTCATTACTCCTGTCTTCAGAGTCACATGATCTTTCAGTAATCACTCTAATATTAATTATTATTGTTATCAAATCAAATCACTTTTATTGTCACATTATCAGCAGCATGTGTGCTATGATGAGTGATAAGCTTAGTTGCTGGCTCTAGACAGTACAAAATACAGCAGACAGTGCAAATACAACGACAGTGCAAAAAACAGTGCAAAATACAGACAGTGCAAATACAACGACAATGTAAAATTGACAGCGATATGTACAATGAATAGGTTTCCACATAGTTGTAGGCAGTATTGTTTCAAGTATTGTTATTATTAATATGTATATTATTAATGATGGTAATAGTAATAAAAACAATAATGACTGGAGTAATAATTTAAGTTGAAACTGCATACAATAAGAAAGCAGTTATTTAAAGTTGTAATAAGTATTTAACAATCTTTTTTACATTTAATAAACGCACCCTTGATGAACAGAATAATTTTCTTAAAAAAAAAAACGACCCCAAACTTTTGACTGTTAGTGTTTTTATTTTATGAATTATAATTATATATTATTAATTATCTATCTATCTATCTATCTATCTATCTATCTATCTATCTATCTATCTATCTATCTATCTATCTATCTATCTATCTATCTATCTATCTATCTATCTATATATATATATATATATATATATATATATATATATATATATATATATATATATATAATACACAGTTGAAGTCAGAATTATTAGCCCCCCTTTTAAATATTTCCCAAATGTTGTTTAACAGAGAAAGTTTTATTTGTATCGATAGTTAATTTGTTCTCGATAGTCTACAGAACAATCCATCGTTATACAATAACTTGTCTAATTACCCTAACCTGCCTAGTTAACCTAATTAACCTAGTTAAGCCTTTAAATGTCACTTTAAGCTGTATAGAAGTGTCTTGAAAAATATCTAGTCAAATATTATTTACTGTCATCATGACAAAGATAAAATCAATCAGTTATTAGAAATGAGTTATTAAAACTATTATGTTTAGAAAAGTGTTGAAAAAGTCTTCTCTCCCTTTAACAGAAATTGGGGAAAAAAAATAAACAGGGGTGCAAATAATTCTGACTTCATATATATATAACATGGCTAATCTGTTATGGATTTTAATGAATAAAGGATAATGAAATTAATAAATATACTTTTAATAAATAATACATTTTATATATCTACAATATGAAACAGACAAAACAGTAAAGATTTTCTAAATAAATAACTAATTAATGCAAGGAAATGGGTAATATTATAAAAAAAAAACTTGATAAAGTCAGAATTGTCATTGCAAATTAAATGCAAATACGAAAAAAATAAATAAAAACGGTGTGATAAAAGCTTATAATAAATTAGGAAACTATGAACCTGTATGATGTTTTGTAAAAAAAAAAAAGAGATTAATAAGAATAAATTAATTCTGAATTAATTATAATTTTCATTGCTTAAAAAATACAAATATTTTTTACAAATATTGTATTATATATAATTTACCTGACTGCATTAACCAATGCACAAATATTCAGAACTAAAGGGAATCATTTTATAGACTTTTATCAATTTAATTTGAGGTTGTTAATTAAAAGCCAAACACTGACAGTAAAAGCTGAAGATTCAGTTTCTTATCTGTGCTGTAGCCTCATTCACGAGTCTGTTTTCCGTCCTCTCTCTGTCAGCTGTGTGGTGGATGAGATGGATTTCTCCATGCTGGAGCTGGACGAAGCGCTCAGGAAGTTTCAGGCTCATGTTCGGGTTCAAGGAGAAGCTCAGAAAGTGGAGAGACTTATTGAAGCCTTCAGGTGAGAAACACACAGAAGAGACATCGCCTCACAGCAAGAAGGTTGCTGGTCAGTTGGCATTTCTGTGTGGAGTTTGCATGTTCTCCTCGTGTTCATGTGGGTTTTCTCCGGGTGCTCCGGTTTTCCCCAGTCCAAACACATGCGCTATAGGTGAACTGGGAAAGCTAAATTGGCCATAGTGTATGCATGTGAATGAGTGTGTATGGGTGTTTCCCAGTACTGGGTTGCTGCTGGAAGGCATCTGCTGCATAAAACATATGCTGGAATAGTTGGCGGTTCATTCCGCTGTGGCGACCCCTGATAAATAAGGGACTAAGCCGAAGGTAAATGAATGAATGTTTAACAATATGTATCACATGCTCTACTATTAAGTTTTAATTATTATTTACATAAAACATTATGTCTACAGTTGATTATTCGCCCTCCTGTGATTTTTTTTTTCTTTTTCAAATATTTCCCAATTATTAAAACATGAGTTTCACCAAGTATAATATGCACGTATACATCAGCTTATGTTCTTTCCTTCAGTCAGAGGTATTGCATGTGTAACCCAGACGTGGTGCAGCAGTTTCACAACCCCGACACCATCTTCATCCTGGCCTTCGCCATCGTGTTGCTCAACACAGACATGTACAGTCCCAACATCAAACCAGAGCGCAAGATGCTTCTGGAGGACTTCATCCGCAACCTACGAGGTGTGTGTATGTGTGTGTGTGTGTGTGTCTTTATTTACAGTTGAAGTCACGATTACTCGCCCTCCTTTGATTATTTCTCTATTTTTCAATTATTTCCCAAATGCTGTTTCTTTCACAATAGCTCCTTTAATATTTTTTCTTCTGGAAAAAGTCTTATTTGTTTTATTTCGGCTAGAATAAAAGCAGTTTTTATTTATTTATTTTTTATTAATTAAGATCAATATGATTAGCCTCCTTATGGCCTATTTCCACTGAGTGAGGTACGGTACGCCCAGGGCGGCGCATCCACAGAGGCGAACTAGGTGGCATCCGTGACACAACCCCCCCGGTCCTCACTTTCATCCATGACAACCAGGTCATCACTTTGCGAACCGGTTACTTCTGTTTTCACTTTCAGGTTGAGGGCGGCGTGATCGTCGTTTGCCTAGAGCGCCAGTTCCGCTTGCTCAGGCCCTGGGTACACTTTTATAGTTGTTTCCACTGTCAACCAATCCATACTTGAAACAATACTGCCTACAACTATTCACCTATTCATTGTACAAATATCATTGTTAATTTTACATTGTCCTGTTTTTTTGGGAGTATGCTGTTGTATTTTGCACTGTTGTTGTATTTGCATTTTATCATATCTGTATTTTCTACTGTCTGGAGCCAGCACCTAAGCTTTTCACTCATCATAGCACACGTGCTGCTGATGTGACAATAAAAGTGATTTGATTTGATTTGTCAAAAGTTACCTAAAAGCAAACCGTACCATACCACACCACATTTTGGGTATCATTTTAAAAGGTATAGTGCCTAGCACGTAAAAAGGGTATCAAAAAGCCAGAGCTAAACGCATAGCTGAATGCTATTGGTCTACAGAGAAACGTCACTAGCGCATGCACAAGCAGGAGAATAAAAAAAAGGCAGCGCCCTGTTTTAGGGTACTTTCACACCTAAACTTTTGTTTCGGAACCTGTCTCGTTTGCCCAGTTAGCGCAGTTCGTTTGGCATTTGTGAATCGTTTGAGTCGTTTCTTGAAGACAGCGAGTGACTCTTCCGTTTTGATGCAGTTCGGGAGTTCATTCCACCAACTGGGCAGATTGAATGCGAGAGTTCGGAAAAGCATTTTCTTCCCTCTTTGCGATGGAACCACGAGGCGACGTTCATTCACAGAACACAAGTTTCTGGAGGGCCTATAAATCTGCAGAAGTGAGAGGAGATAGAAAGGAGCAAAGCCAGAGGTCGCTTTGTAAGCAAACATCAGAGCTTTTAATTTGATGCGAGCAGCAACTGGCAGCCAGTGCAAACAGATGAGCAGCGAGGTGACATGTGCTCTTTTAGGTTCATTAATGTCTAAAAATGAATGGAAGTGAATGAGACCGGAAATCTCAAGCCAAAAAGATTCAAATGGCTGCACCCGCTTGTCGGCAAAGAATAAGTCCTATTCAATAAACCTTTTTCTTAGAACACAAATTACCCATTATGCTTTGTGTGTATTAGCAAGGAGAAAGCTGAGAACTGCTGGTCGGCAGCTGATCTGTGTAAACAGTCACATTTGAACAGCTTTGAAACGATAGTTTTAATCTACTTTGCCTGCTTTTATCATCTTTGAACTAATACTGTTGTTGATCAGCGCCATCTCCTGGACTGATCATTTAAAACATGTGATCTAATAGGACGGAAAACAGCTGCTGTGAGGCATTTTCCCCTCGTTGTCAGACGACATCTTCAGCAGTTTAAATGGAGCCTCGTCATCGTTAAAGACAACAGTTTATCTTTCTTTCAAATGTATAACCAGCCCAAACAAAGGTTATTCTCCATAATGTTTGACACACACACATAGCCTGTACTGTTTCACTGACACACTGATTTTAACAACTGTGACAATGCCTAAAATACACATTACATAAAGACACATTCCATGCCTAAATAACATAGTTAAGCCTCTAAATGTCACTTTAAGCTGTATAGAAGTGTCTTGAAAAACATCTAATCAAATATTATTATTGCAAAGATAAAATGAATCAGATTTATTAGAAATGAGCTATTAAAACTATTATAATTAGAAATGTGTAGGAAATAAATTCTCAGTTAAACAGAACAGGGGGAAAAACAAACAGGGGGCCAATACTTCTGACTTTAGCTGTATGTGTGCTGTTAATTCAAACAGTTTTGAGGTCACAGATCTAACATTTGACTTTAAATCTGGCCAATTTTTAATCAGCTTTCCATCTTCATGTTTAAATTTGCATTTTTGTCATATCAAACGAGACATTTGATTATCTCTGAGGAGCGTAGGAGCTGTGTGTGTGTGTGTGTGTGTGTGTGTGTGTTGGACTGATTCCTGGTCTCTGATCAAATAGTTTTTGATCTGTTGCCTGCTTTCTGTGGATATAACAAACACATATGGTGTAAGAGAGCTGTTTTTAAAGTGAGATGTAAAGACATGGGGACTGCAGGAAAATCAGAGCTTGCTATTAGTCGAGCTCTGGTTTATCATGGGCTTTTCTATAGAGACAAATACAGTACGACACGTAAAAGGTGCACAATCAAACTTCTGCTATTACAGGAAGCTTGTTTCCCTTGTTTTATGCAGATTTTAAATAGGTAGTATAAATTGTAAGTTAGAAATTGTAACTGCTTAGCAACCACACTAAATTATCTAGCGACTGCTTAACAAACACTCATCTGATCCTAGTAACTGTCTAGCAACAACCCTGATTACCCTAGCAACTACCTAGCAACCAATTATTTGATCTTAGTTACTTCCTAGCAACCACACTGTTTACCCTAGCAACTGCCTAGCAACCACTCGTTTGATACTATTAACTGCATAGCAACCACACTCTTTACCCTAGCAACTGCCTAGCAACCAGTCGTTTGATCCTATTAACTGCATAACAACCACACTTTTTACCTTTGAAACTGCTTAGCAACCACTCGTTTGATCTTAGTAGCTGCTTAGCAATAATCCAGACTACCCAAGCAACATCCTAGCAACCACTTGATCCAAGTAACTGCTTAGCAAGTACTCTTGACCATGGCAACTGCCTAACAACCACTCATTTGATTCTAGTAACTGTCTAGCAACACCCCCGATTACCCTAGCAACTTCCAAGCAACCACTAATTTGATCCTAGTAATTGCTTAGCAACCAAACTATATAACCTGGTAACTGACTAGCAAACACTAATTAGATCCTAGTAATTGCCTAGCAATCACCCAGACTTCCCTAGCAACATCCTAACAAACACTCATTTAATCATAGTAACTGCCCAGCACCCACAAAGATTACCCCCTAGTAACTGCCTAATAAACACTCATTTGATCATAGTAACTGCCTAGCAACAACTCAGATTAACCTAGCAACTTTATAGCAACCACTTATTTAGACCTAGTAACTTCCTAGCAACCACTCAGATTACCCTAGCAATTGCCTAGCAACCAGTCGTTTGATCCCATTAACTGCCTAGCAACCACTCATTTGATCATAGTAACTGATAAGCAACCACACTCTTTACCTTAGCAACTACCTAGCAACCTCTTATTTGATCTTAGTAGCTGCTTAGCAATAATCCAGACTACCCTAGGAACATCCTAGCAACCACTTGATCCTAGTAACTGCTTAGCAACCACTCTTTACCATAGCAACTGCCTAACAACCACTCATTTGATTCTAGTAACTGTCTAGCAACACCACCGATTACCCTAGCAACTTCCAAGCAATCACTTATTTGATCCTAGTAACTGCTTAGTAACCAAACTAAATTACCTGGCAACCTACTAGCAAACACTTATTTGATCGTAGTAGCTGCCTAACAATCACACTGTTTAACCTAGCAACTGACTAGCAACAATTCATTTGATCCTAGTAACTGCCTAGCAATCACCCAGACTTCCCTAGCAACATCCTAACAAACACTCATTTAATCACTGTCTAGCAACACCCCAGAATACCCTAGCAACTTCCTAGCAACCACTTATTTGAGTCTAGTAACTTCCTAGCATTCACACTGTTTACCCCAGCAACTGCCTAGCAACCACTCGTTTGATCCTAGTTACTGCCTAGCACCCACAGAGAATACCCCTAGCAACTGCCTAACAAACACTTATTTGATCATAGTAACTGCCTAGCAACAACTCAGATTAACCTAGCGACATCATAGCAACAACTTATTTAAACCTAGTAACTTCCTAGCAACTGCACAAATAACCATTGGATGCAAGTAACTGCCTAGCAACAACCAAGATTACCCAAGCAACATTCTAGCAACCACTCTTTGATCCTAGTAACTGCCTAGCAACAACCCAAATTACCCTAGCAACTGCCTAGCAACAACCCAGATTACCCTAGCAACTGCCTAGCAACCTCTCAGATTACCCTAGCAACTACCTAGCAGCTACCCATTTGATCCTAGTAAGTTTCTAGCAATAACCCAGGTTAACCTAGCAACCACCCATTTGATCCTAGTATCTGCCTAGCAACCTCACAGATTACCCTAGCAACCACACATTTTATTCTAGTAACTGCCAAGCAACCACTCATTTGATCCTAGCAACTGCCTAGCAACTACACAGATTACCCCAGAAACTGCCTAGTAACCACTCATTTGATTCCCGTAACTGCCTAGCAACCACACACACATTACCCCAGCAACCACTAATTAGTGACTGCCTAGCAACTACACAGATTACCCCAGCAACTGCCTAGCAACCATTAATTTTATCCTAGTAACTGTACAGCAACAGCCCAGATTAGCCTAGCAACTTTATAGTAACCACCCATTTGATCATAGTTACTTCCTAGCAACCACGATGTTTACCCTAGCAACTGCCAAGTAACCACTCATTTTAACCTAGTAACTACTTAGCAACAACCCAGATTATCCTAGCAACATCCTAGCAACTACACTCTTTACCCTAGCAACTACCTAGCAACCACTTACTTGAACCTAGTTATTGTCTAGCAATAACCCAAATTATCCTAGCAACATCTTAGCAACCACTATTTGATCGTAGTAACTTCCTAGCAATCAGTTATCTGATTCTATTAACTGCCTAGCAACCACAATTTACCGTAGCAAATACCTAGCAACCACTCACTTGATCCTATTAACTGCCTAGCAAAAACCTAGGCTACCTTAGCAACATCCTAGCAACCTCTAATTTGATCAAAGTAATCGCTTAGCAACCACATTTTGTTCCCTACCAACTGCCTAACAACCATTCATTTGATCCAAGTAACGGCCTAGCAACAACCCAGATTACAATAGAAACCACTCATTTGATCCTAAAAACTTCCCATTAACCACCAAATTACTCTAGCAACTGCTTAACAATCATTCATTTGATCCTAGTGACTGCCTAGCAACCACACTGTTTACCCTAGAGACTGCCTAGCAACCACTCATTTGATCCTAGTAGCTGCCTAGCAATAACCCATACTACCCTAGCAACATAGCAACCACTAATTTAATCCTAGTGACTGCTTAGCAACCACACTATATTCCCTAGCAACTGCCAAGCAACCACTCATTTTATCCTAGTAGCTGCCTAGCAACAGCCCAGATTACCCTAGCAACTTTTTGGTCTGCTAATTAACTGAATGAACTGCCCTTCAGGAGTGGACGATGGAGCAGATATTCCACGGGAGATGCTGGCTGGGATTTATGAGCGGATTCAGCAGCGGGAGCTTCGATCCAATGAGGACCATGTGACCTACGTTACCAGGGTGGAGCAGAGCATTCTGGGAATGAAGACGGTGAGTCAGACCTCTACCAATTAAACAAAGGTCACGTAAATCTAAAAAGTGCAACATCTTTCCTTTCAGTCTGAGGAGAAAACAGCTGAAAACAGATCTGTAAAGGTGATCACACTGAGATTTTATTAGACAGTTATTAGCTGGACTAGCTCATTAACTTCACTCATACTAGTGTGATTTGAAGAAACCTTAAAGGGACAGTTCACCCCAAACTGAAAATTCTGTCATTTATTTACCCTTCACTCAAACCTATTTGAGTTTCTTTCTTTTCTTCAACACAAAAGAAGATATTTTGAAGAATGCAGGTAGCTGGGACTCACTTACTTCCATAGTAATTTTTTCCTATATAAAAGTCAATGGAGGCAGCATGGTAGTGCAGTGGGAAGCACAATCGCCTCACAGCAAGAAGAAATAAATAAATGAATAAATAAATGAATGAATGAATGAATGAATAATTGAATAAATGTATGAATGACTGAATAAATAAATGAATAAACAAATAAATGAATGAATGAATGAATGAACAAATAAATGAATAAATAAATGAATGAATGAATAAACAAATAAATAAACAAACAAATGAATGAATGAACGAACAAATAAATAAATGAATAAATGAATGAATGAATGAACAAATAAATGAATGAATGAATGAATGAATGAATGAACAAATAAATGAATAAATTAATGAATGAATGTATAAATGAACAAATAAATAAATGAATAAATGAATGAACAAATAAATAAACGAATGAATGAATGAATGAACAAATAAATAAATTATTGAATGTATGAACAAATAAATAAATTAATGAATGAATGAACAAATAAATAAATGAATGAAGAAATAAATAAATGAACGAATGAATGAACAAATGAATGAATGAAATAATTAATTAAGGAATGAACAAATAAATGAATAAATAAATGAATGAATAAATAAATGAATGAACAAATAAATAAACGAATGAATGAATAAATGAATGAATGAATGAATGAATGAACAAATAAACGACTTAATGAATGAATTAATGAATGAACAAATAAATGAATGAATGAATAAATGAATGAATGAATGAACAAATAAACGACTTAATGAATGAATTAATGAATGAACAAATAAATGAATAAATGAATGAATGAATAAATAAATGAATAAATAAATGAATAAATGAACAAATAAATAAACGAATAAATGAATGAACGAATGAATGAATGAATGAACGAATGAACAAATAAATAAATGAATGAATGAACGAACAAATAAATAAATGAATGAACAAATAAATGAATGAATGAACAAATAAATATCAATGAATGAATGAATAAATGAATGAATGAATTGTTCCATCCATCCATCCAATTTATTAAATTATTTATTTTAATTGTTATTATTTACTTTTCCTTATTACTCTTATTAAAATCAGTCATTGTCTGCTGATTTGCATAGATATGCTCATGTTATTATTGGTTGAAATGTTGATTAGAAAGATGCAATAAAAATTAAACATTGTTATATAAATTTGTTTTGGTCAAAGTAAACCATTTTAACAACAGCCATCAATAACTGACAAGTACTGAGTCTGCCTTCTAATGAGAGAAATGCCATTCTTCAACTTAAATGACCCCCAAAAACTTTCCTTAGTCTGAAGTTTGATCAACGAAATTAAAAATAAGCTAGCGATATTCACATTCCAGTTTCTGGTCATTAATTTTTGCCACCTCTGTATGCTAACAGCTGCGTGAATCGGTTTATCAGTGTGTGAGCTATAAACGTAGGACTAAAGCAGGACTCATTAGTTTGCAGCTGTAATTTCAGATTTCACATGACAGCGCTGCTAAACATTGTACCTCGGCATGAAATATTAATTCTTGTCTCCAGCCGATGCTGCACCAGACATCCGCATGTTCATTTCCTATGCTGATGGAGGCTGAATCTCCTGGACTCATTCCACTAGATATTCAATCTCTCTTTGTTTCTTTAGATCCTGTCGGTTCCTCACCGCAGGCTGGTGTGCTGCAGTCGACTCTATGAGGTCACGGATGTAAATAAACCGCAGAAACAGGCTTCACATCAGAGGGAGGTTTTCCTCTTCAATGACCTGATAGTGGTGAGAGACACATTCATCAAAACATACAGTATTTCATGTGAACACTGAAAATGCAAAGTATGACATGAGTGTTTTTCTTTGTTTCATGATGCTATAGATCCTAAAACTGTGCCCTAAGAAGAAGACTGCCGCCACATATACGTTCTGCAAGGCCATGGGTTTACTGGGAATGCAGTTTCACCTGTTTGAGAACGAGTGTAAGATTACAAACACACACAAAATCCCAAAGTCCTTTGTAATAGTGTTCACACAAAAAAATTAAAGTAAAATATGCGCACATACATAAGAAACCAAAACAGTATTACATGTCTTAACTCTAAAAAGGAAAAAATATATATAAATAAATAAAAATGTCTCAGGTGAGGTTTGAACTCGGGTCAGCAGCATCATAATGCAGTGTGCTGACCCAACACAATCTCACGGCAATTCGTAACTTTTTCATTTAGTGGCTGATTCGTATGAATTCGTACGATCTAATTCGTATAATTTAGTACGATTTGCTTATCCCCCAATTACGGTTGGGGTTAGGGGTGGGGTCAGGTGCCATGCCTACTTTTTAAAATCGTACCATTTCGTAAGACTGAACTCGTACGAATTCGTACGAATTAGCCACTAAACTGGCAAAACGTAAAATACTTACGTTTTCTCGTGAGATCAGGCTGGCTGACCACTGGACCACAATGGCACTTTTTTCCCCCTTTTTAGATTTCAAATCAAGTTATTTCAGATTTATTAATGTAGTGAATCCTCTGATTTTCATTGAGCAGGTGTAATATTCATTATTATTAATTATTCAAAATCTTATATTCACTAAGGTGTCTGCATTTTGGGTTGCGAGAAAATAAATAAAAAGAGCGGAGCTGCAACAAAATAATGAAGAAAAAGAGTGAGGCTATGGTCAAATAAACAAATAAATGAAAAAAGTGCGACTGCTGAGAGTGCAAACAGCTTGGGACACCAGCCCTCACGGCCAAAAAACCAACCGGCCCACCGGCAATTCTCCCGGTCCTCCCGATTAGCCAATCTGGGTCTGGTCAGAGGGCTGATATTTAAAGATTTTAACAAATAATTTAAATGATGATACATTACTCTGATATATCGGTGGCGATGCAGTTACGCAGTAGGTAGTGCTGTCGCCTCACAGCAAGAAGGTGGCTGGTTCGCTCAGTTGCCGTTTCTGTGTGGAGTTTGCATGTTCTCCCTGCGTTCACGTGGGTTTTCTCCGGGTGCTCCGGTTTCCCCCACAGTCCAAAGACATGTGGTGCAGGTGAATTGGGTAGGCTAAATTGTCCATAGTTTGGGGATGTGTGTGTGGATGTTTCCCAGACATGGGTTGTGGCTTGAAGGGCATCCGCTGTGTAAAAACTTGCTGGATAAGTTAGTGGTTCATTCCACTGTGGCGACCTCGGATTATCAAAGGGACTAAGCCGACAAGAAAATGAATGAATGAATGACTCAGGTTAGGTTTGAACTCGGGTCAACGGCATCGTAACGCAGTGTGCTGACCACTGGACCACAATGGTGCTTTTCCCCCCCTTTTTAGATTTCTGATCAAGTTACTTCAGATTTATTAATGTAGTGAAACATCTGATTTTTATTGAGCAGGTGTAATATTCATTATTATTAATTATTCAAAACCTTATATTCACTAAGGTGCCGCTGTTTGAGGTCGTTTGATAATTACGACATCATTAACCTGTGGGCTGCATTTTGCTCACAGGGCTGCAAGAAAATAAATAAAAAGAGCAGAGCTGTGGCAAAATAATGAATAAAAAGATTGAGGCTATGGTTAAATAAATAAATAAATGAAAAAAGTGCGACTGCTGAGAGTGCAAACAGCTAGGGACACCAGCCCCCACGGCCAAAAAAACCAACCAGCCCACCGGCAATTCTTCCGGTCCTCCCGATTAGCCAATCAGAAGGTCAGAAGGCTGATATTTAAAGATTTTAATACATAATTTAAATAATAATAACATTATTCTGATATATAGGCTACTGTTATGAGTAACTCTTCAACTACGGGCACTTTTATGTCCTTTGATCATGTAGGAGCCTATTTGTTTGGATTTAATAACCTATGTTATAGTATGATGCATTTCAGTTTTTAATATTTTTGTTTTAAATTGTTTGCACTTGAGAAATTCATATGTGTAGGATATTTTGTCAATTTTGCATTGAGTATATGTAGCATGCCTGTAGTCAGGGGGGTTCGGGTGGTTCGAGCGATGGGTGGTCAGCGGCGTACACTTATTACTAAGTCATATTTACATGTTATTTCACACTGAATAAATTCAGAGTAGCATGGTGAACAATATAGGGAGCACATCACAGGCTGTCACTGTTCAAAAATGACCCAATGTGAATATAAAAGCAACTTTAGCTCAGTAAAGCAGGCTAGGCGGAATAGCGCTGTTCACTGATGTTTTGTTGTTAAACTAAATATAAATCTACATTATTGATGCTGTCAAAGGTCCTTTATGAAACAAAATAGTTGGCTGAACAACACTTCTGTGCATATAACCCGCCATTCATAACAACACAAGCTACATCAGCTTTGTGAGGCTAAGATACTTTTAAAACAGAACATTACCTGTCTAAAAGAAATACTACCGCCATGGTGACCTTCCTCCAGTGAGCAAAACTCACTCCAATATTGATTCAGGATTTTACAAAGTTTTGATTCAGCATTTGTTGTTACTGTTGTCACTCACTAACAAACAGCCGATTTACGTGAATGGGTGCGCAGTCATTCAAATCTGCAGTTGTTGACAGTACATTTGAGCTGCTTATCAGAATTATGGGAGATGTCGGCCCAACAATGTTTAATGAAATGAACATTTTTTTTTGTTTTGTGCCTCACTCAGAATATATAAATACATATAAAAAAACATTTAGATAATTTACTTTAATCATTACTATTGGAATGTGAAGAGACTTTCAACCAGCACAACAACAAATGTTTTTGAGGACAATCACTTACTGCACCTTTAAATATGAATATAATTTTTTTTCACATAACAATGCTTATTTCATGCTATTTTTCATACAAGTTTTTTTTAATTGTGTGCTAAATTTAAATTAAGTAATATTAAAATGATTGATTATTAATTGACCTTATAAGATCAACAAAATTTCAATTTTGGTAATTTAATGTCAGTTCAGAAATAACTAAATATGTTTTGTGTTTTAAACAAAACATAAAAGCATAATCCACATAATGCCTTCAAAACATTTTAAAATGCAAAGTGTAGTCATGGATAATGCCATCATTTTTATATTAAAATAATTTTTAGTGACTTTATTTTTTTTCAAGAAGTAGATTACCTATTAATCTCCTAAGAAAAACAATTCTTCCAAAGATTTTACTTTCAAACCCGACTCTTATTCTCTATTTATAAGGTAAAGGTGTTTATAAGATATCTCCAAAATGTATCTGTTTGCTTTTCTGTCAGTCAAGCTGTGAAGTTTATACATGGCCATTATGATGTAAACCAGTGGACAATTGGACAATGAACGGGGGTGCCCTGGTGATTTCCAAAAAATTATATATTTTTATTAAACTATAACAATTACCATATTTTATCCAAAACCTACTGAAAAGAAAAACTAATCGTTAATAGTTACTATGTACTATATAGTTACTATAGTAGTTTATAGTTCTGGTTCTATTAGATTGCGACCTCTGGGGTAATTACATTATATTAAACACAGCAATAGCATCAGATGCAGCAGACTGATTTTATAACAGCAGGTTAAACTTTATGATACATTTACAGCACTGATATACATTATAAAAATTAAACAAAGAATAGACTTGTGTCTATTAGTGTGTGCGCCATTGCATGCAAGATTTCTGTATTTATAACCACCACAGAGGATATTGAGGGTTGCGAGTCAGTGGCATTGTTGTTTTGGAGGTCACGGGCAGAAAAGTTTGGTAACCCCTAATGTAAACAACGGTAACTGCATGAGAACACATTATGCAGTACACAAATAATATTAGTTTAAATCAAGCTGAAATAATTCACAAATCCCCAGAGCAGGATCTCACTAAGTATTTGTTGTAATACAATGTTTTTGTTCACAGATTATCCTCATGGAATCACGATATTGTCTCCGTTCTCGTCGGAGAAGAAGCAGGTGGTGAGTTTCTGTTCTCAGAGCGCCGACGAGCTGCTCAAGTTCATAGAGGACCTGAGAGAGAGCATCGCAGAAGTGGCAGAGATGGAGCAAATCCGCATTGAGTGTGAGTATCTTTCTACATTACTGCATGCTCATTTATCCATGTTGACATGCTTTAGCGTAGCCAAAATCCCTTTAAATAGAATACACTGTAAAAATGCTGGGTTGTTTTATGTTGGGTCAAATATGGAAGAACCCAGAAGTTTTTTCTTGTTAGCTCACAATTTTATTCTTAGGGTGAACAAATAATCTATGCAAGCGTGTCCACTGATTTTCGTTTGTTTTGGAAATCTTAAATCAAATCTGACAATTTGGTTCTGCTATTGCAGTGGTGGTCCATCTCTGATGATGTCAATTCACATATTCTTAACCAGACCCCTCTTACCGTTAGTTTGCTATGAGGGAATGATGAATATCAATATTACGTTTCAGTTGGAAGTTTATTACATACTTAAATAAAAGTCACAGTAACTTCTAATTCAGGTGAACTTTAATTTAAGAAAATTAACCCAGCATTATTCATATTTGACCCAACATTGGGTTACATTCATTCATTTTCCTTTGGTTTAGTCTCTGATTTATCAGGGATCGCCACAGTGGAATGAACTGCCAACTATTCCAGCATATGTTTAATGCAGCGGATGCCCTTCCAGCTGCAACCCAGTACTATGAAACATCCATACACACTCTCATTCACACACACTCATACACTACAGCCAATTCAGTTTATTCAATTCACCTATAGCGCATGTCTTTGGACTGTGGGGGAAACCGGAGCACCCGGAGAAAACCAACCCCAACACGGGGAGAACATGCAAACTCCACACAGAAATGCCAACTGACCCAGCCGGGACTCGGACTAGTGACCTTCTTGCTGAGAGGCAACAGTGCTAACCACCAATAGCTGTCTTTAATGTCCCCTTTAAAGAATGCTGTTTTACTGATCATTGCATGTTTTCTTCATCTCAAGTTGTTTAATACCACTACACATAATTGATTTATTATTCTTAACATTTTAACTCATTATCATCACCAAAAGGTTTGCTTGAATGGAAGTTAATAATCATCAGTGGTTTGAACCCTACTGAAAAACCTGTTTAAACCAGCCTAGGCTGGTTGGCTGGTATTAGCTGGTTGACCAGGCTGGTTTTAGAGGGGTTTTGGCCATATCCAGGCTGGCTTCCAGCCATTTCCAGCCTGGTCTTTGCTGGTCAGGCTGGGAGATGATCAGCTAAAACCAGCTTGACCAGCCTAGCCAGGCTGGGATTCCAGCCAAAGCCAGCTATGTCCAGCTTAAACCAGGCTGGTCAGCCTGGATATGGCCAAAACCCCTCTAAAATCAGGCTGGTCAACCAGCTAAAACCAGCCAACCACCCTAAGCTGGTTTAAGCTGGATTTTTCAGCAGGGATGCCACGCTTGTGGGCAATATTGTGGCCATCATTAAAGTGAATTATGTATGCGCTTCTCAGGGGAACTAGAAAGACAACAGGTTGTGAGAAATCAAACTAACAAGAACGGCACACAACTGGACATCCATGCCGGACCGAGTTCTGCTTCAGGTACACGCAATAACATACATATCCGCTTGTTAAGTGGTGACGTGTTTGTGACGTATGTAATACTGTTTCCGGGTCCAAGCTGCTATTCATTTGAGTGGAGAAATCATTTGTTTATGATCACGTTTTATTCCCATTCACACATTAAAGTTAATTTTATATAAAATCATAGTGTACACAACAATCTCTGGGCTTGCTGCATAACAAATACCAAAATTTTACCAATTTATAAAAAAATGAATCACTTTCTGGCTATCGGATATTAGGCATGGACATATACAGTATATTGCGATTGTGATTTTCGAAATTATTAAATCGCTTTGTAAACGTTTATTATTACCATTTAATGAGTCTCCCCATTCAATTGAATAGAGCGCTTGGACCCAGAAGCAGCTTTGGGTGACGTCACACTTAACAAGCGGATTCACACATATACAAACATTCCCCCTCCTGTGAATTTGTTTTTCTGTTTCAAATATTTTCCAAATGATGTTTAACAGAGCAAAAAGAATGATCACAGTATGTCTGATAATATTTTTTAATTGTTTTATTTCGGCTTGAATAAAAGCAGTTTTTATAAAAAAAAAAAAAAAAACGTTTTAAGGTCAAAATTAGTAACCCTCTTAAAACCTCTGAGCTTGCCAGATCACTGCGGTGTGGTTAGCATCTTTTTTCTTATCAGTGCCAAAGACACTAAGAATACACTGTTGATTTTGTTCACACAAGCAAGTGTAATGCACCATTCAAATCAGTTAGGTGTCTACTTTTTGCTGTGTACACTCAAAATAACAATAAAGAGTGTGTATTTTTGCAAAATAAGGATGATAAACAGTGTGTGCATTTTTTCTTTATTCTCCCTGCAAGCTGTTTTTAGAAATGCGTCACTAAAATGAACTGAAATTTTATCAAAATAAGACACAAAAACATGAAACATACACTTACAGGCCACTTTATTAGGTACACCTGTCCAACTGCTAGTTAACGCAAATTTCTAATCAGCCAATCACATGGCAACAACTCAATGCATGCAGACATGGTCAAGACGATCAACTGCAGTTCAAACTGAGCATCAGAATGGAGAAGAAAGGTGATTTAAGTGACTTTGAATGTGGGATGGTTGTTGGTGCCAGACTGAATGGTCTGAATATTTCAGAAACAGCTGATCTATTGGGATTTCACAAAGAATGATCTGAAGAAGAGAAAATATCCAGTGAGTGGCAGTTCTGTGTGCGCAAATGCCTTGTTGATGCCAGAGGTGAGAGGAGAATGGCCAGACTGGTTTGAGCTGATAGAAAGGCAACAGTAACTCAAATAACCACTTTTTACAACCGAGGTCTGCAGAAGAGCATCTCTGAATGCACAACACGTCCAACCTTGAGGCAGATGGGCTACAGCAGCAGAAGACCACACCGGGTGACACTCCTGTCAGCTAAGAACAGGAAACTGAGGCTACAATTCTTACAGGCTCACCAAAATTGGACAATAGAGGATTGGAAAAACGTTGCCTGGTCTGATGAGTCTCAATTTCTGCTGCAACATTCGGATGGTAGGGAAGAATTTGACACCAGCAACAGGAAAGCATGGATCCATCCTGCCTTGTATCAACAGTTCAGGCTGCTGGTGGTGGTGTAATGGTGTGGGGGGTATTTTCTTGGCACACTTTGGGCCCATTAGTACCAATTGAGCATTGTGTCAACACCACAGCCTACCTCAGTATTGTTGCTGACCATGTCCATCCCTTTATGACCACAGTATAACCATCTTCTGATGGCTACTTCCAGCAGGATAACACACCACATCAAAGCGCAAATAATCTCAGACTGGTTTTTTGAACATGACAATGACTTCACTGTACTCAAATGGCCTCCACAGTCACCATATCTCAATCTAATAGAGCATCTTTGGGATGTGGTGGAACGGGAGGTTCGCAAAATGGATGTGCAGCTGACAAATCTGTAGCAACTGCGTGATGCTATCTTCTCAATATGGAGCAAAATCTCTGAGGAATATTCCAGTACCTTATTGAATCTATGCCACGAAGGATCATGGCAGTTCTGAAGGTGAAAGCGGGTCCAACCAGGTACTAGTAAGGTGTTCCTAATAAAGTGTCCAGTGAGTATTTATCTATAGCTCAAGCTCAAAATATCTACTTTGAGTGCATGTTGAAAACTAATATTGTTTGATAAAGTAATCAGAAAGCAACACTGTCACTATGTTTCTCAGTCTGAGCTCATTATTTTTAATGTGACCATGCCCACAAGCAACATTGTTATTACAATCGTCCACGTGAGACACGTGCAACATGTATACTGTGGTCAGACAGCGGAATCTCCATGAACACGAGAGACATACATGAGAGACGTACCTGCATACAGCTTGAAAGGTGCACTTTGCAACTCCTTTTTAAAACTAATGTTGTCTCGTTTGGTAATATTTGGCAATACCTTTTTGATTGTCTACAGAAAAAAAAATTGTTAAAAAAGGACTTGCCTAATTACCCTAACTAACAGAAATTAACCAAATTAACCTAGTTAAGCCTTTAAATGTCACTTTAAGCTGTATAGAAGTGTCTTGAGAATATGAGATGAGTTATTAAAACTATTATGTTTAGAAATGTGTTGAATAAATCTTCTTTCTGTCAGAAATCAGACTTTCTCCAGAAGAAAAATATATTATATGGAAATACTGTGGAAAATATCCTTGCTCTGTTAAACATCACTTGGGAAATATTTTGAAGTTTGTCAGGAGGGCTAATAATTTTGACTTCCACTGAATGTTATAAGCCTGTTTTTGATGTCTTGTGTATTTGCAGGGGATGATTTTTATGAGAAAGCGGGAAGCAACACGGTAGAGGTTTGTATCATTAAATTGTGCTGTGAGTGTAAAATTATGATTCGGTGTGCATGCATGTACAGCGTCCTCCAGAAATCTGAAAACGCTCACGGCAAAGTAGAGTTTTGGATAACATCAGCTAAATCTGTATCATTTTTTGTGATGAGTGCATTGATAAAGGGCAGCTCTGACTGTGAATATGAAAATAGCTGTTTTAAAGCATCAATGGTAATCTGACTGTTCTGAAATCATTTAGGGCAAATATAAAGATCTACAAATCCAATACATTTCAAAAAGAAACTTGCACGTAATCAATCAGAAAATAACACTATACTGCATATTATTTATTAAGAAATTAAAGTAATTATTCCATCAAATTTTGGGGTGCTGTGTCCAAAAACCATGCCAGTTTAGTTCTAGCACAATTTGTCACAAAATATGATTGGGATTTGTTCTTTAGTTCATTATTAGATCAATTATCTGTTGATTTGTTTATTTTATTTTTACATTTATGACATAATTTTAGGCCTACTCAGGTTTTTGATGCTAAAATAAATTTCAGGAAGATTTCATAAAAACTATTTGTAAACTTTCTTAGACATTAATTGGAGGCTTTTAAATTTTTAAAAAATGACTTTGTCAAAAAATATCAAAAATGGCTTAGAGTATGATTGATTAACAAAAAATAATCAATGAAATACTATTGTACATACTTTTATAAGTACATAACCAAAAAAACATAAGATTTTTGTATATAATAAATAAAATATGAAATTACCTGATGAAATGTTTTATTTCGAATATTTTTACATTTTATCAAAATCAGCGCAACATTGGATATTTGTTTAAATTGAACTCAATTCAAGTATATATTTACTGTGTGTATATATATATATATATATATATATATATATATATATATATATATATATATATATATATATATATACATTTTTTATTATTACTATATTTTTTATATTTTCATCCATTTCTCAGTAAATGTAAGCGTGTATTTTAGTGCATTTAAACAAAACTTTATTTAAAATTTATTAAGCAGATTTACTTATGAAAATAATATTTTAGTCACCAAACAGATTTAGAAATTGAAAGAGAATACAATTAAATGCAAGCAAAATATATATAAAAAAAAAATATTACAACCTACAAAATTTCAATTCAATTTTTCCTTTTTTTTCTTCTCTTGATATTTTCTTCTTTTAAAATTTGTATTTAATATTTTTCTATAAGATATAAATTTGGGGGAACTAGTTTTTAGACTGTTATCGTACGTTATTTTGTTAGATAAGCTCTACATTTGGCTTCAGTACTGACTAATCTAATGTACAGTATATGCACAAATACAATATTGTATGGATAATAACATCCTTCTGAGCCTATTAGTAGGCACAGAAGGCCCCTACTGGCCCATATCAGCTGGTAACCACAGATTATGCACATTCAATCGAGTGATAACATTTGAAACGGGTAAACATCAAATGCTTTGCTTGCATTTAATATGCTTTCAATATATCCAAAACCAGTACAACATTAGACATTCAGGAACTTTATACTTTGTCAGAAATATCTAACTTTGTCTAATGATGTAAAATTAGTCCTCTTGTCAAATCTTAAAATTCTTTTAGAAATCAAGGCTGTGCTGTTGGCATTTCCATTAATAAATGCATAACACTTGAATGCATTTATGTCATAAAAGTAAAGCAATCATGTTAACATTGTCCAAAACTCAATCTCACAACCCCGAGCATTTTCAGACTTCTGGCATATATTGTAAGTGGTAAGAGCACGTACTGTCCATTCAGTTATCATCACTATATCTCCTTGCAGAATCAGAGATAACCTCCCCACCAGCCCACAACCCCTGCCCTTCACCCACTGACCCCTGAGCTCACTGTCCGTCAAAGCGGAGACGCCTGCCCTCGGTGTCTTCACTGCGCGCACACACACATAGACCCCCGTGCAGAGTAATAACGGCACTGCCAATCCCAGATAACACCATCTGCCCCTCACCGTCATCTGTAATCTATGGCCTCTCACTCAGGCTTTTGCTGACTGCTGTGTTTTAGTCTTGCATACAGCTGCTGTTGTTGTGTGGTGAAATTCTCTCAAAGACACACCGGTTATTAAGACTTAATATAATATAAATGATGTCTTAGTGAAATAGTGTAGTAGGACAACCCAATTTTGTTCCTGGAGCCACACAAACAGTACTTATTTTGGATGTCTCCCTTATCTGACCCATTCATTTCAGAATTTGGAGCCTCTTCTAATGTTCGAATGAGCTGATTCTGGTGTGTTTGATTAGGGAGAGGTTGAAAACATGTACTGTTGGTGTGCCTTCGGGAACAGGGTTGGGAAACACTGTATTAGGAAACCCATGGGCTATATAGGGTGCCATTACTTTAGGTCAGGGGTGTCCAAACTTGGTCCTTTGCTTAATAGCGGAGAAACAATTTTAATTTTCCTAACACACGTCCAGAAACACAATAGCCAATAGTTTTACCGCACTTCATTAAAGAGGCTGAGCTGTTTCTAGTGTGGACAGAAGGCTACGAAAGCGCTTTTCAGAGATGCCAAACACGCATACACATGCAAACCGGGTCTATCAAGACAAGGTGCAAATTACCCAGCATGCAACAAGGACCCTCACTGCCAAGCGCCGAGGCCCTCAAGGGGCACTTTAATGCTTCTTACAGACGGATAAAAATATAACAGTCTGATTAGCAGCGCAGCAATAAAAGGAAACGCATAAGATAGTAGCTAATTATCCAAATGGCAGCAGTTCAAACAGGAAGTCAGCATCATCCGCTTTCACCCACACCGACTGTGCTGTAGGTACTGTATCATGCTGTCTTCCGCTGTCTGCATGAACTGCCAGGTTTTGTTGTACCTTTATTAACTAACTAAACACTTATTAGTATTATTAGATTTTTCTTTTTTTGGAGGAACAAGAAAAACAGGCCAGTAATTGACCGCTCGCAGTAAAAAAAATAAGCCAGGACAAGAAATGTTTTTGCAAGTTATTTTGATGATCAGTTTTCTACTAAATTTGAAAAGTTATTCATATTTATTTTATTAATAGCTTTTTAAGTCATTAATAGTTAGTAATAACTTAATATTTTAGTCAGTTTGATTGCTGCAAGTTTTGATGACGTAAGAAAATACACTATCTGTCTTCGTTAATATTAGTTTATGCACTAACACTGAGTAGTACATTTGTCATATTTATTATTCTTTTTTTTAACATTAGTTCATGCTAGCTCAATATTATTAAATGATATTGACTGATACATTGTTTAAGCCCAATGTTGTATTTATCAATGTTAAAATTAACATTACCTACAAAAAATAAATGTGTTGTTTTAATAAAAAAGTCTATGGCCCCTATCATACACCCGGCGCAATGTGGCGCAAGGCGAGACGCAATTGTTGTTTGCTAGTTTCAGCTTGGCGCAATATTCGTTTTGATGTTTTTCACCACGCTGTTTAAATAGCACATGCATTTGCGCTCATATGTGCGCCCATAGGCGTTCTGATCTAAAAAAGGAGGCGTGTTGAGGCGCACTGCTGGCGCGTTGCTATTATTCAGAACAAAGCAGGTCTATAGTCCAGCGCAGAGCAGGTTAGTTGTGCGCCTCGCTTTCTCATTGCTTTATACAGACAGGATGTACAGCAATATGCAATTATCTTTGCATATGAAAAATAATTAAAATATTAAGGATATACATAGGATATAATAAGGATATATATAGGATATAAATATAAAGGATTAGAAAACGTATTATCTTTTAGCCTACATAAATATAAAAACCATACTTTCATGCCGTCTTCATCTCAGGGGGCTTTTTCAGTTTATTCATATTCACTTTATGTTATTATTATTAGCAGTAATATTTATTATATGCATATATTTGTTTTATTAAAAACAAACTTAGATTTGTCCACCTGTCAGGTTTTAGACTATCTGGGGCGCAGCATGTGTATTTGGATATAACTCAGTTTTTTGAACACACTTGGTTATTATTGTTCATTTATTCGTTTGCTGGAAATTGGAACGGAATTTAGAAATAGTTTCGAAACAAATCTTTGCGCTTTATAAACAAAATTAATTATTTATAGGCTAATGGATATCTGTGCGTACAAGAAGTTTCCCTATCCACCAGAGTGAAAGGGAAAGTAAACAATGAGGAGGCTCATCTCTCATTCTTGCGCTGTAGATGCTGTTTAACTGTTTTCTCGCTAGTGAAGTGTTCAGTTTTTCCACTTACAAAGTCTGTCATGTAAATAGAAAATGCGCGATGGCGCTGACTCTTAAAAGGGAATGGGAGATGAGACTCTGATTGGTTTATTCTCATAACACACTTATAACTCATTAAGAAAATAAACTCAAGCCTTTTAGACCATGTGCCATGGCGCAAAGCGGATTTTTCCGTCCTTATTTTAGCAAAAGTGGATTCTGCCATGCCCTGAATGGGTTTGCGCCCTGCGCTTTGCACTTTGTGCATAAATCGTCAAAATAGAGCTCTACGAATTAAAAGTCAATATCGATTGTTGTTTCATGTAAAATGGTTTTCATTAGGCATTTTAAGTGGACAGTCAACACAAAAGTATTTGCAGTTTAATAAATGTACAACTCGTGCCTTAAGTACTCCAACAACAACAAACTAAACACATTTTTTGGGGGTCGATACCTATTTTACCAAACAACTATTGGCCAAATTCCAATATTTATCGCTTGCTTACCTGTATAATACTAGTTCATTTACAGTTATTCTCCCTGAACATTTATTAGATCCACATTTAAAAAAAAGGATTCCAAGATGATTCCTTGGATTTACACTTTTTTTTGTGGTCGTAAACAATTTATTTGGGCTGAATTTAAACAAACAAATTAAGTTGAACGTTAATAAATTTAATAAGTTTGTTTAAATTCAACAGGTATACATTGTTTGCAACAATTCTGAAGACATCATTTTTTTTCAGTGCATGTAACATTCATGTTACATGTTTTGCTCAATTATTTTTTGTAATGATCAAACCATTAGTGATAGTTAACTTACCAGAGAGAAAATTGGATTATTCAACAAACATTTGAGACTATAACCCTGTCTGGACTGTGAATCTGTGCTTTTACCTGGTTTGACATTTTAAATGCTAAAAACAGCAACAATTCTTAAAAGTATAAACCACATAAAACATCTCCTTAAAGTGATAGTTCACCCCCCCCCCCCCCCAAATAAAAAAAATTATGAGTGTTTTTCTTCTGTAGAGAAGATATTTTGAAGAAAGCTGGTAACCACTGACTTCCAAAGTATTTATTTGCTACTATGGAAGTCAATCGTTACAGATTTCCAACATTCTTTAAAACATTGTCATTCAAAATAATAAGAAACATTTGGAGCCACTTGATGGTAGTAAATAGTGAGTCAGTTTTCATTTTTTTGAGTGAACTATCGCTTTAAATAATAAAAAAAAATCACAGTGTAGGAAGGGAGCGTCCCCCACTTTCACCCTATGTAAAAACAGCTGTTAAAAGTATGAACCACATAATATTAACCTTTAAAGTGATGGTTCACCCAGAAATCATAATCATTTCCTAACCCTTTACTTGTTTCAAAACCTTTAAGAGTTTCTTTTTTCTGTTGAACACAAATAATATAGTGGCGAGGCAGTGGCGCAGTAGGTAGTGCTGTCGCCTCACAGCAAGAAGGTCGCTGGGTCGATCCTCGGCTCAGTTGGCGTTTCTGTGTGGAGTTTGCATGTTCTCCCTGCCTTTGCGTGGGTTTCCTCCGGGTGCTTCGGTTTCCCCCGCAGTCCAAAGACATGCGGTACAGGTGAATTGGGTATGCTAAATTGTCTGTAGTGTATGAGTGTGTGTGAATGTGTGTGTGGGTGTTTCCCAGAGATGGGTTGCGGCTGGAAAAACTTGCTGGATAAGTTGGCGGTTCATTCTGCTGTGGCGACCCTGGATTAATAAAGGAACTAAGCCGACAAGAAAATGAATGAATGAACAAACAATATATATTTTAAAGGAAGCTGGAAACCGGTAATTATTGACTTCTATAGCATTTATTTTTTTTTTATAGAAGTCAATGGTTACAGGTTTCCAAGATTCTCCAAAACATATCATTCAACAGAAGAAATACATGGAACCACTTGAGGGTGAATAAATAGTCAATTTTCACTTTTTGGAGTGAACTATCCCTTTAAATAAAAATAGACAGGCAGCGTCCCCCACTTTCACCCAGTGTAACGGCGCTGTATGTCAGTATTGGTGCCTTGTTTGCCGCCTGCATGCTCTGTGGCATGGCCTTGTCGTGTGATCCGCACCAGAGGGCCGTGAGAGTGCAGCAGGCCAGGCTGATAACGCTTCCTGCTTCTGGCTGTTTCTAAACTAGGTGTCAATTCACAACAGGCTCCAAACGTACCAACTCAGCTCTCCTCTGGCCCCGCCCAGCGCTCAGCAACGCCTGGCCGTCCTGCCTAGCCCCGCCCCTGACTCCGCCCTCACCATCTCCCCCGACACCCTGATCCAGTGCCAGCAGATCGTCAAGGTGATTGTCGTGGATTCGGCTGGGCGTGGCCATGTGGAGGCGTTTCTCAGCCACAACCCCGCTCATCGCCTCATCCAATCAGCGGTGTCCACGCCCACTAGGTCCCGGGAGGCGGGAAAACAACAACAGCAGCAGCAGCAGCAGCCGCCCCTTCCCCCTCCACCGCCTCCTTATCATCACCCACATCAGTTTTGCCCGCCGACTCCACCTCCGCCACGCCACCTGCTGAGCCAGCGCAGGTACTCCAGCGGGACCCGCAGCCTAGTCTGAACAATTTACAGTTGAAGTCCAAATTATTAGCCCTCCTGTGATGTTTTTTTTTTTCAAATATTTCCCAAATGATGTTTAACGGAGCAAGGAATTTTCAACAGTATTTCCTATAATTTTTTTTCTTCTGGAGAAAGTCGTACTGGTTTTATTTTGAGTCGAATGAACCCAGTTTTTTTTTTTTAATGCATTAAAGGTTAATATCATTACACTTTTTTTTTTTATTGTCTACAGAACAAACCAACGTTAGTTAAACAATAATTTGCCTAATTACCCTGATTATCCTAGTTTATCCTTTAAATGTCCCTGAATATCTTTAAAAATGTCTAGTAAAATATTATTTACTGTCATCATGGCAAAGATAAAATACATCAGTTATTAGAAATGAGTTATCAAAACTACTATGTTAAGAAACATGCTGGAAAAAATCTGCTCTCTGTTAAACAGAAAATGGGGAAAATATAGAAGGGGGCTAATAACTCAGGAGGGCTATTAATTCTGTCTTCAACTGTACATATCATTTGAATATGAGTTTACAGAGAAAACACTCTAAATGCATTTAGTCATCCTCATGTTGTAACAAACTCTTATGCTGTTGCTGTTTTATTGGGTTATTTTTAGTGCTAAATATGAAACAGCTTATTGTTAATATAAATCTTTAACCATCTGTTTTCCCAGTATAACAATTCAGTGACAAAGAAAGCACAATTAAAGTAGTGTGTTTGAGTCTTCTAAAGCCATATACTGTAGAAGCCGAGACCAAAATGTAGAAGTTATAGATTATTTACCATATTTATACTGCATTTCAATTGTTCATTTATTTAGAGGATATTAAAAGAGTATGGTAAAAATAAAAATACAATTTCTAAAATTATGAAAATGCAGGGCAGCACAGTGGCGCAGTGGGTAACAGGAACACCTTACTGCAAGAAGGTCGTTGGTTCGAGCTGCGGCTGGGTCAGTTGGCATTTCTGTGCAAAGTTTGCATGTTCTCCCCATGTTCACATGGGTTTCCATCATAGTCCAAAGACATGCGCTATACTGTAGGTGAATTGGGTAAGCCAAATTGTCCATAGTGTATGAAAGTGAATGAGTGTGTATGGATGCATCCCAGTGATGTTTTGCAGCTGGAAGGTCATCAAGTTGGCGGTTCATTCCGCTGTGGTGACCCCAGATTGATAAAGGGACTAAGCTGAAAAGAAAAGGAATGAAAAAAAAAAAAAACATACACACATATGTATATATATATATATATATATATATATATATATATATATATATATATATATATATATATATATATATATATATATATTTTTTTTTTTTTTTATATATATAAAATTCTATTATTTTTATATTCTATATGTACATATAATAAACACATATAATATATTAAATATAATAATATATAATAAAAAAAATTATATATATATAATTATATTATATATATAATACATGACCAAATCTTCCACTGCAGTTAGGCAAAATACACTTAAATTATAAATACACTCTATGAATTATTAATTTCAGCAAATTTATTTGGTTTTAAATTATTAGACATTTAAACAAGAGGGAACAACTAAAATATATTGAATAAATCCTAAGGATTACATTATTGTGCAGTTTACTAAGTGTGAACTGTCCAGAGCTATTTTAGCATTATTTATATATTGTTGCATTTATTATTAATATTTAAAATTTGCTTTTAATTTTCTATTTTGTTTAATAGTTTTTGGTATATTTCTATTTAGCTAGAGTTTTTAGCTCTTAAATTCACATTTTTCAAATATTTATATTTATTTTAGATTCACTTTGACAATTGAAAATGATTCTTAATAGTTTTATTTTGACATTTATTTATTTATTTTTTCAAAAATGTGTATTTGTGTTCAGGGGAAAAATGACAGCATACAGCTTTAAAGCATCATGAGGATGAATAAATGAATACATAAAATGTGACAAAATGTTCATATATCGCTTTAAAACTGACACTCTTTTCCAAGACACAAAATAGCACAAGCAGCCCGATCTGAACTGCTGACATTGATCGCTCAGCAGAAGCTACACGTAGAATCGTTGGGTCCTCATGGCCTTAAAGTGTGTATTTAAAGTCAGTAGATGTATAGTATTTTTTTAAGAGGGTGTTTTTTTCTCAGATCTTTATTGTGTGTGTTCACCATGTCCCCGTATTCAAATGAAGTGTTTCTATATTTTGGTTTCTCCATGTCATGTGACCTGAACCACAGTAGATGGGTAGATCAATGTAGAGGGAGATCAATTTGTTCCTAGTCACCATCATAAAATAATGTTTTGCAATTATATAAATGTCGACATTGTATTTTGTATGGAAATAGGAAATCACCACCCTCTTTCAAATGTTTTACCATTCGGCTTAAAGCTGAATACCATAACAAATTCCAGTATTCAGATATAAATGATACCTAAATAAAAAAAATATTCATGCTAAAGCAGTGCTGGGTAAAGTACAATTATTAAAAGTATTTAAATGATGTTCTAAATACTTGGTACCCTATCATACACCTGGCGCAATAAGCGCAAGACATGTATGGTGAGATTTGTTGCTATTTTCAGAGCAGCACAACTGTCATTTTCACGTACTGCGCCACATTGTTTACATAGCAAATCCACTTGCGCCACTTTGTAGACACATAGTGCTTGTCTATAAAGGAGGTGTGCACATTGTTGGCGCGTTGCTATTTTGAGAAACTGAAATAGACTGTGCCATTGTATAATGTTACTAGTATAGCAGTATTATTTATTATATGCATATTTATATTAGTTTTAATAAAAATAAGTGTAGATTTGTCCTTGTACTGTAGGCTTTAAAGACGTATACATCACCTTATGGGGCTTAAGAATATGACGTGTTTGGATACAACTCAGGTTTTAACCACACTTCGTTATTATTGATAAATCTATTTATTTGCTGGAAATTAGAACTGAACTTAGAAATAGAAATTTAAAAATCTTTGAGCTTAACAAACAAAATTAAATATGTAAGCCAATGGATGTCTTCAGTGGAGTGCATACAACACTGTTTCCTTATCCACAAAAGTAAAGGAGTAAAGAGTAAAAGTAAAGTAAAGTGAAAGTAAAGGCTGATTGGAGAAGGCTCGTTCTTTCTTCTCGCACTGCGGATGGTCTGTTTAACTGTTTTCTCGCCAGTTTTTACACTTATAAAGTCTGCCATGTAAATAGCAAATGCGCCATGGTGCAACCCAACTGACTCTTAAAAAGAATAGGAGATGAGACTCTGATTGGTTTAATGCAGTTTATGCTCAAAACACACCCAGAACTCATTAGGAGAATAAGCACAACCCTGTTAAACCATTCATCGGAGCACAGAGCTCATTTTTTTTGTCCTTAAAATAGCAGAAGTGGATTCAGACACGCCCTTAATGCTTTAACGTCATGCACTTTAAACTGCACCTAGATCCTTAAAATCGAGCCCATGTTCTGAAAAGTAACTTAGTTACTCAATTAGTTATTTATATCTTGACTCAAAAATAAAAAAAATCTAAAATCTCAACTCATAAGCAATAAAATTACAATCTGAACAATATATGTATAAAATGACACCAAATTTCAAACACACTGTACCACACTGTATATTGACACATTTTTAAAACATTTCATTGTTTCTTAAACACGTGAAATTACTGGATAAATCTAACCCTTTTAGCTGAAAAATTATAAATTACATGTATAATTCTAAGAGTTATTCAAAATATCTGAATGTAAAAGAAGTATGTATTAAAAGAAAAAAATATATATATTTATACAACAGTTCTGTCTGGTTCTCGAATCTGATTGGCTGATAGCCATGATATATTTAAATAATATCAGCACCCGTACAGCCTCTTTACCCTTTGTGTATTACTCCGCCCACATACAGCCAGCAACAAGCAGACACTACAGATCTAAAGTTTGAAAGATGTTTGCTCAGCTGTTTAATTTGCTTATGATTTGAATCCAACGCAAAATAAAGTAGTTCCTCATACAAAAGGGTTTTTGAGACTCTCCATGTTTGATTTAGTTTTTATATACATAACCATGCCGTCAAACTGTTGTATAAACGCAATATCACACGAGTAGCAGTGCGATATGGCTGTATATCGGCACTGGTGGGGGCACTAAGGCAACGCACGCCTCCCACCAGTGCCGATATACAGCCATATCGCAATGCTACTCGTGTGATTTTGCTATTTTATATATATATATATATATATATATATATATATATATATATATATATATATATATATATATATATATATTTATATATATATATATATATATATATATATATATATATATATATATATATATATATATATATATATATATATATTAATACATTTTTCAATTGATTTATTTACCCACCATTATATGCAAATGTCTTAATAAATGATAAAGGGTAATCCTCTTTTTTGTAATATATATTAATAAAACAAGTTATATATATATATATATATATATATATATATATATATATATATATATATATATATATATATATATATATTCTTATGCTTCTCAGAAATAATTTATATGAAAGTGTGAATTTGTTTGCAGTTTTTAAGAAAGGTAACTAACTGTAATTAAATTACCTAAAAATGAAAAGTCATCCATTACTTTATTTTTCAGTGGAAAAGGCATTTAAATACAGTAACTATTTACTTTATAACTAATAACATCCAAAACTGTGCAAAAGTAAAATAACTTTGTTAGATAAATAACACCCTATAAAGTGGTTAAACTGCAGTAACCAACTGCATCATGAGGCAGACCGCTACTTTGTTCTCATTAGTGGATTTCACATCAAATTTGCATTCAAATGGTTAAATCCGACCGAAATGTACGACTTTACTGGAGCAAATCCAAGTCTTTAAGTGTATTATTTAAACTGTGTTGTGAACGTTCTGAGTCTAAGGGTTTTTGGGAGAGATTTAGGTCAGGATGTAGCCGCTAAATAATTTTTTGAAAGCTAGAGATTTTGGCATCGTGTCACGAGTCCCAGTCTCAGCCGCTGAGAGATTTAGGATGCAGTTGCCATCCTGTATAGAAGAAGTGCTTGATCTTCAGCGATGCATATTGTATCTAATGATGAGCTCCATAAAGCCTTTAAAAAAACTCCTGGCTTTAGCCTTAGTCTTTTAAACACTATGAGAGAGTGAAAACCTGTGCAGATATTCTGACTCTGCTTGGCTGTTGTCATTTTCCTCTCATGTATTAAAGTATTTATTTTCAGCACCGGGTTCAGCTTTGGGCCGCTCCAGCCAGGGCCGGAGTGGGACTCCTTTTCAGCCCTGGAGTTTCAAGCCTCAGACCGGCCCACCTCAGTTCACGACTGACTATATTAAAATAAGGTCATTTCCAAATCAGTTTCTAATGACACTTTCACGTCTTTTTTTGAGAAAACAGCTGCTTTAGAACTTCAACTGTTCAACAAACCTAACAGTATTATATGTCTTAACAATAAAAATGAAAACAATAAGTTACTCTAACGAGGATCAAACCCTGGTCATTAAAATAGATGAAAAGAGAAGAGTTGTGGTAAAATAATGAATAAAAAGGCTGTGGTCAAGTAAATAAATAAATTTAAAAAGTGTGACTGCTGAGAGCAACAGATTCTGCAGCTAGGGACACCGGCCCTCGCGGCCAAAAAACGGACCGGCCCACCGGGAATTCTCCCGGTCCTCCCGATTAGCCAATCCGGGCCTGGCTCCAGCCAATAGCAGAACAGCAATTACTAGGGAGGCGACGATAAAGATAGCAAGGCCTCATCTGATTGGTCAAATTTAGATAAACAATGGCTGCATAAAATGTAATTCATCAAACATGCTAGCGATACATGTATTGCATATACTACTATCACGATAACGATAATTTTGTGATATATCGTCCACGTTTTATAGATTTTTTTGAGCGAGACAAAGCAAAACATGCTGAATTTGAAAGAGGGTGGTGTTATAGCTGACCAACTAGAGCCAGGGATGGGCTTTCTAATCCAGCGAATCATCCGAAATCAACCTTTTTATTGTGTCTGGTCCTATAGAGCGACTTCTGTAGCGTGTTACTGTGATCCAGCCTGGTGCTCAGGTAGCTTCATATGAAAACCAGGCGCGCATCAAACCTCTGAGAAAAAAAATCAAATGTTGTATACCACAAGGCTATGACTGAGAAATTGTATATTTTTAAAAACCTCTTCAAATGTTTATCAAAAATAGTTACGTTAAAATCTTTAACTCCAAATGATCTGGTGGATTTATTGTTTGTGTTTGCCACTTAGAGTCCACCGTATTTCCGTATTGCATGTCATAAAGAGACTCATATGTTTACGTGCATATATTTATAAAGCTTTTACGGAGAGTATATCTCAGATGTACGACACTGATGTTTATGTTTCTACTTTCTTGGTTTGCTTTTTGAATCACGAGACTTGTTTTTGTTGTCTATTATCTGTTTTTATTCAAGGCATTTTTGGAAATGATGTCATTCTGTGTGTGGACACAGAGATTATATAGAAAAGCAGCAAAAAAATGTATTTATAAAACTATTTATTCATATGGAGTAGAGAATGAAAAGCTTTATTGTATAGTTTGCACAGCTGGTTATTCATTCTGACTGATAGTTCCTTCATGTACACCTTATTGGACATGTTTCTGCAAGTGTTCAATTCTTATCTACGAATCAGACGCTGCTAATTTGATAGCTTAAATTAATATGTAGAATATAGTGCTGTCAAAGAGTTAATCACATCCAAAATAAAAGCTTGTATTTACTTAATGTGAGTGTACTCACTTTGCATAAATATTCATTCATTAATTTTCCTACGGCTTGGTCCCTTATTTATCAGGGGTCGCCACAGTGTAATGAACCGCCAACTATTCAGGCATATGTTTTTACTCAGCGGATGCTCTTCCAGCTGCAACCCAGCATTGGGAAAGTGTATAAATATTGTGTATTTATAAATAATAAATATAAAAATACAAAAAATGCAAAACCAAAATATTTACATATAATTTGTATTAGATATAAATATTTAATTTATTAATATAATAAATAAATAAATAAATAAATAAATAAATAAATAAATAAATAAATAAATAAATAAACTTCCCTGAAAATCTTTTCAGCACTTTTCTAAACATAATAGTTTTAAAAACTCATTTCTAATCACTCATTTATTTTTTCTTTGTCATGATGACAGTAAATAATATTTGACTAGATATTTTTCAAAACACTTCTATACAGCTTAAAGTAACATTTAAAAGCTTAACTGGGTCAATTAGGGTAACTAGGCAGGTTAGGGTAATTAGCCAAGTTATTGTATAATGATAGTTTGTTCTGTAGACGACCGAAAAAATATATAGCTTAAATGGGCTAATAATTTTGACTTTAAAATGGATTTTAAAAAATTAATAACTGCTTTTATTCTAGCCAAAATAAAACAATAAACACCATAAAACAAGACTTTCTCCAGAACAAAAATTATTATCAGACACACTGTGAACATTTCTTTGCTCTGACTTCAACTGTACATGCATTTGTGTACAATTATAAATTATATATTTGTTATAATTACTGTATATTAGTGCTGGGCAAAAATGTATCGCAATCAATTGCATCCAAAATATAAGTTTATTTATATGTATGTGTGCTCTGTATGCATATATATATATATATGTGTGTGTGTGTGTGTGTGTGTGTGTGTGTGTGTGTGTGTGTGTGTGTGTGTGTGTGAGTATTATTATAAATATTATATATACATTCAAATATCTATGTGACAAAACAGTTTTGTATAGTTTTTTGTTTTTATGTGTGTGTTTTTATCATATATACATAAGAAATATATAAAACTTTTATTTTGAATGAATCAATTAATTGTAATTAATCTTTACTCTGCAATCTCGATCAATCAATCAATCAATCTATCTATCTATCTATCTATCTATCTATCTATCTATCTATCTATCTATCTATCTATCTATCTATCTATCTATCTATCTATCTATCTATCTATCTATCTATCTATCTATCAATCAATCTATCTATCTATCTATCTATCTATCTATCTATCTATCTATCTATCTATCTATCTATCTATCTATCTATCTATCTATCTATCTATCTATCTATCTATCTATCTATCTATCTATCCAGTAGCAGTGAAATATGGCTATATTGGCACTGGTGGGAGGCCAAGTGCCTTAGTATCCCACAAGTGACGATATACAGTCATCGCACTGCTACTCATGTGATATTGCATTTAAACAACAATTCGACATCACTTCAGAGCTAGCTTTTGAATGATTCTCTAGTGTAATGTCTAAAGTGATGACAAAACTGCTGATTTCAATGACATTTTAAAATGCCATCAGTCTACAGAGATTTCCCAGGATTTCCCTGTTGTAGTCGGGAGATCACAATAATGAATCCAGAAAAAGCCAAAGTAAAGCAAACACTACCAGATTTATGGTATAAATACAGCACTACAACATAGGAAAGAGAGAAATCAACTTAGAAAGTCACTTACCTGTTCTATAATGATTTGATCAGCTGTAGTTTGAAATTACGCTGAGTTCTTCTCCTCTAAGGGTTTATTATGCGGTTTCTGTCGCCATCTTGTGGCAGAACGTTAAACGTCTTTGCTTTGCTCAGTATGACAGGCTGATGGATGCCGATGTGCTGTATCTGTGAAATGATACATATTTAAAACAGGCACTGTACTTGTAAATAAACTGCATAGTTGCAATCTAAACAACTACATTCTCGACTAAAAAAGCCTCAAAAGTACATCTATCTATCTATCTATCTATCTATCTATCTATCTATCTATCTATCCCTATACATACACAAAATACATATGCACAGTGCACATTATGTAAATACAAGCTTTTATTTTGGATGAGATTAATCTTTTGACAGCACTAGTAGCAACATGATTTATTTCCATGATCATGCAGAAACATGTAAACCCAGCGAGAAGCTGTAATTCTGACTGTGAAGTTGTTAACCTGCACTGCATTTTGGTGAAAATTCACCAGAAATCATATCCTAGATTCCATAGTTTCAGAGTAATTTTCAATTCAAAATTCTTTCCCAGGAGTTCCTTTAAAAATATATAAGCTAAAAATATGTCTGAAGAAAAAAGTAATTTCATGTAGGGCTCAAAATATGGCCTTGTGATGGCCAAAGCAATGGTCCCATCATAGGTTTTTATGATCTATATTTGTATTGAGCACTATTATGAAGTTTTATATAGTGTATAAAGACACTTGATACTCTCACATTCATATCCTGTATATGCAATGTCACTCGATCATATCTCAACAAACATTAAACGTGCTGAAAATAGACCAACTATGTGTGTGTGTGTGTGTTTATCACTGCATGGAAATATAATGGCACCAAAGACTGCAATGTATTACATAATAGATGTATAATAACACTAATTGCTTGGGTAGAGATTCACAAATAGAAGCCTATTGACTGGATCTGTTTAAAGCAGCTGGCATATTGATTTAACTTGACATTCAAGTGTCAACCTGCTAATCAGTACTAATTATAAATATTAGCATGTAATTTACATGAACAAACATTACCATTAAGTCCATTAATCAAAAGCACAACTGATTGAGTGCAAGCTTGGGAAAACCGCCTTCAAATGTGTGTGTGCATGGTAAAGAAAACATCATGACAAAAAGTCAAGGCAACAAATATTTTTATGTTGCTTTAATTTATTTTAATACGTTAATCAGGTTTCAACTAAATGTATTTGAGTTTTATAAAAGATTTGCAAAGTCTAACCTAATATCTAATTTAATTTAAAAAAAATTAAGCAGCAATACTTTTTTACAGTGTGTTTACACACATTCATGAATTCACTTTCAAATATTTATATCATTGGCTATTTCCCAACAATTTTTTTTTGTTTTTGCCATAATAAAAGTACGGGTTTTTAATACTCATTTTGCAAATTCCTAATTCTTACATTTCTTAAAGTGCAATTTAAAGGCTTAAATTCGCTGAATTAATTAGGCAAGTTAGATTAATAGGCAAGTCATTGGACAACGGCATACACACACACACACACACACACACACACACACACACACACACACACACACACACACACACACACACACACACACACACACACACACACACACACACACACACACACACACACACACACACACACATATATATACACATACATGCATACATACATACATATATATATATATATATACATATATATATACATATACATATACATATACATACATACACACACACACACACACAAACATAGATATATATATGTATATCTATCTATCTATCTATCTATCTATCTATCTATCTATCTATCTATCACACACACACACACACACACACACACATATATATATATATATATATATATATATATATATATACATACATACATACATACACATACATACACATACATACACATACATACATACATATACATATATATATATATATATGTGTGTGTGTGTGTAAAAAAACTGCCATTAAATTACTGAAATTAAATGTGAAATAACAGGTTGAATCACAGAAATTTACCAGGATTTTAAATTTAAAGAAATTTCTGTCATTTATTTATTTTATTCTGTATTTATTTAATTATTTATTAGCTGATTTTTTTTATAGTGTATATACAGTATGTATATATATATATATATATATATATATATATATATATATATATATATATATATATACACTCACTGGACACTTTATTAGATACAACTTACTAGTACCGGGTTGGACACACTTTTGCCTTCAGTCCTGCCTTAATCCTTCGTGAAATAGATTCAACAAAGTACTGGAAATATTCCATAGAGATTTTGGTCCATATTGTGGCTTCAAGGTTGAACGTGTTGTGTGTTCAGAGATGCTCTTCTGCATATCTCAGTTGTAACGAGTGGTTATTTAAGTTACTGTTGCCTTTTTATCAGGTGGAACCAGTCTGGCCATTCTCCTCTTTCCCCTAGCATCAACAAGGCATTTGCACCCACAGAACTGCCGCTCACTGGATAAAAGCATTGAGTTGCTGCCATGTGATTGGCTGATTAGAAATTTTATTTAACAAGCAGTTGGACAGGTGTACTTAATAAAGTGGCCATTGAGTGTATTTTACACTTATTTGTATTTTATAATTTATTCTTCAACTGTATGCAGACTTAAAAATTACTGAAGCGTTATTTTTATAACATTATAAATGATCATAAATCCAACTATAATACAATTATGTAAATGAAATGATTAAGGGGTGGAGGGTTCTAATACATTTCTGTTGAAATAATTGGTGATTTTATGGTGAAGAATAGAATAAAATAAAAACAATTGTGTTATTTCATATTATTGTCACACTTTTTTCGGATCTACAGTAACACTTCTCTGAAATCACAGTATTAATAAAAGTGTGGGCGAAAATGACCTGATTGATCTACTTCTGTCTGTGAGATTCAGAACTTACAATCACATGAGACCGGATTTTTGAATGGAAGTGATCTCGTTTATTATCATTACAATTACAACATGGCACATTTTAACTAACACACCATCTCAGATTGCAAAGTAATTATTAATTCAAAATAAGTGACCTACTCAGTGAGTACAGTGGACACTGCCAGTCTGTGGCAAATAGCTTGATTTTAAACTCAAACATCTCCATACCTGCAGCTTCCTCTCAGGAAGGATCCTGTTGTTCTGCTTGACAGAAAGCTTTAGTGCTGCTCTCCAGACTCCTGAGTTACTGCTTTCACTCTTCAAAGCAGCTACATGGAGAGTGACAGTCTGGCACTCTGGGATGTATCAGATTGAGCTCCTGTAATCATTTCAACAAGCACAAACCTTAAAGAAGCAGTCCAACCAAAATGAAGAGTTGATGTTAATTAACTCACCTTCAGGATGAGATCTTTTTTTTTTTTTTTGATTCATAAGCAAGCAAGCCAATGGCTAAACCTGCAGTTTGAAGGTCAAAAAAGCAAAGCAAAGCAAAAAAAAAAAAGTGGCTCCTGCTGAAACATTTTGGGCTTACTAAGCAAAACAATCAGTCTGTGCAAAAAAGTCACCTTTCTTCCTCATTCTGATGCTCGGTTTGAACTGCAGCAGATCATCTTGACCATGTCTACATGCCTAAATGCATTGAGTTTCTGCCATGTGATTGGCTGATTAGAAATTTGCGTTAACAAGCAGTTGGACAGGTGTACCTAATAAAGTGGCCGGTGAGTGTATGTTCTACACTGTAAAAATATTAAATAAAAATACATTTAAAAAAGAATAACAGACAACAGATCCTGGCAGAAATTTACCAGTAATATAAACATACACTTTTGTATTTTTTTTTTTTGCTAAATGTACTGTCAAACAATACATATCATCTATTAATCAGAAGCATTAGTTAACAAAATACTTATTTTAATCGGAAATGCAGTGGTAATTGTTTCAGTTTTGATTATATTTTAATAACATTGTACTGAAGAAAAAAAAAATGTTGAATGACCCGTGGTGAATAAATAAACACACCATTGATTACGGGATGAACAATACTTCTGATTTTTGCTAAAAAAACAAACCTAAAAAACATTATTATGAGACAATTTCATTCCTGTAACCACACAGACCATTTACTTAATGTAATGTGTATTTATATAGCGCATTTATTGTGTATGGCCATACACCAAAGTGCATCACAGTCATGTGGGGTCTCTCCACACCGCCACCAGTGTGCAGCTCGACTTGGATGATGCGATGGCAGCCACAGGACAATGGCGCCAGTGCGCTCACCACACACCAGCTTTAGGTGAAGTGGAGAGACAGTGACAGAGCCAATTCAATGGATGGGGATGATTGGGAGGCCATGATAGGTAAGGGATGGAGACAATTTGGTCAGGACACCAGGGTTACATCCCTACTCTTTACAAGAAGTGCCATGGGATTTTTAATGACCACAGAGAGTCAGGACCTCAGTTTAACGCCTCATCCGAAAGACTACTCCTCTCTCATTTCAAAGCTATGAATCAAGATCTTATGTTTACCTCAAAAAAAAAAAAAAAAAAAAAAAAGAGCACAAGATCTAGATCCAAATTTACAAAAGCACATAATAAACAAATATGAACTGTACTCCATACTTGACAACAGCTCCATGTGAAGCACAGATCATAATTGAAACAACAATTCAGCCAAAATCATGTCAGCCATCAACATCTGCAGAACAAAAACAACATTTATATATTTATTTCAAAACAAATACTGTTGATTTCCAAATATACACACACGACAGAATCGTACGTCAGCTCCTGACACTCATTTTGGCTTAATAATAACAAGTTATGAAATTTAGCGAGACAACAAATGTGTTCCTCTCACTTATGTGTGTGTGTCACGAGCAAATGAAAACAGCAATAGAAGACAAATACAGTTATTATTCACAAACAAACAAACATATAAAGAGCCGTTACTGTACTTTACTCTGCCTCAGCATTAATAGATTAATGATTAATAAATGAAAGCTGGATAATAACTTAAATGCATCCCGATTGAATGAATGACAGCACAATTATACAAAACTGCAGAGATTGTGGAGAGATATAGGCTACTATATGAAAAAAAAAACACTTTCTCAAACTTCACAGTTTCCTGATTACAAAAATATTCACAATAAATATTTACTTCAGTATGAAAGAATAGGGGCTGTTTCGTTCTTCTTTTTGGTAAAGTATATTTAGAGCACTCAAATAATTTCCCATTCACACCAAGAATGATAAATAGCTGTTACAATTAGGCTTTTAGAAATGTGAGAATTATAAATCCAAAAAACATCTTCAAGCATAATAATGCACACATTTATAGATATAGTTGGGATCGCTTTTTTACTGCAAACATGATCGTCTAACTTAGAGGTTTTTGTCTTGTTTCTAGTACAAATGTGTAAAAAATGTTGCATCAATAAAATTTTACATCAAGAAGCACTTTCTGGACAAATTATAGACACTAGTGCACTGTAAAAAGTGCTGGGTTTCACACAATTCATTTGTATTGGGACAACATGAAGAATGAAGTTAACTTATTAGTTTTTACACTTTTAAGAGGATTTACCCCCCCTACTCCCCCAACCCAAAAAAAAAAAAAAAACCTCAAGAATCGTGTTGTTTCGACTCGGCAGTTTCTAAATCAGTAGTTTGAGCAAACGTCATTTTACGAGTGCAGTAATAATTGTCTAGTTTTCAAATAAATAATTAAAAAGTTTTTCCTTAAAACAAGCAAAATAATTGCCACTGGGGTCTTAAGGAAACCTTTAACTTTGACAATTTATTCCTGAAAATATGACAATAAATTTTACTTCTTGATTACTTTTTTTATTATTTATTTTTTAAACATATTTAAACTAGAACCAAGACAAAACATAATATTTTGTTGCTGTGTTTTCACACTGATGAAGGATATTACATTTTCTGCTAATAACTATTATCTTGGCTAGTTTTGACATCAGTAATTTAATTTGCACTACTAAAAATGCATTCTTAATATCAAAAGCTGAGTAAATACTTGTGGAAATTCTTCATAACTCTATTATCACATTGAACATGTTGAAATACGTGTACAGTACATATTTCAAGAATTTGCATCTCAGCTACTGAAATTTAATTACAAGTTAATTATTGGTACCTGATGTTTGAAAGTACAATAACAAGTATCAAAATATATTTTTCCTCCTAAATGTCAAAGTAGAATTTTTGATATCAGGAATTCGGTTTCTATGAGTAAGGAAGTCATTGTTACACTATAATTCATTTTAACTACTGAAAATGTCATTTCTGATATTAAAAATATCCATTTTAACTAAGAATTTTCCCATTCCTGATATAAAGAATGATCATTTAGTTGTTCATTTTAAAAAATGATTCAAAATCTTATATCATAATGTATTCGTATAATAAATAAAAGTCTGCTTTAGAGATAATAAACGAAAATGGTAATAACAGAAATGAAGATTAATGCAAAAAACTACAGATTTTGGACGTCTGTGTGATTTTATAGTACACACTGTGGGTAATTATGTTCACAGAACACGCAGATTGAGCTTTATATGAACAGAAATCATTGTTTAACTCTTGTGCACTGTTTAAATTTGGTACCTTCTGTTATGTTAGGGATGGAAACATCCACTGAATTTAACTGCTGTAAATACACAGACTTTGCCTTTGTTTACTTTATTTAGACTATATTAGATGATTCTCTGTTTAAAGATGCATATTTTGATTTTCTCTGACTCAAGATAAGTGCGCAAAGGTCACTCTCACACACTCACATACATACACACTTTGATTCGCTGTAATACTTCATATAAAATCCAAAAACTAAGATTTTTTTTTTTTTTTTTGCACAGGTCTATCTAAAGAGTTAATGCCGCCAGCAGATGATCAACAGTGAAAAATACAAATGTTGCCTCTTCCCAACAGGGGAAACCACCAACAATCAAGAATGCATGATTATTTGGTGTCATGGTTTTGCAATCAAAAAAATGTCATAATAATGGAAGTCAATTGGGCGAAAACAGCCGTGAACATGAACAAAAATGAAAATCTTATGCTGCACAAAAACCAACAATGCATCAAAGGCAATGTTGTTACTAATCTTTCACATGTCCAAGAAAGTTTTAAAAAATCCAGTCCACAATTACTTTTATATTGAAAATACATCTTTTTTTTTTCACCAAATCAGTTTCACAATTTATAAATTTGGCAATTAAAGAGTTAAAATCCTGTAATTTTCTTTTAACAATTTAGTAGTTTTAATCAGGAGTGAGATTGATTAACAGGTTCATGCAAAAAAAATATATATATATGAATCTGATGCACTTTTACAGCAGTTTAATTCAGTGGATGTTTTCATCCTGAACATAACAAAAGGCTAGTAAATATGCCCAGATTGTATCGTTGGGCTTTCTAATTTAAATTTCAAAGCATTTTCCAAAAATGTATGTCCACCAACAATTATTCTGCTAACTGTAACACAGAGAAAGTTATGGCCAAATTAAGACTCAAAATCCCCATAGAGTGGACGAAAACATCCCCAACAGCACACAAAGGTTATTGTGTAAATTATAGTTTTCATTCTTGATGCGGGGAAGAGTGGGTATGCTTACGTTACATAAAAACTGCCACACTATTAAAATAATCTCATAATTCATCCCCTAAACATGATCAACTCCCATTCCTAGCAATTGTGTTTGATAATACAGCGCATAATACAGGACATAAAAGCCCTCTCTCTCACCCCAGACTGCTGAATATGTGTACTTTTTTTCAACAACAGACATAATTCTGTCTAATCCGGTTTGATTCCTTAAGCTGGCGGTGTACCGTATTCTACTGTAGGCAGAGATAAAGCCATTACAGAAGTTGAACAAAAACTTTGAGAGTGTCTTCTGCATACAAATGAGACGATCGGTTTGCTTCTGAATCAACTATTCCTCATTTTATCTGCTCGGTGTGTTTTGGCCCCAGGGTCCAAAGTCCCAGCGTCTGTGTAAGGATTCACGAGCGTGTGTCCCATGTTTTCCTCACCAGATTCAAAAACTGACAGCGAACAAGAGTCCCGGCTACATGGTCGTCTCTTCCCACTCCAATTCAACGTCACCTGAGAGAGGATAAATATGACAAAATATGACTACTGAAGAATGACAGGCACACGTTGTTCACTGCGAGATGTTTTTTTGTTTTTTACCCTCCATTGCATCCAGCGAGTCCATCTTCTCCAGAGCGGAGTAATTGACAAACCATATGGACTGACTGTTTCCTTTGGCCGACAGCAGATCCAGAGTGCTCTGATGGAGAAACATGTATTGAGCCTGAGAGGGAAGCAGAGATCAGTGTGTGAGCAGGAGAATGGGACTGACACACAGCAGTTTGCAGAAACAGCAGGATTTTGCAACGCAGGCTACTCGCCTCAGGCTACATTTTTTGAAAATGCAAAATATGCTGGTAAATAATAATGTAAAATAAAGGTAAACGATTTAATCGCAGTGCAATTTTCTCCTATGTTTGCTTTTTTATAGATTTTTCATTATTCGTCAGTGATTTGAATACATCAACACTTACAAATACAGTCTCAGCTATACAGTAGGAAATAATGGGAAATATACGAACAAGTAAACAGGATGATACAGTCAGGCTAGGAGCTAAATATGCACCATAGAGTAGAAAATCAGGAGAAATTATTAATGTAATGCCAAAAAGGTGTCCATAGCTGCCAAACATCATCAGACTTTTGGTGTATGTCATAGGTGAGTTTCTCGAGAGGAAATAGCGTACATACTTGAGACCATATTTTAAAGGAAAGTGCCTGAGGAGATGACCACAATAAAAGCTTATGTTTGCTTCTAAAACACCATTGTGTTTGATCATCTTGATATCAGTAATAAAATTTCAATTAGTAAAAAAAAAAAGTGAATTTTTAATTTTACTTGTGGAAATATACATTTTAAAAAGCATTAAAAATGTGAATTATTAACTTAACTAGTGAAAATAAAATAAGATACCAAGAAGATTTTGATTTCAGGGCAATGACATCATTGTTGCATTACTGTAATAAATATGTTTTAACAAGCTAAATTTAATTCTTGATATTAAAAATTGCCATTTTATTTCCACTCTTAAAATGACAGAATTATGACTAGTGAAAACACTGATCAGTGTGCAAGCAGGAATAACATTAATTGTAAGCAGGACACATTAATTTGCAGAAACAGCATAATCGTGCAACCCCTATTTCAATGGAAATAGATGGCTCAGGCTGCATTTTTGCGAAATGTAAAATATGCTCTAATAAAGTAATGTAAAATAAAGGTAAAACGATGTAGCCACCGTGCACTTTTGTCTTATGTTTACTTTAAAAACAGTATCGGTTGTGTTCGATTACGTTTATATCAGTAATTATTTTCCATTAGTAAAAAAAAGAGAATTTTTAATATCAAAAATGGTGTAATTACTTGTGGAAATACAAATTTTAACCAATAAAAATTTCAGTTCTTAACTGAACTAGCCTTAACTAGTGACAATACAATAACAGATGTCAAGAGAATTTCTGAAATCAATTTCAGTGCAATGACGCCATTGTTGCATCACTGTAATAAATATGTTTTAACAAGTGGAAATATAATTTTTGATCTACTGATCCACTCGTGAAATGACAGAATTATGACAAGTGAAAACACTGATTAGTGTTGGGACCAACACACATTAATTTGCAGAAACAGCATGATTTTGCAATGCTGGCTCAATGGAAATACGTGCCTCAGGCTACATTTTTGCGAAATACAAAATATGCTGAAACATAGTAATGTAAAATAAAGGTAAACGAAGTAGTCGCAGTGCAATTGTTCTCATACTTTTAAAACATTATTGGTTGCGTTTAATCATTTTGATATCTTTAATGAAACTTCTAATAGTAAAAATGTGAATTAAATATTCAAAATTGTGTAATTACATATTTAAAGTAGTAAAAATGCAAACTTTCAAGTCTGTGAAAAAATCTTTACCAGGTTTTGCACCATACACATCCTCTCACTGCGCAGCTCTGCGACCAGGCCGTATATGTCAACAAATTCATGATCTCGCAAATGCTGGATGAGATGATCCAGTGCTATAAACACTCCAGTCCTGCCCACACCAGCACTGCACACACAGAAGACACGGGTTGATCCTAGTATTCAGCTTAAAGTGCAATTTTTAGCCAATTAAATAACCAATTGTTCGACAGTCACATTGTAAAAATGGGCTTCCATGCAGAATGTATCAACCAATGAGGCCTGGAAGCTAAACATGTAGTGGTAGAGCAGCGTCTGTGTACCTGCAGTGGACCACGATGGTAGTGTTTTCATGGCCTCTGTTGGAGCGAACGGCTTTGACAAACTGGACAAGTGTGGAGCTGGATTCGGGAACGCCGTGTTCTGGCCATGAGGTGTAGTTAAAGTGATGGACAATCATGTAGCTGCCATGCTGGAGAGAAAAGAAGAGAGGGAGAAAGCAAGGGCTAAAAGCGTCCTTGAGGAATAATTAACCATTGAACCATGTACGTCTCTTTCTCTCTCTCTCTCTCTGTTGTGCATTTTTAGAACACAAATTGCATTACTAAGTCAAAGCATATACAGTTGAAGACAATATTATTAGCCCTCCTCTGAAATTTTTATTTTTTTTTACAGTATTTTCTATAATATTTTTCTTCTGACAAATGTCTTGTTTCTTTAAGCATAGCTCTTAAAAACTTGCACTTTAAGTAAAATACTCATATCTTGCAAACTAACCAGGAAAATATTATACACCGTCATCATAGCAAAGGCAAAATAAATCTGTTATTAGAGATAAAACTAAAGCAAAACAACAAATAGTTTTTAAAAAATATATGTATTTTAAATATTTGAAACAGAATTGAAACTTTACAGAAGAGCTAATAATATTGCATTCAACTGTAAACCATGATACGCTGTAAAACATATCCATAAATTTGCAGTTTTCCATAGTTTGTTTTATTTTCCCACATTTATTTATGCTTTTAAGTTGCATTATGGGATCTTGATCTTTCATTTAACAACTTTTGACCTTGAAAATTTTGAAGAAGTGACTTATGAACATTTTTAATAGTGTAAAGTGATCAATTGTTTGAGCTGGTGTTGTATATATTACATTTATTACATTACACAATCACTGTAATAAACTGCCAGGACATTTTCTGCTATTTTATTTTAGACTTATTTCGCTATATTTTATTTCTTATACGTTATATTATTATAACCATTGTATCAATAAAAGTCACGTTGTTAAACTGTAGAGTTGAAGTTTCAACATCAAAAGTCGACAGAGCAGAGATAAACATTCTACAATGCAATGCAATACAATGTTAATTAACACATATTTTTACAGTATGCAAACATATCCACTTTAATTCAAAACAAATAAATGTATTTCTCCAGGGGGCGATAAGAGTTTTCTTCAAATTAAACTGGACGCCATTTAATTGGCTGTGTAAATCCAACTAGCAGGCAGTAAACATGTCAGCAGATTCTCTCTGAAAGATTGTCTTCAACTGTTGCTCTGCGCTGACATTAAGTAAGCTGAAAGATGACAATGATAATGAAGATAAAGATGTGCATTGGTTTACCCGCTCCACTTTGAGTGCCCGCACCGTCCAATCAGGACGCACGTCCTCTGTGAGTTTAGTGATTATGATGTCAGCAAAAACAGTGACTGGTTTATTGTCCTCCGGCCAGTACTGATGACAGCGGATCTGAAACATATATTCTGTTTATTATTTACATCAAATATATGCTTCAGTAGATCAAATGTGGATTTGTTAATGTCTTTACTATAAATGCAGTCTTTTGTACTGTAAAAACCGATTAGTTAGTTTACCTAATTAAGTAAGCATACAGTATACACTCACCGGCCACTTTATTAGGTACACCTTACTAGTACCTGTCACGATTGCAGGTTTGTGCGCTTTTCCGGAGTGTCTTTTTGATCATGTGGGTTTGTTTTGTTTTGGTTGCCCATGTGTATTTGTTATGCTCACGTGCTATGACGGCACTCAGCTGGTCTGATAAGCTCGCCAGCTGAGGCTCATTATGGTGCTTATATCTGGGCGACGCTTCTATGTTTCTTTGTCAGTTCGTTACACTTGCTCATGTGTGTGTGTTGTCTGTGCTCAGGCCCCTGAGGAGAATACCCTGGACCTGGCCTGTGTTCTTCGTCCTCCTAGCCTGTCACTATTATTGTTGGTTTATTTTGACTACATCAAATAAACATTATCACTTGCAATTGGATCCTCTCAGACCCTTATTTGATCATAACAAAACGAACTGACCCACGTGATCAAACAGACACTCCGGAAAAGCGCACAAACCTGCAACCGTGACAGTACCAGGTTAGACCCACTGTTTGCCTTCAGAACTGCCTTAATTCTTCGTGGCATAGATACAACAAGGTACTGGAAAGTTCTTCAGACCATTCTCTGTAAATCCTAGAGATGGATGTACGTGAAAATCCCAGTAGATCAGCAGTTTCTGAAATACTCAAACAAGCCCGTCTAGCACCAAGAACCAAGTCACATTCAAAGTCACTTAAATCACCTTTCTTCCCCATTCTGATGCTCGGTTTGAACTGCAGCAGATCGTCTTGACCATGTATACATGCCTAAATGCATTGAGTTGCTGCCATGTGATTGGCTGATTAGAAATTTGCGATAACTAGCAGTTGGACAGGTGTACCTAATAAAGTGGCCGGTGAGTGTAGTTTATTTACTTATTTTTAAGGCAAAGCATGTACTCACTTTTGTCAAGTAAAGTCAACTAATTGCTTTAAAACTACTTTTTATAAAGTAATCCCTTTTTTTTTTTAACAAATAACCCACTATAATAACAATAATCAGTGAATAAGCATTCTATTGTGTTATCTGAATTAACTCTATCCACAACTGTATTAACATTTCCACTAATTACCACAGCAATTTCTGTTATCCCTACGCATATTCTTATCATGATAGTTAATCATTTTCAGGATAGCTTTAATTATAATAGCAACCATCTATTTCTTTTAAGTACAAACATATATTTCACTGCACAAATGTAAATATAATTGTATTTAATGTATAAAATCACTATGTATTTAAATCGTTTCATTCAAAAGTAGCAATTAATCGCATCCAAGATAAAAGTTTGCATTTACATGCACAGTAAGTGTGTGTGTACTATTTATATTTATTATGTATAAATGCACACATTAATTCATATATTTAAGAAAATATTTATATTTATTTATAATGTATATTTGTATATTATAAACAAAATATAGTCAAATTTATATATCTATGTAAATATTTTGGTTTTGTATAAATTTATAATGGTGACACGGTGGCGCAGTGGGTAGCACATTCCCCTCACAGCAAGAAGGTCGCTGGTTGGAGCCTCGGCTGGGTCAGTTGGCATTTCTGTGTGAAGTTTGCATGTTCTCTCAGTGTTCGCCTGGCTCCAGTTTCCTTTACAAGTCCAAAGATGTGGTATAGGTGAATTGGGTGGGCTAAATTGTCCATGGTGCATGAGTGTGAATGAGTGTGTATGGATGTTTCCCAGTGATGGGTTGTGGCTGGAAGAGCATCCGCTGTGTAAAACATGTGCAGGATAAGTTGGCAGTTCATTCCGCTGTGGCGACCCCAGATAATAAAGGGACTAAGCCGAAAAGAAAATAAATAAATAAATAATTTTTATAGTATGTGTGTATGTGTGTGTATGAAACATGCATTAAATATGTACGTGTATTATATATATTTTTGTGTGTATATATATATATATATATATATATATATATATATATATATATATATATATATATATATATATATATATATATTTGTAAATCTATTTTTTATTTGCATTTAACTGTGATTAATCTTTGCCCAGATTTCATATCTAGTTTGTTTTAATTTGAATAGTAACATAATGTAATAGTAATATCACAGATACATCTGCTGTTATATTTCAGTATCTATTAATTTATTACAATATTTGTGGTCCCATAGAATCAAATTAAATATTCTTCTATGACATCAGACTGAAAAACCCTTATGCAGAACGTATTGCTTGAATTAAATTAGTATAAGAGTACATTCAAGCATACAGTACACCTATTGGCTGCATTTAGCTGATACGCACCCGGCCCTTCTCAAAGCATTGAGTAAGCATGACGATGGTTTTAGTCCCAGTTTCCCAAATCATCCTCCAGAAATCTGCGACGGTGCTCGGCAGAGGGCCCTGAGTGGCTATAAACTCATTAGGACACAGATAGCCCTGAGACACAGAATCAAACACAAGCTTAGGTCGATTCAATTAAAGTCGTGGCGCAGAATAACAGAGCAGCAGCTGATATGTGGGCTGATCTGGAGCGCTTACAGAGACGAAGCTGGCATTGATGTAGTCAGAACCCGGCATTCCTGGCTCAGACAGCAACTTCACTCGGCTATTGTTGTCTTGAGAAAAAAAGACACATTCAAATAAGTGTTGTTTGCATTGTTTGTTTACAGAAAACTTGGTAAATTAATTACAAGTAAACTCAGATATTATGTCACCATGTTTTTATGCCGAACATTGCACAAAATACTCGTTTCTTAGATTTTTTGACTTGTTTCTAGTCCAAATATCTAGAATTTCTTAAATCAGGAAGCATTTTCAAGACTTGTCTTGTTTTAGGAAATATGTCAAAATTAAGTTAGTTTTTTCTTAAAACAAGCAAAATAATCTGTCAACAGGGTAAGAAAATAATCTTGCTTTTCCTTTAGACATAAGATCATTTTGCTTTCCCCATTGGCAGATTTATTTTGCCATTATTTTGCCAATTTTGACATTATTTCCTATAACAAGACCATTGCTGAGTCCGATTTCGCATACTTATAAATATAACACAGAGAATGTGAATTAAATATTTTCCAGTTGGCTATATATTAATTATTAGTCATTCAAACAACTTTACCGAAGCCTCTCTACACAACCTGTGGTTTCATAATGTAATGGGCAGCACAAATGTCTTGATACCTCAGACTGTTGATGTTGCCATCCACTCTGCAGATCTCTCACATGCCCCCATAATGAATGTAACCCCAAACCATGATTTTTCCTTCACCAAACTTGACTGATTTTCTGCAATATTTGTGATGATTGAGAGGCAGTTCAACAGATGATTCATCCGAATAATCGACCCTCTGACACTTTTCCGAATGATCAACTAGAATTCAAGTTATTATTTGTTGTTCTGACAACTGGGATCGCCGACAAGTCTTTAGTCAGGTAATGTACTTGACGGTTGGTCTTGCGTGTCCGCCATGTTTGTAGTTTATTTACACTTTATTTTATTGATTAGTTTGTTGCTCTAATTGAATTCATGTCCAGCGCGCAATGCATTGTGAGCAATATTAAAGATTATAGAGTATGAACTTCAAATATCTAACCATCTGGGAACCTTTGGCATACTCTTTTCAACCTAATACAGTTTGGGACACACTATCTCTGTTTTCGAATATTATTTAGACTGGAAGTATGCGAATTGGGACACGTCAAATTTGTTTTGGTTGTCTTAAAAAAATGCTTCTTGATTCTAGAAACAAGACAAAAAATCTAAGTTAGAAAAGCATTTTTTTTGCATTAAACCTGCATGACGAAAATAAAATGTAATGGGAACACGCTAAAACAAAGCTTAATAAGTTCATGGGTTTACTAGCATGAACTAGGAACTTTGTACAGCATTTATTAATTGCAGTTTAGCATTAACTAATGCATTATTAAAATCCAAAGTAGTGCTTGCTAACATTAGCGAGTGGACTGTGAGTTTACATTAACTACACTATAAAAAAATCCGTAATTTTACGGCTTATTTCTGGCAGCCAGGGTGCTAGAAAAAAAGTAAAATAACGGCCGCTAAATTATAGAAGTTTACCGTAAAATAATGGACATTTAATTATAGAAATTTCCTCAAATTTAATTTTCTGGTAAATTTCTGTAATTCAACTTCTGTTATTTTACAGTAATTTTCAGTAATTAAACTGCTGTTATTTTACTTTTTTTTTTCTGGCACCCTAGCTGGAAATAAACCGTAAAATTACAGATTTTTCTTTTTACAGTGTACAGTAACAAGTAATAACTTTATTTTTATCAACTAAAATTAACAAGGATTGATAAATACTGTAAAAATAATTGTTGTTTATGGTTTGTTCATGTTAGTAAATACACTAACTAATGGACCATTATTTTAAAGTGTTACTAATATTATTATTAACAGAGATGTTCTTTAAAATAAAACAAAAAGCAATGAGATACACATTACTATCTAAAGGAGTGGGGTCAGTAAGGTGTAGTTTTATTTTTTTATTTCTTTGAAAGAAATTAATATATTTTATCCAGAAAGGACATTTAAAGCAACAAAAATCTTACATTTAAAATGGCAAAAATATTTTACAATGTTCTTATTTGTGATCTTATGTTGTGACCGTTAGACAAAAAAAAAGATTTTTATTTCATGCCATAAATCAAAATTGAAAGTACAGATCATGTCCCAGAAAGATATTTTCTACCGTAAATTAACTAAAACTTATTTTTTGATATAATAATACACATACTGTACACTGTAAAAAATGTTGGCTTCCACACAATTACTTCATATTACCCCAACACAAATTTATTAAGTTAGGTTTTTTTAATTCTTTTTACTTATTTAAGTGAATTGAACATAAAACAATTAAGTTGTCCCTACAAAAAACTTAAAAGTTGTGTTGAATTTTAAATGAATAATTTAAACAGCAGCAAATGTAAATTTTGCATGTATGAAAGAACTTTGGCTAAATTTCCGCAAGATCCAAAACTATTTTGATTTTTAAATTATTATATTCCAGTCACAGTAGTATATGTGTATCTCTTCCAAATATTGTCCTATCCTAAAAAGTATTAATGAATGGAAAGCGTATTTATGCAACTTTCAAATAAACTACAAATCTCAATTTCCAAAAATTAACACTTATAACTGATTTTGTGGGTCTCATTTAAACAAAAGTGAATCCAATGAATGCAAACTTGGCAAGTAAAAGAAATGTCTTTCAAAAATCTTTCCAGCTTCCAACAAAGTCTTATGGGACCCTTCTTTTATGCCTTTTGTGCTGAATGGAATAAAGAAAGTCATGCAGGTTTAAAATGAGATGGCAGCAACTAAACAGAGATAGAATGCAAATAGTTTCCATACAGGGCTTGATGTTTGTGAAGCGATTTTTGGAGCGATTCCAAGGCAGGTCAGCGTCTGATGTGGCCAGATCCTGCAGCAGCTTCGGCAACTCCTAAAACACAGAGCAGAAAAAAAAAAAAGAGTACAATCAGGAAACACGCCGGGGAGAAATTTAATCAAGCAGGGAATATATTCTGAGAAGTCAAACACCACTGAGCGCAGAGCTCTACGTGTTCAATCAAAATGAAGTGTCACTGAAACTCATTTTACTGTTCACTAGTGCTTTCTTTCTCTCTCACCCACACAGACACACTTTTAATGCTAAAACTTACAGCAAACTCCTCCTGAAACTTGGCGTTGTCGTTGGCACAAAGATCTTCCACATGCTGAAGAAACGATTTCTTACTGATTGGCCTGCAAATGTGTTAGAAAGAGTGTGAAAATACTCACAAAACATGAAAAACCATCAACTTTAGCATTATTCACATTAAGTCTGCAGTACAGCTTTCTTTATGGCCTTTAAACATACAACTGTATACACTGCAAAAATGTTTCTCACCTACAACTTTTTTTCTTGTTTCTAGTCCAAATATCAAAAAAATAAACCAAGAGTCATTTTAGACAAACAACAGATAAGGAGCAAACTAATCTGTCAATGTGGTGAGCAAAATAATCTTGTTTTGAAATGAGCATATTTTATTTACCCCACACTCTCAATAATAAAGGTACATGAGCTGTCACTGGGGTGGTACCTTTTTCAAAAAGTACACATTTGTACTTAAAGGGTCCATATTAAAGGGTCCATATTGACGCTCCAGGGACAGACGAGTCTTCGCTCGTAGAGCTTTGGTAGAGCTACGCATCAATGAATTTGCTCTTCAGTGTTTGAACTCTCAGTAATGATTAAATCACACTGAACTGAGCTAAACTGAAATGAACTGAACTTAAACACTAAAAACTGAACTACACAGTTCCAGTTACTATGACCATTTATGTGAAGCTGCTTTGATACAATCTACATTGTAAAAGTAATATTGGTACCTCCACAGTATATATTAGTACATATTTTAAGAGGAACACTTTTGTACTTTTTAGGTACTAATATGTACCCTTGGGGTATTAATATAGACCTTTTTGGTACAAATTTGTACCTTTTGAAAAGGTACCACCCCAGTGAACTTTATTTCTTTGATTGATTATTGATTTGATTTTTAATTTAATTTATTTATTTTCGAACAAAAATATCATACATAAAATATCATTAGCAAAAAATAAATTTCAACATGGTCGAAAATGTAGTGGGATGAAGCATAAGCTTTTTATTTTCCCACCCCATTACCACATATATCATTCGTCTATTACCTAAACTTATTTCTTCTTTTACTTATCTCTTCTTTTTACATGAGACATATTTTATTCTTTGGGCATCTTTGACATATTATATGTTTGATTCCATTTGTACCTTTACATTTTTTTTTACACAGACATAGTTTAAGTATAATTTAGACATAGATTATATACCCCTTTGTCTTTCTTCAAAAAACTTTTGTATGCATTTCGGAAGTAATTTATTCCTAGCTTTAAACATGAATTGTGCTGTTTTAAATTTAACCAAATCATTGAACTGAAGTATCTTCAATTTAAAAAATAAAGGATTTGTATGCTCCAAATACTTCACATCAGTATAATTACTTTTTTCTGTATTGTACATTTTGCTTGTTTTAAGGGACAAAAAAACTTCAAGGTGCCCTATTATATAATCTAATTATACCAAGACATAGTAAAATAATAAAACATCAATACAATGGTCCCTTGTTATTCACAGGAGTTGTGTTTAAAAAATTACCCAGCAGTCCGCTTTGTTTTTAACAATTATTATAGATGTTTTAGGCTCGCTACACACTTTTCTCAGACAGAAATGAACATTTATATATATATATATATATATATATATATATATATATATATATATATATATATATATATATATATATATATATATATATATATATATATATATATATATAAATGTTCATTTCTGTCTGAGAAAAGTGTGTAGTGAGCCTAAAACATCTATAATATATGTTTTATATATATATATATATATATATATATATATATATATATATATATATATATATATATATATATATATATATATCCTTAATATTTTAATTATTTTTCATTTGCGTATTGCTGTACATCCTGTTTGTATTAAGCAGTGTGTAAGCAAGGCGCACAATTAACGCGATCTGCGCTGGACTTTAGACCTGCTTTGTTCTGGTCTGTTGAACAGTCTATTATAGTTTCTCAAAATAGCAACGCGCCTGCAGTGCGCCTAAACACGCCTTCTTTTTTAAACCAGAACACCTGTGGGTGCACATATGAGCGCAAATGCATTTGCTATTTAAACAGCGTGGTGCAAAACGTCAAAGCGACTCTTGCGCCAAGCTGAAACTAGCAAAAAACAATTGCGTTGTGCCTTGTGCTGCATTGCGCCGGGTGTATGATAGGGCCCGTAGACTGCTGAATCATGTCAAATCACTCAGCTCAACTGTCATCTGTTCATGCAGAGGTTGATATTAATTTCTGGCTGTGTTTTCTTTGACTATAGCTATAAATTACAATGTGATACATCAATTTCACTTTCTTTTGGCAAGTTTAATTATGATTTATCCTTTATCCACAACAGATCTGGTGAGTAAAATAGGTTAACTTTACTCATATTTGTCCAAGCGTACACTATGCTCAGTATGTGTGTGTGTGTGTCTGTAAGAGCGGTATGTCAGAGCGAAGCTCATTAATATTCACGACACTAACCATATATGGTCAATCATGGACGTTCTGGTTCTATGGGTATTTTATGGAGTAATAAATTAGCTTATAACACCGTCTCTGGAGATTTTTTGAACTTACAGAAGCCATAAACCTACTATCAGAGAACTTATTAAACCAAAGCAGTACATGGCACCTTTAATTTTGTATGAAAAGAAATCAATGTTTTTTGCTTGTCTAGAAATGCTTCTTGATTTAAGAATGTGAAGAGATTTGGACTAGAAACAAGACAAAAACTCTAAGTAAGAAAACAATTTTTTTGCAGAGTAGCAGGTGGTTATGGGTAATCATCTGCCCTGGGGAATGGAATGAACAATAATAATAAATCCATCAAAATCTCCTTTACTTACTTGAGGGATTTCCTGTAACTTAGCAGCCTGGAACATTAGACAGTAGAGAATTATTATGAAATTGTCCTCGGATAGATAAAATTAGGTTACTTTTTCACTTGCAGTGATAAATAAGAAATGAACCTATGTGAAGCTCACCACACGATCTAATTAGAGGAAGACACACAGACATGAAAGGAATCTGAGAGTCGCTCTATGTGATCTTTCAAGCAGAAATGCACAAAAAGCATAGCAGAACCACAGATCAGTATTATGAAACCGAACAACCCAAATTGTTGGCAACGCAGGTAAAATTTACTCTGGTATGTTTAATCAGAACTATAAAGGTTTCTGATTCAATCCCAGTTAATACTAGCTAGGGATTAGACTGATCCCATCTGTTTGGTTCAGGATCAGAACACACATCCATGCATTAATTGTGCTTTTTTTTTCAAGCTTGGGGATTATTTGCTAAATTTTGCGAGAACAGCAAAAGACCATTTTACAGGTAATTTGTTTTTTATATAGGAAAGTAATATAATTTCACTAGTTACACTGAAACTATAAACAGAAGGCAGTCCGAGTAAATATGGAATAGATCTAGAATAATTTACATATTAACACATTTTTAACCCTGAAATTAGTAGAATCCTCTAACTAATACACTAGTTGACAAAAGTCTTGTCGCCTATCCAAGTTTTAGGAACAACAAATTATAACTTGACTTCTAGTTGATCATTTGGTTTCAGAAGTGGCTTATATGAAAGGCATCCAGATTACGCTCATTTTAGCAAAATAAAATATGATCATGCCTTGCTTTTAAATGATTTAATTAGGACAGTAAGGTCTGACTTTACTTAGACAAAAGTCCTTTCACCTAACAGAAATAAAGTACAGTATTTAATATAAAGTCATGCTGCAGTGGAAACAGAATGAATATTGTGTATGACTCTCATGAGCCTGGAGGACTGCATCCATACATCTCTGCAATGACTCAAATAACTGATTAATAAAATCTGGAATGGCAAAGAAAGCGTTCCTGCAGAACTTCCAGAGTTCATCAGAATTCTTTGGATTCATCTTCAATGCCTCCTCCTCCATCTTACCCCAGACATGCTCAATAATGTTCATTGCTGGTGACTGGGCTGGCCAATCTTGGTGCAGCTTGAACTTCTTTGCTTTCAGGAGCTTTGATGTTGAGGCTGAAGTATGAGAAGGAGCGCTATCCTGCTGGAGAATTTGCCCTCTTCTGTGGTTTGTAATGTAATAGGCAGCACAAATGTCTTGATACCTCAGGCTGTTGATGTTGCCATCCACTCTGCAGATCTCTTGCATTCCCCCATACTGAATGTAACCCCAAACCATGATTTTTCCTTCACCACACTTGATTGGTTTCTGTGAGAATCCTAGGTCTATGCGGGTCCCATAGGTCTTCTGCAGTATTTTGATGATTGGGAGGCAGTTCAACAGATGATTCATCGGAAAAATCGACCTTCAGTCACTTTTCCAAATGATCAACTAGAAGTCAGGGGTTGGTGCAGTGTATGGCGGAGGGGTGTCACGGGGCGGGGGTGTTGCAAACGAAAGTGAAGAGGGATGGGGAGTCGCAGAAGAAAATGAACAGCGGACGGGGGAGGAGGGCAGTTGAGGAGGGGGATCGGTAAAATTAGGCAAATTTAAGCCCTGTTTTTTAATGCAGAGGATGCCCATTCAGCCACAACCCAGTACTGGGAAACATCCGTACACTCTCACATTCACACATTCACACATTCACTCATACACTACGGCCATCTAGTTTATTCAGTTCACCTATACCGCATGACTGTCGGGGAAACCGGAGCACTCGGGGGAAACCCACACCAACACAGGGAGAACATGCAAACTCCACACAGAAATGCCAATAACAGAGATTTTAAAAAATATATAAATCTTTAAAATTAAGACTGAAAGTGAAGCATCAGATGCAAGCACTTTCCTTATGAAATATCCATTATAAGCAACCTTTTTTTGATGTCCTTCAGAAGAAAAGGTGTTTTAGTTTTTGTTTTAAGAGATGTTAAAAAGGATCTAGTTTGTTAAAAAAAATGATCAGATTCATGGCTCAAAAACTAAAATGTGATCTGAACCATGAATTTTGTGATCCGTTAAACCACTGCAAACATCACTGCATACGGCTGGAAAAATAAAACATTAACCCTTTAAAATGAACAAAAACACTAACACTGCCATGCATCAGCTAAACACCACTGTCTACTTACTGGATGACAAAAATCTCCTTCCTTCTAAAGAAAAAGGAGGAATACCTGAGAACACAGGATAGTGAGTAAGAGTGTGAACGGATGGAATGCATTAGTGCAAGTGAACAAGTCAATGCTAAATAAAGTATTAAAGTGTTATAGTTCCCCCAAAAATCTAAATGATCTCATTAATTACTCACCCTCGTGTTGTTGCAACCCGCAGAGACCTTTATCCATCCTCAGAGCACAAATTACGATATTTTGACAACTGAGAGCTCTTTGATCCACTATAGATCGCAATAGAATACAAAAAAGCTCCAAGAACAATGTTGTGCACCAAATAAATTGTAAACGCAACTCTGTTAGCCTTTCAGGTCAGGGTACATGTCGACTACAGGCAGTATGACATATCGCCATTAGAGCCAGCAGCGCAACATGCAAGCATTGTATTACCCATAGTAAACAAATACCCTAATCTGAAGCAGAAAACACTGGTGAACATAGTAATTGTTATTTTTTGTGCACATAGTTGTTCTTGGAGCTTCGTATGATTATAGTTGAATAGTTGATGTTTGATTCTGTTTCTGGACTTTGATCATCTCAGGACCCTTGCTGTCTATGGAGGATGAGTGTTCTCTCAGATTTAATCTAAAATATTTTAATTTGGCAAAATGATTGAAGGTCTCAGAGGATTGAAACGACATAAGAGTAATTAATAACAATTATTATATATATTTTTTTGAAAACTAACCCTTTAAGCTGAAAGAGTGAGTTATTCAATGAGTAAAGTGAGTTAGTTATTCAATATGTGAATTAGTTAGTGGGTGAGACACACATATAGCCACACACTACTTATGTACAGCATATATAAAGTCTCACCGATTAATCTTCTCCTCTTTGAGCTCCAGATCGGCCACAGCGATGAGCTGATCCAGCTTGAATTTGGTCTCAATAATCTCGGCTTGGCGTGGCGAATACGTCCCTCCTTCCTTCTTCCTCCGGTGGATCCTGAGATCAGAAAGAGTCTAGTTATTAAACCCCACACACACACACACAACTGAATTATACTGTATATCACACTCTACTTACTTTACAGATCCATATATAATCAGAATTAAAAACAACGCCAGAAAAAATGACAGCAAGACTCCAAGGATGATCTGCTCATCTCTGGTCAGCAAGCGGTCATCTGCATTCAGCATTCAGACAAGGAAACGTAGGTTAAAGCAAGAACATGTTATTCTGCATGCTAATTTATATAAATAACAGATCAACTTAATGTATCCTAGCTGAATAAAGTATGAAGCTGAAACATCTGAATCTGGTTGTCTACAGAAAAAAGGAGAAATAATAAGACAAATATTACAAGGGAGCATAAAGTTACTTTTTTTTTTTTTTTACTAATTTAACCCACTGGTCCTAATGCACCCAACTTGTTCTGAGCTGGGATCGGCGATTTTTTGCATGGGAGTTAGTTGCTCTAACAAGGAGGCTAAAGACCATGGCCTCTAGTGTGTGTCGCTAGAGCACCTTTTAAGGGTCAGAGGAGTGAGGTTTACTTGCATAGCACTTTGTTAGCTGGCGTCCGTTACACTCATCACCCTAAACCTCACTCTAATCCCGGACGAGCCACCATGTGTATCCCAACCAGGTCTATGCTGGGATTAAACCGGCAATTTTTTGCATGGGAGTTGGTAGCTTTAACAAGGAGGCTAAAGACCATGGCCTCTAGTGTGTGTCGCTAGAGCACCTTTTAAGGGTCAGAGGAGTGAGGTGTACTTGCATAGCACTTTGTTAGCTGGCGTCCGTTACACACATCGCCCTAAACCTTACTTTAATCCCGTATGAGTCCCCCTGTGTAACCCACTGGTCCTACTGAACCTAACCCGGTCTAAGCTGGGATCGAACTAGAAATTCTTTGCATAAGAGTGGGTTGCTCTTACAAGGAAACTAAAGACTATGGCCTCTAGTGTCTGTCGCTAAAGCACCTTTTGAGGTCAGAGGAGTGAGGTTTACCTGCATAGCACTTCGCTAGCTGGCCTCCGTTACACTAATATTTAATATATTCATGGTAAAACTTTAAAATAATGGTCCATTAGATATGTTGTATTTACTAACATGAAAAAACAATGATCAATACCTTTATTAAAGTTTCTATTCATCTTTGTTGATGTTAGTTACTGAAAAGTTGTTAATTGTTGGGTCTTGTTAACTCAATGTGCAATAACTTTGGATTTTAATAATTCCTTAGTAAATTATGACTTACGATTAATAAATGCTGTACAAGTTTTGTTCATACTTAGCTTGTTTTAGTAAAGACCATTATTTAGTATAAAGCTATTTAAATATTAAAATAAATAATTAAAAAGAAAAGTTTACTCAAATTTCTTATTCCTGATAAAGGGACATAATATCCTTTCAAACCCAATCCCCTTTTAAAGAATATTCAATCCAGTGTGAATATTCAGTCCCATTGAATACGAATTAGGACTGCTAAATTATAGAATAATAAAACATTGAGCTAACTAACCCTTTAACTCAATATGAGTGATAATGAAAACAAATAGAAATAGAGAGACAAAGGTGGAAGATGTGAGCAAAACATCCCATTTGAAAGCTTATTTTTGACATTGATTAATTAATTTCTTTGTATTGTGAGAATAAAAGTCAGAATTTACGTTTTATGTCTTCCTTGAACATACATTCAAATCAATATTTAAAACAAATTGTGTTTTTTTTTTCTTTAAACCCTGTTTTAACACATTTTTAACACAATTATTTTATTTCTTATACTTGTATCTTATTTGTTTATGTAAAGCACTTTGAATTATCCCTGTGTGCTATATAAATAAACTTGCCAGCCTGTCTGCCTAAATCTGACAATTTTAATCATTAGTTCTGATCTACTTTCAAATATGTATCTCACAATTCTTTCTTAATAACTAGCAAACGTGGGTAGGTTTTAATTTTTATTCCGTGGTAAAAACAGGAATCCAAAAGCACAGCTACAGTGCTCAGCATATATGAATACACCCCATTTTGAAAATTAATATTTTTATGCATTTCTGAACATGGGTAATATATATTGGTGCATTTGAACAAAACAGATTTATTAAACAGATACATTTATTAAAATAACATTTTAGTTAAAAATCATCTTTAGAAATAGAAAGATAATACATTCAAATTTATGCAAAATATTGCAAAAAAATAAATAAAATTACAAACTACAAAATTTCAACAAAATTGTATACATTTTTTGTTTCTCTTTATTTTTTTATTTTTTTTTTTGAAAATTGTATTTAAAATTTTTCCTTGACATATACATTTGGGCTACTAATTTTTGAACCATTAGCTCCAAATTTGGCTTAAGTACAGGCTAAACTAATGAATATGCGCAAGTATAATATTGTAAATCATACTACGGAAAATATTAATCTAAATGAGAGATCTGTGGGGGGTGCACTCATACAGTATATGGTGAGCCCTGTATATCGGTCCTTGTGTTAGTGTGTCTATACCTGCAGTTCTGACTTTGTCTGAGTACTCAGAGTCTGTGAACTGGCCACGTATGTTTGTCGCTCGAAATTTGAACCTATAAATAAACAAAATAAACATGGTTAAAATCAAAAAGACGCCTGGATAAAGATTTTCAAAACTCTTATTATGTGTGTGTGCTTGAGTCTCTCACACATAATGTGTTTTGGGTTTCAGAGGTCCGTTACAAAGCGTCTCTGCATCTTCAGACAGGCAGCCCTCGTCTTCTCCTATAACATACGTCTTAGTGCTTGAGCTCATGCGCTCAGATTTTTCAGGGCACTCTGGGTTCAGGAAGCCATCGTCTGTCAGGTATGGAGCAGTGGGGTGGAGGAAAACACTCTTCCAGTTGGACAGATTACCGTAGTCCATCACTGCATCAACATTAGAAACAAGACTACAGAATTATAAAGCCTTTAATATAAGATCATTCTCTTTAAAATCTTTTTGGAAGACGTCTCTTCAGGTCTTTTGCCTATCAAGGCAGAACATGTTAGAACAATAATATATCATTTTGTGTAATATTATAACAATTCAAAATGCTTCTCCTTCATTACAGATTTTGTAAACTTATTTCTTCCTAAAATCATCCCTTCAACCTACAACCACTGCAGTTGTCTAACAATTTCAGGGAGATCTGAAGCTTTATGCCAAGTTTCCCTTTTCTAATGATGACTCAGAAAACTTTCATACAGTAAATCTCACAGAACATTTAATGTGCATCTATCCAAATCATCCTTCATCTATTTTTCTCTCTAGCCAAGCATCAAACCTAGATCATGCTAATTTTTGCTAATACCATGTGAATATTGCTAAAAACATGCTAGCGACAAGCAAATTAATGCTAAAAACATGCTACCAACATGTTAATTAATGCCCAAAACATGCTAGCAACCTGCTAATTCTTACAAACAACTAATTCATGTAAGCAATATGCTAACTCACACTAAAACCATGGCAGCAACAATTTTAGAAAACATTATTTAATGTTATATTGAGGTTACAAAATGCTCACTATGCTAGAAAGATGCAAACTCTTGAAACAGTATGCTAACAAACATGGTAATTCATACGGTTTTGTCAAGCCAACATTAAAGTTTTTCAACTTAATTTACATGTCATGTTTAGCACATTAAATTGTAGTATATGTACAAAATGTTTACTTTTTCAAGAATGCAATGCTTTATTGCTAATTAAAATGTATTTCACGATAATAATAATTTTAGAAAATCTTACAAACATGTCTCCTTTAAGTGTATATTGCTATGTTCTAGATTAGATTTGTTCTGTATACTGCCTGACAAAAGTCTTGTCATCGATCCCAGTTGTCAGAGCAACAAATAATAACCTGACTTCAAGTTGATCATTTGGAAAAGTGTCAGAAGGTCGATTTTCCCAATGAATCTTCTGTTGAACTGCATCTTAATCATCAAAATACTGCAGAAGACCTATTGGAACCCACATGGACCCAAGACTCTCACAGAAATCAGTCAAGTTTGGTGAAGAAAAAATCATGGTTTGGGATTGCATTCATTATGGGGGCGTGCAAGAGATCTGCAGAGTGGATGGCAACATCAACAGCCTGAGGTATGACGAAATTTGCCCATTACATCACATACCACAGGTGAAGGCAAAATTTTCAGCAGGATACCGCTCCTTCTCATACTTCACCCTCCACATCAACGCAAAGAAAGTAAAAGAAGGATCCTTAAGGATTGGCCTGCCCAGTCACAGACATGAACATTATTGAGCATGTCTGGGGTAAGATGGAGGAGGAGGCATTGAAGATGAATCCAAAGAATCTTGATGAGCTCTGGGAGTCCTGCAAGAACTCTTTCTTTGCCATTCCAGATGACGTTATTGGTAAGTGATTTGAGTCATTGCAGAGATGTATGGATGCAGTTGTCTAAGTTCATGGGAGTCATACACAATATTAATTATTTTTTCACTGCACCATGACTGTATATTCTATACCGGACATTATTTCTGTTCACTGACAAGACTTTAGTCTAAGCAAAGTCAAACCTTACTGGCCTAATTAAATCATTAAAAATCAAGGCATGATCATATTTAATTTTGCTAAAATAAGCATAATCCAGAGGCCTTTGCCTTTCATATAAGCCACTTCTGACACCAAATGATCAGCTAGATGTCATGTTATTATTGCTGTTTCTAAAACTTAGATAGGCAACAAGACTTTTGTCAGGTAGTATAAATATATTGTTAAATGTCAGTTGTTCATACCTGCGGGTTCAGAAACTATGACCTGGACTTTCTGAATTGGTCCATGGTCATCATTGAAGAAACATTCAGGCATTTCGATGGTGATGGTCTTGGAGGTTGAGATGATGACACCAGCACTGTTCAGAGCTGCCCGCGGCGTCTTCTTCGGTTTGGGCGGAGCTAAATAAACCCATCAGGCTCTTAAAATGACAGCAACTTCAACAAAATAGAATAGCTGATTAATAAATGATTATATTTTTTCATACCTTTCACACCTGTGGTGACATGAACCTCCGAACTTGGTCCAAAACCTGCTCCATTCACAGCTGCTATCTGCAACAAATACATGCGGTTTACTTTTGGAAGTACTATTATGAGCAGTCATAGTTTTAGGATTTAAAACCACATGAATACAATGATTAAGAACAGTCAGTGCAAATAACGCTTTCTATTTTTGGAGCTGCCTTCTTAGTTTTTACCTAGATACAGTTTTAAATACCTGTTGCTATGTACTTAATGTGGTATTATATGATGCAAGTATCCCAGATAGAGTGTTACCCTAAATTGCTCATGTTTTATTTTCTTACCCTTATGCTGTAATTAAATCCACCTTTTAATCCATCAATTATGGCTGTCATGGTATTATTTGGGTTGCTGATCACAGACAGGCTGTTGATGAAGAAGTCCAGCTGCCCGTTGCGGTAGATGTCGACACGATATGCGCTGATGTTTCCGTTCGGCTCATCCGGTGGGGAGAACGTTACATAAACACGCGTCACTTCCTCCGGAATCACTGTCAATGTCACGTTTTTTGGAGGATCTTTGGGCTCTGGAGAAAACACAAGTGTGATTAAAGCAACAGATAAGACGAAAATGAAAATGACCCATAATTTACTCAGCCTCAAGCTATCCTCAGTGCATTTGACTTTGTTTTGTCAGACAAACACAGTCAGAGAAGTTTTACATTTTATCCTGGCTTTTCTATGGTGTAGTGGCCGTATTTTGAAGCATAAATTTGTCATAAAACTAACCCAAATGCCACCAGGCGGTTAACACATGTCTTATAAAATGGATCCATGTGTTTTTCCCTGCTAAAAAATCCAGCTTAAACCAGCCTAGGCTGGTTGCTGGTTTTATCTGGTTGACCAGCCTGGATTTAGAGGGGTTTTGGCCATTTCCAGGCTGGTTTCCAGCCATTTCCAGCCTGGTCTTAGCTGGTCAGGCTGGAAAATTACCAGCTAAATCCAGCTAAAACCAGCTTGACCAGCCTGGTTTAAGCTGGACATAGCTGATTTAGGCTGGGCTCCCAGCCTGGCTAAGCTGGTCAAGCTGGTTTTAGCTGGTCATCTCCCAGCCTGACCAGCTAAGACCAGGCTGGAAATGGCTGGAAACCAGCCTGGAAATGGCCAAAACCCCTCTAAAACCAGCCTTGTCGACCAGCTAAAACCTGGGCTGGTTGGCTGGTTTTATCTGGTTGACCAGCCTGGTTTTAGAGGGGTTTTGGCCATTTCCAGGCTGGTTTCCAGCCATTTCCAGCCTGGTTTTAGCTGGTCAGGCTAGAAAATTACCAGCTAAATCCAGCTAAAACCAGCTTGACCAGCCTGGTTTAAGCTGGACATAGCTGATTTAGGCAGGGCTCCCAGCTTGGCTAAGCTGGTCAAGCTGGTTTTAGCTGGTCATCTCCCAGCCTGACCAGCTAAGACCAGGCTGGAAATAGCTGGAAACCAGCCTGGAAATGGCCAAAACCCCTCTAAAACCAGCCTGGTCGACCAGCTAAAACCAGCCAACCAGCCTAGGCTGGTTTAAGCTGTTTTTTTCAGCAGGGTTGTAACAAAAATATTTAAAACAAGTAAATTATAAACTCATATCACTGAGATCCGGGAGCTTTCAAAAGCATTTGACAACTTCTTTGCTTGACAGATGATGCATGATGACGACGATGATGATGATGTTGACAACATGACACATGATGACAGCGATAATGCTGATGAAAATGACAATGATGATGATGGTGATAAAGATTAAAAGGATAATGACAATGGCAATGATGATGTTGGCGATGTATTTTGGTTAAAACAAACATGGCTGTGCAAAAAAACTTAAGCTCTTCTTTCCTTACAGTGAAGTCTTGTTTTTTAACATTCAGTTAGTTGCCAGTGTTTAGTTATTCTCGTTCGCCTACTCTCATCAGAGCTTCCACTAAAGCAATGTCCCAGCAGGCACACAACATCACAAGCAGGTAATAGTTGGTTAGATTTAGGTCATGACATCAGGTGACCAAAACTCAATGTCTAGCCAGCGTCTAAGGACAATGTTATTTTGATGTCCAATAATGATGTCAAATTACGTTGATATTTGGTTGATTTTAGGTTGTGTTGGAAAGAGACCAAAATCCAACGTCTGATAGATGTCGTAGTTGTAACGTCCACACAACGTCAAAGTGTAACATTATTAGACATTGATATTTGGTTGATTTTATGTGGGACATTGATGTCGGCCTAATGTTGGGTTCTGACGTCAACCTGATTTTTATTTCCAAACAAAATCCAACGTCCCCACGACGTTGGGGTATGTTGGGTTACAACATCAATATGACGTCATGTTGATGTCCTTTGCCTGCAGATTCTGTACATTATGCGTCATGAAAAGTTGAGAACATGCATTCGGCAGTCGCTTCATAACCCCCTGGTGGTGTGTGTTAGTTTTACAAAATATTTTTGTGCTTTTTGGAAGCTTAAAATAGGGCTACACGAGTATACAGTATGGAATAAACAGCCAGGATAAGATTTAAAACTACTCCAACGGTGTTTGTCTGAAAAAAAGAGTCATATACAACCAGGATGGCTTGAAAATTTTAATAATCATTACTTTAATTATTTCATTGTGATTTTTGTATGAAATATTGTTTTAACTTATGCATGCAATGGAAATCTAATAAACAAAGCCTGCACAAATAAGCTCACCATCCTCCAAGGTTCTGATGAGGACAGGTTCAGATGCTTTGCCGTCTCTGCGAGCATTGGAAAGTGACCCGGTGAAGGCGGTGATGGTAACAGAGTGCAGAGTAAATGCACTCAGGTTCCCGACAATCACTGTCCTGATCTCTTCTGAATGCCGCACTAAAGTTATGTTATATCCCGAACCGTCCAGCTAGAAAGTGACAAAGAAAAAGTTAAGCAAGACCTGTTTAGAAGTGAACAAATAAATGATGAATTGTCAAATTCGTTAACTCACAGCAGTGATGTCGATGATGTATGATGTGGGCCCCGAGATGACTGATGGTTTGTCCCACTCAATCTTCAACCCATTGGCAGAAGGAACCACAGAGATAGCGCCAGGAGGAGCGTCAGGGTCTAAGACAAAAGCAACAAAGACGAAAGGTTATTGCACATTAAATCCAAATTTTTTGTCTGTAATTTTCGCATAATAAAAAAAAAATTCGACCTTGTGTCAATCGTATTGACACACTGCCTCCGAAACTTTTGGGTGTCATATTTTTTCAGTTTTTTCACATCCGAAAAAGTACTTTGAGAGGTGTTTTGACAGTTCAGAGCCACCGTGCAAGCAAAAGGCAAAATAAAGTCACATGAGCCACAGATAATGTTATGACACAATGTTTGGCCTGTTTTCAGAATGGATTAATTAATACGCATCGGATTCAGAGTGGAAGTTTTGTGTACGTGACAATTTTATTGCATATGAATACGAAAGAAACACATATGAAAATTTCAGTGGTCATACTGCAACTAAATTTGCTCTTTAGTTCAAGTTCTGTACCTAATCTAGTTCTGTAAATACATAGTTAATAAGACAGTAATTTACACGACTAGCACAACTCCTAAATTAAAGAAATATACCACAGGTTAAACATACTCACCATTTGCTCACTCTCAAGTGGTTCAAAATCAGTTTGAGCATCGTTCTTCTGCTGAACACAGAAGCAGATATTTTGAAGTATGCTGAAAACTGGTTTTCACTGACATCCATAGTAGGAAATAAATACACAATGGAAGTCAACTGTTGACGGTTTCCAACATTTTTTAAAAATATCTGCTTTTGTGTTCAACAGAAGAAAGCATAACTTAACTTTTGGGTGAACTATCTCTTTAACTTCCCACATACACAATTTAAAGCTTCAGAGCGACAATCAGATTTAAATAAAACAGACCAAAAATAAATCATTGTACAGCGTGTGTTTTTACAGGACATATTTGGAAAGTATTTGGATGTGCATACTAAAATGCATGGCGGCACATTAAAGAATGTTGTTGGTTCAAGACCCGGCTGGACCAGTTGGCATTTTTGTGTGGGTCTCTCCGTGTTTAAGTGGGTTTCTTCCAGGTTCTCCGGTTTCCCCCACAGTCCAAAGACATGCAGTTTAGGTGAATTGGATAAACTAAATTGGTCATAGTGTGTGGGTGTGTGAATGTAAGTGTGTATGGGTGTTTCCCAGTATTGGTTTGTGGCTGGAAAGGCATCCACTGCATAAAACATATGCTGGAATAGTTGGCGGTTTATTCCGCTGTGGCGACCCCTGATAAATTAGGGACTAAACTGAAAGAAAATGAATGAATGAATAGTAAAATGCATTTGCAGCATTTATGTTTAGGGATGATTACGCATAAATATGTTTATAAGTCTAATCATCCCATATCCATGCGGTTTTTATTATTAAGAGACACACATCTCTGATGAGCATTAAAATATGGTTACTAACTATAGTAGTACAAAAAAACCCATTATGCATTTAAGAAGTGTGCTTCACACAAGTAAGTGGGTTTGACAAACCACCTGTGAAACACTCTTCTCTCTAAAAAACACTTTCCTCTCCTTACTCTAACACTTAATTATCTGACCACTAACAGTTTTTTTGTATAATTAGCACTTCTTGTGTGCATTGCCTCTTCTTGTTGAATTGCTGAATGCCTCCTCAAAGGACCAAGGTGTCTGCTAAAAAGACTATATGCAAATGTACATCCAGTTAAAATGACTCTGTAAATGACTGAACTGAGTATTCAAAACACACTTTAAGTATTAAAAACACACTCCTGTATTTAAACGTGACTGTCAGTCCTGAAACTTTACTGTGCATGTGGCCTGTATAGTGTGCATGTGACAACCCAAGGGAAATCTTACACTGTAGCTCAAAATCATCCTCTGGAGGATTATTAAATGTTCCCTGCACAGCCACACACTTCTGATGTTTCTCCCACACAGAATCAAAAGAGCGCTCTCCACAAAGGGCAAATGTGTGGAAAATCTGTTGAGAAATCTTGAATCAAAGCTAATGGACCAGGCTGAGTTTCAACAACAGTCCATTGATTTTCAGTATGGAGCTAAAGCTGTGAGAACGCTGCTCTGATTCACAAGATCCCCAAACACTGCGGATATTTCATAACAGCATCTAACAAAATGAAAAGTCTAGTGTGTTTCAAACACAATGAAACCCATGCATTGTTGTTATGCTGTGTTACTTTTTCTAAAAATGTATCACTTTAAGGTTGTTTAAAGGGACAGTTCACGCAAAAATAACAATTGTCAACATTTACACACCACCCTCCACTTGTTTCAAACCTGTTTGAGTTTCATTCTTCTGTTGAACACAAAGGAAGATATACTGAAGAATGCTGGAGGAATCACCCATTGACTTTCATATGGCTGTTTTTCCCCACAGCATTCTTTAGAGTATCTTTTTTTTGTGTACACCAGAAGAAAGAAACTCATAAAAGTTTAGAACCACTTGACTGTGAGTAAATGGTGAAGAAATTTAGATTTTAGGGTGAACTAGCCCTTTAAAAAATACTGCTAAAACAAAACTTAGTTAAATTTGAGAAAACAATGAAAATAATAATGCATGAAGTCTATTAACATGTTCTACTCAATTTATTATTAACTGAATAATGCATGATGTCTACTAACATGTCTTATCCATTTTTATTTATCAAATCCATTTATATTTGTATATAATATATTATTAAATTTTCTATATATTGCTGAACTAATTGATTTTAGAAACTATAAAAATGTTCAATTAAAAAACAACATTAAGCTATAGATAATGTGTAATTTTTCTATTAAGCTAGTATGTTTGAAACATTGTAATGAGTACTTAAAATACACTCACCGCCACTTTATTAGGTACACCTTACTATTACCGGCTTAGTTGCCGACAGAACTGCCTTAATCCTTTACAGATTCAACAAGGTACTGGAAATATTCCTTAAAGATTTTGGTCCATATCAACATGATAGCATCATGCAGTTGCTGCAGATTTGTCAGCTGCACATCACTGATGCGAATCTCCCGTTCCACCACATCCCAAAGGTGCTCTATTGGATTGAGTTCTGGTGACTGTGAAGGCCATTTGAGTACAGTGAACTCATTGTCATCTTCAAGAAACCAATCTGAGATGATTCATGCTTTATGACATGGTGCGTTATCCTGCTGGAAGTAACCATCAGGTGATGGGTTCACTGTAGTTATAAAGGGATGGACATGATCAGAAACAATATTCAGGTCGGCTGTGGCATTAACAATATGCTCAATTGATACTAATGGACCCAAAGTGTGCCAAGAAAATTTCCCCCACACCATTAATCCACCACCACCAGCCTGAACCTTGCTACAAGGCAGGATGGATCCATGCTTTCATGTTGTTGATGCCAAATTCTGACCCAACCATCTGAATGTGGCACCAGAAATAAACGTAACAAATGGATATTTTGGATACTGTTGCCTTTCTATCAGCTGGAACTAGTCTGGCCATTCTCCTCTGGTGTCAACGAGGCATTTGCAGCCACAGAACTTACTGAGCTCACTGGATATTTTTCCTCTAGGTGTACCTAATAAAGTGGCCGGTGAGTGTATTTTGCTGTTTACATGCCCTTTACAGCATAGAATTTATTAAAAAGTAAATTAACATTCATTGCAACTTGATTTAAATAAACATCTAAATAGTTTTGCATTTTGTGACATTTTCAGTTGAAAAAGTCTTTTTCATGTATATATTTCATAATTTCTTAAAAATAGAATAGACGTCTCATCTTGGTCTCCTGAACCCAATCTTGTGTCTCGTCTTGTCACACCCCTACTATCCATCCGTCCGTCCGTCCGTCCAACCACCCACCCACCCACCCACCTATCTATCTATCTATCTATCTATCTATCTATCTATCTATCTATCTATCTATCTATCTATCTATCTATCTATCTATCTATCTATCTATCTATCTATCTATCTATCTATCTATCTATCTATCTATCTATCTATCTATCTATCTATCCATCCATCCATCCATCCATCCATCCATCCATCCATCCATCCATCCATCCATCTATCTATCGTTCCATCTATCTATCTATCTATCTATCTATCTATCTATCTATCTATCTATCTATCTATCTATCTATCTATCTATCTATCTATCTATCTATCTATCTATCTATCTATCTATCTATCTATCTGTCTATCTATCTATCTATCTATCTATCTATCTATCTATCTATCTATCTATCTATCTATCTATCTATCTATCGTTCTATCGTTCTATCTATCTATCTATCTATCTATCTATCTATCTATCTATCTATCTATCTATCCATCCATCCATCCATCCATCCATCCATCCATCCATCCATCCATCCATCCATCCATCCATCCATCCATCCATCCATCCATCCATCCATCCATCCATCCATCTATCTATCTATCTATCTATCTATCTATCTATCTATCTATCTATCTATCTATCTATCTATCTATCTATCTATCTATCTATCTATCTATCTATCTATCTATCGTTCCATCTATCTATCTATCGTTCCATCTATCTATCTATCTATCTATCTATCTATCTATCTATCTATCTATCTATCTATCTATCTATCTATCTATCTATCTATCTATCTATCTATCTATCTATCTATCTATCTATCTATCTATCTATCTATCTATCTATCTATCTATCTATCGTTCCATCTATCTATCCATCCATCCATCCATCCATCCATCCATCCATCCATCTATCAATCTATCCATCTATCTATCTATCTATCTATCTATCTATCTATCTATCTATCTATCTATCTATCTATCTATCTATCTATCTATCTATCTATCTATCTATCTATCTATCTATCTATCTATCTATCTATCTATCTATCTATCTAATCTATCTATCTATCTATCTATCTATCTATCTATCTATCTATCTATCTATCTATCTATCTATCTATCTATCTATCTATCTAGCAGTGATTATCCAAATTGTAGGAAGAAGGAATTTATCATAAATATGTGAATTTATAATAATATCTAACTTATCTGCACTATGTAAGACGAAGGTGTTTAACATACTTCCTGCAAGCGTCTGTGTGTAGATCCACTCTGAAGGCTCTCCGGCTCCAGCTCTGGTGAAGGCCACGACTCTGATACGATACTGTCTGTATTTGAGCAGAGAGGTCAGTGTGGCTCTAGTGGTTTCTCCTTCAACCCATTCCAAGATCTGAGCCTCCATACAAGACTCCACGTGCTGCTGCTGCCGCTCACAGTTTCTGGATAATTGCTCGATCTCTACATTGTATCCCTGCAAAAGACCTGGCACATGAATGGGACGCTGCCAGCTTACAGACACACTGTCAGAGGTGACGTCCGTCACGGTCAGTGAATGGGAGGGACCGGGAACTGCCGAAAGAGAAAGAAAACAGGGTTGAATTTTTTGTTTTTGTGAATGTAAAGAGGAATGTAAAGATAGAAAAGATTGAGAAACGAGTCAACATTAAAGGGCACGTAGTTTACCCCTCTTTTATGATTTAATATTAACATTATGGTTCTTCTGAGTGTGCCAGTTTAGGTTCAGTTCAACACACAGTTCAGATGTTTTATTATGATGTGTTGAAAAGTGCCATGTTGGGGGCGTGTCCACAGCTCGCTGTTTTAGGGGCGTGTTGCTTCCCATGAAAGTTAGTTTCAAATTTCCGCCCACAATCATTTGTGTCTTTGTATAGTTTAACAGCCAACTGTGTGCTAGTTTAAAATTCCGAGCTTGTACACCGAGACTAATAACCACCCACACTGAATTAACTTTGACTGAGGCACTGGATGACGCGATTAGACCCGCGACACGGCACATCAGACACGGACATTTGCATGTTATTTAAAATGAAACTATTCAGATGGCGCTCTGTGGCGCGGCAGAAACATGAAGTGTCCCGAATCGTGGCTGGGCGCCACGGCTGCCGACTTGAAGCGCCGTTGTGTGTACCCTGATAGAAACCTATGTTTAGAATTCTGAAATGCATGGCGCTGCGTGGCGTGAAGCTGCACATCACCAACGGCGCTTCTGGTGTGTGACCTGCAGGCAAGTTTGTTATTTATTTCCAATGGAGAGACACTCAGGTGAGGCAAAGAGGCTCGCACTTTCCAGATGCACCAAGTTAAGATCACACTCACAGGGAGCTTCTGTGATCGCGAGAAATGCAAACAGCTAAAGTGCGATCATGTGGTGAATGTTGATCTTGTGTTGAGCCCAATGAGCCTTACATCTGAAAATAGAGCAAGGGTGTTCCTTTAGTGACATCGCTTTGACTCACACGCTGAAAATGGCGGACGTGAATCAACAAACTGAGCATATGGTGATGCGCCTGTCAATCAATATTGGTGGGCGGGGGGACAGCACTCCTACGCCATTGGTCCACTGTTTTTATGTTGTTAAGTTGAAGAAAAAAGACTGGGTGTGTTTATATCACCCTAATATGACCGTCTATACACTATACCTACATATATGTCTGTCCAAACAGCTTAAAAAGTAGATTTTTCACCATAGGTGCCCTTTGATTCTTGTCTTACTTCTTGTACAGGTTTGTGCATTTATATACAGTTAAAGTGCAGTTGAAAACTATGAAAGCCACAGTTCAGCTGCAGTACCTGACTCTGGTGGAGTGTGTGCGCTGCAGTTTGCTTCTTCTCCCACACCGGCTGAATTTACTGCAGCCACAATGATGAGGTAGAAAGCGTGAGGTGAAAGGCCAGTGAGCGTGTGCGCCACAGTGTGTGTGAGGACCACAGGGTGAGCCTCATCCTCCAGATCTCCAGAGCGAATGAGGTAATACAGGATCTCTCCATTAGGGTGATCCGGAAGCTCCCATTCCATGTAGACTGAATCCCAATCCAATCCAGAGCAGCTCAGATTCCCAACAGCATCTGACACTGCAATAAACACATAGAAGCCATAGATATTTTTATTATTTTATTCTTTATAATCTAAATATCCTTCCGTTTTGAACAGAAAAGGATTGTGCAGTTTAATGTGCAGTTCTTTGTTGCTTTGAAATTGACAAACTGAGATTTTTAAAGAATACAATAATAGATTTATTCATCAGGGATGCATTAAATTAATCTTCTGATCTTTCTATACAGCTATGGAAAATATCAAGAGACCACTTGGATTGTATCTGGACTTACATGATCCATTAGTTAAGGGTTTTTGGAAGCATATGAGAAGCAAATGAAATATAATATGCAACATAACAATGGATTATGTGAAATGGTAAAGTGTTTCTGTATTTAAATTAGGTTTTTCATACATACATAAGGAAAATCAAAATAAATAATTTACATTTGTCACTTCCAAATGTAGAGCCAAATTATACTAAATAAATTAAAATAGATGAAGTTCTAGTAAATCTAGTCAATCACTACATAAACGTTGAGGCACATAAATAAATAAATAAATAAATAAATAAATAAATAAATAAATAAATAAATAAATAAATATGCATCCAACCAAATAAAGCATTATATCAATAATATGGTTGGAAAAGGCTTATTTAATTTTTTTGCACTGAACATGTGAAGAAAATGATCATTTAAATACAGAAATCCATTTCCATGTTGCATATTATGTTTCAAAATAAATATTGCTACACAAATGCTTTTATATGGGTTTGAGTAAAACATTACTAGTTGTTTTATTCTCTAAAGGTCTGTTAGCATGTCTTCCAAATCTAGCTACCAACTGCTCATTAACGCAAATGACATGGTCAAGACGATCTGCTGCAGTTCAAACTGAGCATCAGAATGGGGAAGAAAGGTGATTTAAGTGACTTTGAATGTGGGATGGCTATTGGTGCCAGATGGGCTGATTTGAGTATTTCAGAAACTGCTGATCTACTGGGATTTTCATGCACAACCATCTCTAGGGTTTACAGAGAATGGTCAGAAAAAGAAAAAATATCCAGTGAGCGGCAGTTCTGTGGGCGCAAATGCCTTGTTGATGCCAGAGGTCAGAGGAGAATGGCCAGAGTGGTTCCAGCTGATAGAAAGGCAACAATAATCCCCCGTTACAAGCGAGGTATGCAGAAGAGCATCTCTGAACACACAACACTTCCAACCTTGAGGTGGATGGGCTACAGTAGCAGAAGACCACACCGGGTGCCACTCCTGTCAGTTAAGAACAGGAAACTGAGGCTACAATTCAAACAGGCTCACCAAAATTGGACAATGGAAGATTGGAAAAATGTTGCCTGGTCTGATGAGTCTCGATTTCTGCTGCGACATTCAGATAGTAGTGTCAGAATATTTGGGAAAAAATATATTTTCCAGATGATGTTTAACAGAGCAAAGACGTTTTCAAGGTCTTGTTTGTTTTATTTTGGCTAGAATAAAAGCAGTTTTGAATTTTTTAAAAACCATTTTAAGGTCAAAATTATTAGCCCCTTTTAAGCTATATATTTTTTCGATAGTCTACAGAACAAACCATCATTATACAATAACTTGCCTAATTACCCTAACCTGCCAACCTAATTAACCTAGTTATGAATGTTATTATATAGTTATTATATGAATGTTTTTACTCCAAATATTGATTTCTAATTTGTTCTGAAGTAAAAACATTGGCATTATGTTGCCTAAAATAACACAAACCTGGTAATTATGGTACTTTTCTTATTTTATGTAAAACGCTCTAAATTACGTTTATGTTAAATTTAAAAGATGTCATCAGCAGTTTAAGCAAAATATAAGTGGCCCCTTAATTTTTTCCTTATCTGCATATTAGAGAATCATTAAAACAGTGAAATGCATCAGTGAATATGTATTACCTGATTCATTGGTGGTGAATAAGACAGGCAGGCTGTACTGATCTCCATTTCCTGCTCTAGTGAATGTGCACACACTGATTTCATATGAATTATGAGGTTTGAAGCCACCCAGTTCTGCTTGTGTGGACGCATCAGATGAGTTCTTGGGAAAAATGGGAGCATTTAAGTTTCATTAACCATTCAGAAAAATATATCATCACATTATATACTGTGTAGAGATGTACATATGTGTGCCGTACCTGATATCTGAAAGAGTCTGTATTCAATTCCAGTATTCTGAATCCGTAAAGCTGTACAACTCCATTCGGCTCTGGACTTGGTTCCCACTGAAGCCACACTGAATTTGCAGTGTGGTTAAATATAGTCAGATTGTGTGGCGGAGACATCGGGCCTGAACACATTGGGCAGTACACACATTAAGCCTGGACACTTGGATTTGCAAAGCAGGTGATATCAAATAAATTCCACATTCAAACGTTAAGAGCAGTTGCCCCTGAGCAGAAATAGTGGTGCGTCTCTGACCTGCTTCATCAGTATGTAGTGAAAGAACCACCGGGGGGCCGGTACCGACACGAGTGACCGCAGCGATGGAGAGATTGTATTGCGTAAACGGAGTGAGTTCTGACAGCACCAGATGTGTCTCAGAGGTGTAGTTTTTGTTGGAGGTGGAAGGACCCTGTAAATTCACAGCATACTCTATAATCTCGCCATTAGCCTCCACTGGGGGAAACCACGACACCTGGATGGAGGTGCTGGAGAGATTCTTGTTTGATCCAGACAATGGAGGAGAACTCGGAACTGTAAGAATACAGACACATAAATGTACTATTAAAGGTAACACTGGCATCATTGATAAATATGGGCAAAAATAAAAAAAGGGTCTTGTTCTTTTGCTAAATCCTAAACTCATCATACAGTATCTTAATTAAAACCTAAGGTAAAAAAAATAACGTTCTGTAATATGCCCTCTGGAAACTGGTAGTGTTTGTGTTTTTTTTTAATGATCTGACTCTTATTAACAGACAGCCTAACTTTCCAGTTTTTACTTACTTTTCCAGCCTTTCTGAAGAGACTGAATCCTTCCAACAGTGCTGACATTCAGTGTCACATTGAAAAAACAAAATAATGAAATGGCAGCCTTGAGTCCTGATCTAAACCTGATTAAAAAAACTCTAATAAAAAGCTAATAAGGACCTTGTTTAGTCAGCAAACAGTAGGTCCTGTGGCTGCAGATGTGTTTAAGTCATTCAGAGATATTCATTCATTCATTCATTCATTCATTCATTCATTCATTCATTCATTCATTCAACTATCCACCCACCCACCCATACATCCATTCATCCATTCATTCATTCATTCACCCATCCATCCATCCATCCATCCATCCATCCATCTATCCATCCATCCATCCATCCATCCATCCATTCATCCATCCATTCATTCATTCATTCATTCATCCATTCATTCATTCATTCATTCATTCATTCATCCATTCATTTTCTTTTCGGTTTAGTCTCTTTATTAATCTGGGGCCAACTTATCCAGCATATGTTTTATGCAGTGGATGCCCTTCCAGCTGCAACCCATATCTGGGAAACATCCATACACACCCATATACACTACGGATAATTTCACAAAACTCCAACACACTAAATGGCAACTGACCCTGCCGAAGCTCGAACCCGCAACCTTCTTGCTGTGAAACGACTGCACTACCTACTGTGCCACCACTTTGCCCATTTAGAGACACTTCCTACAAATACTTCATCTGTAATATTTTGGTAAAAAATGGGCTTGTTTTAAACTTGATCTTTTGCTCAAATTATTAACAAAAAATATCAGATCAAACAATTGCAAACACTGCACAGCTTAAAAAACATCCATCTGTCATCAACCATTAATCGTTAAACATTAAAGGAACACTTTTTTTTAAAGACTCATTTTACAGCTCTCCTGGAGTTAACCAACATTTTACCATTTTTGAATCCAATAAGCTGATCTCTAGGTCTGCCAGGAGCACTTTTAGTTTAGCTTAGCTTAAATCACTGAATCGAATTAGACCATTAGCTAGAGCATTGGCTAATTTTCCTATTTTAAAGTATAAAAAAAATTAATCAATCAATCCATCCATCCATCCATCCATCCATCCATCCATCCACTGTATCTATCTATATGGTTCTCGAATCTGATTGGCTGATAGCAGTGTGATATTCTGCAATAACAGCTCTCGTACAGCCTCTTCACCTTTGTGTATTACTCTGTCTACATAGAGTGAGAGCAGATCAATAAACCCACTACAATTTGACAAATATTGCAGCTATTGGACAACATAATGTACATTTGGGGCTTTTTAGTTGTCGTTTAGATTGAAACTTTGCAGTTTATTTATAAGGATAGTGCCTATTTCAAAATATTTATAATTTCTGAGAGACAGCGCGTCGGCGTCCATTAGCCAAAGACGGTTGACGTTGTCCATCCACAAGATAGTGCCAGGACTTCATAATAAGCCTTTGCTTAGAAGATTAAAACAGCGTGATTTCTAACTACAGCTATTCAAATCATTATTAACTTGGTAAGGGATATTCTAAGTCGATCTCTCTATTTTGTATAGATTGCAACTACGTAGTTTATTTACCAGGACAGTGCCTATTTTAATGCAGTTACTTTCCTGTCTCGGTTCTCAGACCTCACACCCGAACACCCCCTCCCCCTCATCTCCCAGATTTTCAGAGATAAATGTTGGCAGGTATGCTGGTAAGTGATATAAGTCGATCTCTCTCTTTTTTATGTTGTAGTGCTGTATTTTACTGATTTACTCGCATATCAGGAATGTGTGTTGTGCTGACAGAAACAAATAAGCAATAGCCGCTTGTGTTTAGCGTTTTTTTTTTTTTTATCGCAAACACAACAGCAGTCTGGGAGTGTTTAAGCTGCTTTTTTGGGGTTAATTATTGTGATTCCTGATAGCAAGAGAGAAATACTGTAGACTGTTACTCTATAAAAACTGTAAACAAAGGGCATTTCATGTCAAGTTGCCTCAAATCAAGCCTTAAATTAGAGGTCTGCATTCCCGCGGCTGTCCCGTGGGCGCCACAGGACCCGACCAGATTTCTGCGGTGCGGGAATAAATTTCAGAATAGATCTCAGGAGCGGTCAGTAACGGGTTTAATTTGGGACGGGAGCGGGCTGTCTAGCAATATCGCGGATATTGCTATGCGAATGAGAGAGAGAGAGAGAGCTTTGCCTGTGTGTGTGCTTGGTGCTTGGTGTGTATGTTAGTGCGCGCGCGCGAATGAGAGAGAGAGCTTTCCCAGATAGCAAAATACACTCGGGCCAGTTCCAGCTAGATTCTCGCATGCCGGAGACTTACCACTCGGCCCGGCCCCGGCTGCCGGACTCTGCTGCTTGGATGCTTGTGGACTCACTGCCCGATTCCGGCCCGAATCAATTGGGCCAGATGCGGCGACAGTAAGAGAGCCCACGCTGCCGCATCCGCGCTGGAATTGGCCCGAGAGTAATGTGCGCTGCGGCCCGGAGCTGGCGCGACTCAGTATTTAAATACCTTTATATAAAACCTTTTGGAATTACATTGGTACTTGATACATGGTATTACAAGCCTTTGAGTTGATATAACAGGAAACGCGTATGAAAGAGAGAGAGAGAGCTTTGTCTGTGTGTGTGCTTGGTGCTGTGTGTGTGTTCATACAGACAGCTTGGCTGTCTGGACTGTATAGCTGGGTGATTTTCGGTTTTGTTCTCCCCCGCTCTTTAGCAGCGCGGCGGGCAGAAAACGGGGCGGGTCGGGCAGCGGGACAACAAATTCTTAATATAAGCGGGAGCGGTCGGGTTCGGGCTAAAACCTGGCGGGTGCGGGTGGGAGCGGGATTCAAAATTTAGTCCCGCGCAGATCTCTACCTTAAATCTTCAAATGTCAGCAAAATCATCTGCTTTGTCATCACTTTAGACATTACGCTTGTGGGAATCATTCAAACACTAGCTCTAAAGTGACAATGGTGAAGTAGCAACAGTTCCTGCTGTTCTGAAGTCAGCTGCAGATATGGCGGAAGAAATTAGTTCCTCTTACAAAAGAGTTTTTAGACTCTCCGTGTTTGATTTTCTTTTTTATATACACGATTATGCTGTCGAACTGTTGTATAAACGCAATATCACACTCGTAACAGTGCGATTGTTCTGTATATTGTCACTGGTGGCGTTGACACCAAGGCATGCCTCCCACCAGTACCGATACATAAATAAAATTAAAAGCATTTTGGTCATCTGGCCCACTAATAACCGTTTGAAATAATAGTGATTACATTTTTTGCTAAAATAATCACGATTATGATTTTTTTTCCCTAATTGAGCAGCTTTAACTGAAAGTGTGATGAATCTACATTTAGACTATGATGATGAATCAAGGGGCCAAAAAACCTCCAAAGAATCACAGATGAAGAACTGCGGAAATCAGCTGGATCTTGCAAAAGGAAATCTCTTAAACTTCAATCTGACATCCCTGCATATTGTTTGCAAAGAAAACAAACTCAGACATCTTCAGTTTTTGAGCGAAAGAACAAAAGGGCGGCAATATTAGAGGAGTTATCTGTATGAACAGAAATTCATGCATACCATCTTCATCTGTTCGTAGGTGTAGCATTGTAGTGTGGTTTACAGCGGATCCTGCACTCGTGGCTGGTGTGACGTTTATGATGTAGGGGAAATACTTCCTGAGCTTGGTGAAGAGGTAGATGGTGTCGGTGGTGGTTTTGGTGATGGTCATGTTGACTGTGCGGTTGATGGACGGGTGGGTGATGCCCGCCTCCTGCAGGCTCAGCTGGTAGTAAACTCTACCATTGGGCTCCAGAGGAGGATCCCAGCTGATCACCACCGCTGTGGAGCTGTAGATGGTGGCGGTGAGGTTGTGGACGGGACCACTCGGCACTACAGCAAGAGGAGGGTGTGGAAGAGAGACAGTTAATACATGTGGAGAATGAAACACTTTTGCTCTTCAGAATGGGGAACAAATCAACAACAGATGCTGTTTCAGTGTGCAAACAAAACAGGGAATGAGGTTTGATCCCCAATCTAAATCAAAACATAGCTTTGTGAGAACATTAGGGTTCATTAACAGAAAATGGCATATAACAATGTCATAACTATGATATATATACACAACCACACTCAAAGGCCACTTTATTAGGTACACCTGTTCAACTGCTCGTTAACGCAAATTTCTAATCAGCCAATCACATGGCAACAACTCAATGCATTTAGGCATGTAGACATGGACAAGACAATCTGCTGCAGTTCAAACTGAGCATCAGAATGGGGAAGAAAGGTGTTTTAAGTGACTTTCAACATGGTTGAACATGGTTGTCAGCTGCTCTAAGTATTTCAGAAACTGCTGATCTACTGGGATTTTCACGCACAACCATCTCTAGGGTTTTCAGAGAATGGTCTGAAATAGACAAAATATCCAGTAAGCGGCAGTTCTAAGTGCAAATGCCTTGTTGAATGCCGGAGGTCGGAGGAGAATGGTCAGACTGGTTCTAACTGATAGAAATAGAACAGTAACTTAAATAACCAGTCGATACAACCGATGTCTGCATAAGAGCATCTCTGAATGCACAACACCTCCAACCTTGAGGCGGATGGGCTACAGCAGCAGAAGACCACACCGGGTGCCACTCCTGTCAGCTAAGAACAGGAAACTGAGGCTACAATTCACACAGGCTCACCAAAATTAGAGAATAGAAGATTGGAAAAATGTTGCCTGGTCTGATGAGTCTCGATTTCTGCTGCAACATTCGGACAGTAGGGTCAGAATTTGGCGTCAACAACATGAAAGAATCCTGCCTTGTATCAACAGTTCAGGTTGCTGGTGGTGGTGTAATGGTGTGAGGGATATTTTCTTGGAGATTTAACTCGGGACTAGTAAGGTGTACCTAAAAAAATGGCTGGTGAGTGTATATGTATAGACTTAAACACATATGTAGTGTATACATTTTGTTTTTAAAAATTTGTATTAACAGAGGTTAATTAGTCGGATATTTAATTGAATAATTAATAGATGATATCTCAGATTTTTTTTTTTTAATAATTTTTTCGGTATTATATAGAAAATCAAATGATATATTACTTGATTAGGTAATGGCGACGCAGTCGGTGAATTGGGTAGGCTAAAATTGACTGTATTGTATAAGTGTGAATGGATGTTTCCCAGTGATGGGTTGCGGTTGGAAGGGCATCCGCTGCATAAAACTATGCTGGATAAGTTGGCGCTTCATTCCGCTGTGGCAGATTAATAAAGGGACTAAGCTGACAAGAAAATGAATGAACGAATGAGGATTAGGTAATGGAAAATTTGGGGAACGAGATTTAATTATCATTTATATTGAACTGTCAGATAAATTTTTTATGATTTAAAATTTTTTTTTCAATAAATTTTATGGTTAAAGCTTGACGTTTATAACATTTTTGTATATTATATAAAATAATATTATATTGTATTGCATTAGGTAATGACAGTTTTGGGGAATAAGACTTGGTGTAATTATCATTTACTTTAAACTAAGATTAATTTGCATCATATTTAATTTATTTAACGATTATCTAAGATTTTTAAAAATGCTAATTTTTATATAATCTAAAATTCTATTATATTTTATTTCAATAGGTAATGAACATTGTGGGGATCAGACTGAACTTAATTATAAAGAAAAAAAAAACATATATGACCATAAATGTCACATAATAATATCAAATTAAAAGCAGTGAACATAGCATGCCATCTTACAGCCAATATTAAGAAATATCACTTAAAAAGAAATACATAAACACACAAACAACACACATATACTGTATATTATTGTAAAGAATTACATAAATCAGCAAATCTGAGGAAATGAAAAGAATTGTAAATTATCTCCAGCACAGCATCTGCAAAATTCAGAGTCAAGATCACAGACAAAGAAAAGAAGGAAGAAGAAGAGAAACAGAATCAATTGTGTTGGTAGGAAAATTCTTCCTCAAGCATGTTCTGTGTCCCAGATTGTTTTGCTGCTGAAGCTGGGTGATTCTCCAAGAACTGCAAACCGATCAAACACAATCACTCACAGAGAAGCAAACAGGACGGTGACATTATTTATTGATATAGAACACATCCAAGATCTCAGACACCAGGGGAGAAAACCTTCATCAGTCTCAGAAGGTCACCTCTACACCGTTTTTCCCAAAATCACACTAAAACTTGTCACTATGACTCTTACATGAAACCTTGACATACAGATAATAAAATCAGTCAAGATATAGTGGAGATCAAAATTACAACAAACCTAACTTATAAAGGTCACTGCTTCTACTGTCGAAAGTAACCATAACAAGACTAAAAGAGCAGTTTTCAAGCATATTTCATAAGCTTCATGCATTTGTTTAATTTTGGATTGTTGAACTTGATGTCACACGTTAAGATTTGCCAATTAGAGATAAGATATGATTTTGTAAGATAGGATAAGAAACTCAAAAAAATAATAATTTGTATTCTTCCTTAATACAAATTAGACTCTAATTAGACTTAAATTAGTCCAACATCTCTACGATTCAGCCAATTATATTTTCAAGTTGGACAGAAGCATAAAGGCAGTCATAAGTCTTCATATTGTTTTATATACGCTGCTCAGCAACGTGAACACCTCCCAATGGTGTTAAAAATGTCACACCCTGTATTTAAAATGTATAATTGACCCAAAAAATGTAATTTCTGTCTTAATGTAATGATGTATTCGCAGATGCGAAATCACACATTTGTTTACCACCAAGAGGATGTGTGTGTGCCCACCAATGATGTCTACTTGAACAGAACCTGCGTAGGCTGTGACTAACAGGTAATAAAGTTGTAAATAATGTTCAGTTTGTTGCACAGAGTGATTGTTGGGAGCTGTGAGGACAGTTTGATTTGCATGTGTGTTTTCTCTCTCTCAAGTGATGACAGCCATGACATGAGTGCACTCGGCAGTAAATGTGAAACCGAAAGCGCGCACATCATTTATGACATATTATGACCCACATTTGATACGTTTTTTCTTTAATAAAGAACACAAAGTTTTGTGCATAAAAATAAATGTTTACGGGGTCAGTATAACTACTCTATCCTATATAATGTCCAATTTAATGCAAGATGGAATCTGATAATAATAAATGTCATAAGTCTCAAACATAGTAATTCAACTTCAGAATTGTGAATCGTTGTATTCTGATGTCGTCACTTTATTGGCATTAACGACCAGGACAAATTTAAAGTCTGTTCAAATCCACCATTCCAAGTCTATAAAATTTATTAATTTTTTTTAGCATTTTAACCAACAGTAGACCCACACATAGGCATGACATTATTATTGTTGTTTTACCATGTTTAAGAATTAATAATAATAATAGGCTACTCATATAATTTTTTTTTTACATCTACAGAATCGTGAGAAAAATGTGATCTTGATTTTAAGCAAAAAATAATAAATAAAAAATGGTGATTCTCATTTTAGCCAGAATCGTGCAGCCCTAATTTGAATTTGTGAAAAATCTTAATTGAACGTATCATAGCTTAAGCTAAAACCTAAGATAAAAACTATCTGTAATACGCCGCCTGACAACTTGTGTTTTCTTTAGTAATCTTATAGACTCTTAATAACTGACAGCCTAAATTTTTAATTTTCACTGACTTTTCTAACCTTTCTGATGAGACTGAATCTTTCCAACAGTGCTGAGATTCAATGTCACTTAGATAAACATTGAAAAAATGCAATGGCAGCCTTGAGTCCTGACCTTAACCTGACTGAAAATCTCTGAAAAAGTATTACTAACAAAGTTAGGGCTAAGAGCCCAGTAGTCAGAGAACTATGTGTCCTGTGGATGCAGATCTGTTTTAGTCATTCAGAGTCAAGTACACTTCCTACATATATTTCATCTTTCATTTTTGTTCATTCTACTGTAGAAAATCACTGCTGTTTTCTAATTTTGATCATTGTGCTTTACAAAAACAATGTTTTTTTTTTGTTTTGTTTTTTGTTTGCTAAAGTGCCTTTTGTAAAACTCTTCCATGATACAGACACCTAAAATTCACCAACCTGATTTCATTAACATCTGTGTTGATCCTGGAACAACATTCCAATCAGAATTAAGAAAAACGTTTACCGTTTCTGTTAAGGCTTACGGTGAGGTTTATGCACTTTGATTTTGGGAATAATTCGTTATGGTTGGGTTTTGGAGTAGAGAATAGGTATAATTACATTGTGAACAAAAACGATGCTCCAAAATCAACATGATGGTTAATCTAGGATCGCATCATATACTGTGTTTGGCAAAAACATGACATGCACTAAAATTCCTTTAAATTTCGTATGTTAAAAATTTAAGTATTTCTGAAAGAAATTAAATTTAAATTTGATTTATAATTTTCATTTCCACTATATTCACTTGCTAAACATCACAGGAGAACAATTTAGTACTCAATGTTACTTTTTATAGTTCAAGAGATGTTATGTGAAGCCTCTTGTATCAACTCACATGTTTCTCCAACAGTAGTTCCTTGGAGGACATAAAATAGGCCCTAAAATACGATTGTTTTTGCTTTGTTTACACTTTGTGTGCTTTTTTTGATGTGTGAGAGTTCATTTTGAGGTCTCTGATCTTTTCATTTTGGTACATATGAGCACAGTTTGAGAAATTGTTGAGATCTCTCTTAAATCTCATGTGACTTCTACTAGGATTATTTATTGATATTTCTTTAGTCACATTGACATATTCCCAAAGACAAATATATAACATGTTACATAACATACTCCTAAACAAGGCATTGCAGAAAAACACTGACAGCAATGCGCTGTTTTCTATTTTTCAACAAATCCTGTGAGAGGAAACGCAAGCTGGGATAGTCTAGAGACCAACAAATGAAAGGCTTTGAGATCAGATGCGCTCAGTCTCACAAGGAGGACTCAACAATCCCAGTTTGCAGCTTGGAGGAAGTTGTCTCCTTTCACAAGATATGCTGATGGTGTGCTCAGAGTTTCAGTGCGATTTTTTTTTTGGAGGTATAATCAGTTGGAAAAGTGGTGCAGAGCTGCGCTTCTCCCCTGAGTGAGTGAGGAGACTGACCGTCCTCTAAGGTGGTGAAGTTTAGAGAGGGACTGAACAATCCCCCATCACCAACAGAGGTGCTGGAACTCATCCATACACTGTAGTCCTGTCCCGCCTGCAGATCAGACAACAGCAGCTGGTGCTCTGAACCAGGAACCCTCTACAGAAACAGAGAGACAGCTTGTTCATCCCCTGTATGTCTGAACTGGCATTGCATAAGTTATCTTTACATTCACATATTACACACAAAAATACATTTAAATTAGAAATAAAGAAGATATTTTGTACAATTACTATTGTAAATCTAACAAAACTAATATTTAATTAGTAATATTTAGCGCTAAACACTTAATTTAGACAACTTTTCAATGTATTCTCAATATTGTGATTTTTTTAACCCTCAGATTGTAGATGTTCAAATAATTGTTTCTCTGCCAGATATTGTTCGGGCCTAACAAATCATTTTTGGTGGCCGTAAATTCAGTGCATCCTTAGTCACAATCATCCGTGATCTAGCAGTTGCAGATCACTGGAGAACAACAAATCTGCCACCAAACTGGACTTAATATCCTATTATGCACCTCACACACACACACCGGTTGCAGTTCTCTCCCTGATTGCACACACACAGCTGAAAACGAATCATAGACTGTTTATATTTACTATGTATTCACTTCTCCCACTCACACAGACACACATAGAGTCTTGTTGTATGTTTCCTGTAACATTTCTACGGGGTTTTCTTGCCTTGTTCTACCATGTTTTTTGTTTTCGTTTATGTTGTTTGTCTCCTGCACCGACCTTTTGCCTGTGACCATGGCTATGATTTCCCATCAGGAGGGGAACTTTAATGCTTTGTGGAAAACTTCCACTATAGGGATTTCATCAGAATCCAATCGTCTGAAAGAGTATAAAAACGGCCAATGAAATGCCAATGAGTTAGCAGCGTCAGCATGCACAGCTGGTGTCAATTACAATTAATCTTGTATAAAGACGCAGTTCGTGCCTCGCCAAGACCACCTTTACACTTTCAGAGCCTTTCACTAAGCTTCTGAGAGAGTCTTCAAGGGTTTTCTTCAGGTGAATCTTGACAGAGAGAGAAAATGAGTAAGCAGGTTGCTTCTCCTGGTCCAGAGTGTGCAAAGCGCAGCGGCAGTCGGTCGAGCTGGGTTTCTCCCTTGCCTGGCTTTCTTTGGGTCCAGTACTCCAGAGCTGTGATTTTTTCTAAAAGAGCAACACAGTTGTGCAGCATGTCTTTTTCAAGATGTCGCTCCAACTGTGCGTTTCTGGATACGGTGGTTTCCTGGCCCCGGATGATGGGCACGAGCACTGCGTTTCAAGTCTGGGCGCCTCCGCCCTCACCACCCTTGATGGCAGAGCAGCCAGGAGGTACGAGTCTATTCCCCAGATTGAGCATGCCATTGGTCTCCCTTCACTCACACTCCCAGCCCCTCCTCGGGAGCCTGGGTGTGAGGTGAGAATGAATCTCTCATCTCTTGCTCTTCCGCAGGATCCCAGCGCTCCCCGGTTGAGTCCTCCAACTTTGCGCTGCCCCACCGCTGGTACGTCAGGAATCGTGTCAATGATACCACTTGCCAGGACTCTGGCAGCCTGGTTAGCGCGGGCCAGCCCATCGCAATGGCTCACCAGGATCAGCCCTGCGTCCACCCCTGTTTTGCGAGAGGAGATTGCAGTCCTCCTGGCAAAGGATGCAATTGAGCCTCTAGCCGAGATGGAGAGCGGGTTTTACAGCTCGTACTTCCTCGTACCCAAAAAGAGTGGTGGGCTATGGCCAATCCTAGATCTACGTGTTTTGAACCGCTGTCTTCACAGGCTTCCGATTAGAATGCTTGTGCAGAAGCGTATCCTCCGGTGTGTTCGTCCTTAAAATTGGTTTGCAGCAATAGACCTGAACGTGTACTTCATTTCTCCATACTTCCAAGCCACTGTCAATTTCTGCGGTTTGCGTTCGAAGGTTGATCCTGGCAGTACAAGTCCTCCCCTTCGGGCTCTCTCTTTCTCCACAGGTTTTCACCAAACTCACGGAGGGTGCCCTAGTGCACCTTTGGCCCGATACTCAAATACTCAATTTTCTCAGCTGGCTAATAATAGCGCACTTGCGGGATCAATTGATTACGCACGGAGACAGAGTGCTTTGGCACCTCAACCTTTAGGGTCCTTAGGTCAACCAAAAAAAGAGCAAACTCGCCCATGTGTAGAGCATCTCTTTTCTCAGTTAGAGCTACACTCGATAACCATGACGGCACGCCTACACCGAAAGCACGCCCAGCTGATGCTGACCTGTCTGAGAGAGTTCGACAGAGAAACTGTGGTCCCACTGATATTATTTCAGAGGGTCCTGGAGCATATGGCATCCGCAGCCACTGTCTCGTCACTCGGTGAGATCATTTCAGCATTGGCTTCACGATCGGGTCCAAAGACAGGGCAGGGCATGCCTCTGGACAACCTCTGCATTTCTACAGGCCTGTGTGCTTCTAGAACAAGTGAGGCACGTGTGGTCCATAGATGGAGCGTGGAGGACTTAGGTGAAATACTCAAAATCAAGTGACTCGTACTCGAGGGCTAAAAAACCTGATCAGATCATCTCTAGTAAAATTAAACTAAACAAAAATATATAGAGTTGATTGATTACCAAGTACAAAAAATGCTTAGTATTACTTTATTAGCTTTAAGTTTTCTAAAATTGTATCGTTAAGTTGGAAAATATATTTATTTACTTCAACATTTGCTCATTTGCATACATTTCTAGCACAAAAATGTGAACATTGGTTAAAGCCAATGCTTTTTTTTTGCAAATGTGCTGTAGCTTTCAAGAACGTCAGAACAACAAAAGTAAATAATGTCTTTATTAACTCACATCTAGCCTATATTGTCATCACACAACCCTGCTTGCTAACAAGAAACAAAAAAAAGTGAAACAACAGACTGATGCACATCTGTGTGTGTGTGCATACCTCTGTGTACTCTGTATTATTGTCTGTGTAGTAGATGGTGTAGTACTGAATGATGCCGTTGGGTTCATTTGGGGGTCTCCAGCTGAGACGCACTGTACTGATGGTAAGGAGTGTGTATACTACATCCTGTGGAGGGTCAGAGGGGGCTGAAACACAGACAGAGAACGGTCAGTGTCCAGACTATGAGGGCAATGCTGCTTCGTCAGCTGTCTCACTGTCATTAAGAGCAGCATAACAACTTGACACTAAACTTTACAAGTGGTATAACTGAAATGACTTGAAATACGTTAAATATACAGTTCATAGTTTTGGTGATGGTAAGATAATATGTTTATTATGAAAGTGAAAGTCGTGACATGTGGCTAAGTATGGTGAGTCATTGCTGTAGTGCCTGGAGAAAATTAAGGATAGTCTTTTTGCAGATGAAGGCTGCATTTATTTGATAATAATTTATCATCACATTTTTCTATTCAACTATAACCTGATGCAAAGCTCAATTTTCAGTAACGTTACTCCAGTTCTGTCAAATGATGCTTTCAATAATCATTCTAATATGTTAATTAATGCTCAAATACAATTTATTATTGTTATCAATGCTTAAAGTTGCTTAAAAATGACATGTGCATAGTACGTCTCTAGAAACTGTGACTTTACAGCACATACTGTACTAGGCTGGCATATGTAATACAGTGTTTTTAGATGTTTTCCTAAATTCTTGTGAATGGGAATAATTTGAATTACTAACATTCTGTATATTGTCATGTAATGTGGTTTAGAGCAGATTGTGCGTTCACCTGATTCTATAGTACTGAATGTGATGTAAATCAGCAATCCTCCATCCCCGAGTCGAGTCCAGCTGCTCACAGAGGCGTTATACTGACCCGGTCCATCCACACTCACAACTACTGATGTTTCCGTCACATTGGCCACAAACTCAGTGCTCAGATTCCTAATAAAACACAAGCACATTTAATTACATTACAAGTATAGTCTCATTTTACAAAAAAAAAAAAAAAGATTTGAAATCATCTTTACTCACCACACTCTTACTATGTAGTATAAAATCTCAGAGTTGGCCTCCTCCGGGGCCTCCCAGGACAACTCTACCTCAGTATCTGACAATTTCCTGGCAATTAGGAATTTTGGAGGAGAACTGGGTACTGTTTGGGAAAAACAACTATTATACACTCACAACTGTGGGGAAAAACTTTAACAACCGTAAGGGAATGTGCAGCATCTGTCCATTCTGACAGCTGATAATGGAAAGAGCGTCCAACCAAAGACAAAGAAAAGCACCCATTTTGCCTGTAAGACGATTGAACATGCTGGAAATATCACAATTTAGTCATAACATGTTCTGTGGAATAAATAAAAATAAAGGTAAATTAAACAAATCCATTTTCACCAAAAATGCTGTAAAAGAGAAATGTTAACAAGAAGCAGCCTGATCCCGAGTTCACCTTGATAAAGAAGAGTGTTAAACATTATGAAGCCAGATTTTTACAGCAGACACTCACCGTCCTCCAGTGTGGTGATGTTGAGGATCTCGCTGGTGTGGTTGCCCATGCCCACCTGTGTGGCTGCCTGGACGCTGATGCGGTAGTGTGCATATTTTCGCAGGTTGGACAGGACGATGTATGGCATGTGTGTGGTTTGGTTCAGGCTGTGTGTGGCGTTCCAGTATTCCACATTATAGAAGAGGATGACACCGTTTGCGAGGAGTGGAGGAGACCAGGACACGTTCACTGAGCTGGAGCCGATGCTCTCATAGGTCAGATCATAAGGGGGACTGCCAGGCACTGAAATAAACAATAAAACGGCATGTTGGGAGAAATGATGTCAAAATATATTCAATTTAATTCAAGTTTATTTTTATAGAGCTTTTCACAATAATTATTGTTTCACATCAGCTTTTCAAGAGGTGCACATTATTGTATTACAATCAAAATCAGAAAGGGTAAAGTTATTAGTTACCGTAATTTTATAAGTTACTAACAACTTTAACTAATTAACTAGTAATTAAAACCTTTAAACAGTTAAGGTTGTCATACACTATATTAGGTACACCTGTTCAACTGCTTGTTAACGCAAATTTCTAATCAGCCAATCACATGGCAGCAACTCAATGCATTTAGGCATGTAAACATGATCAGGAAAATCTGCTGCAGTTCAAACTGAGCATCAGAATGAGGAAGAAAGGTGATTTAAGTGACTTTGAACGTGGCATGGTTGTTGGTTTCAGACTGGGCTGGTCTGAGTATTACAGAAACTGCTGATCTACTGGGATTTTCATGCACAACCATCTCAAGAGTTTACAGAGAATGGTCAGAAAAAGAGAAAATATCCAGTGAGCGGCAGTTCTTTGGGCGCAAATGCCTTGTTGATGCCAGAGGTCAGAGGAAAAGGCCAAACTGGTTCCAGCTGATAAATAGCGAACAGTAACTCAAACAACCACTTATTATTATTTCCTGTTATATGTTCTTCTTCTAGAGAAAGTCTTATTTCTTTTAGTTTGGCTAGAATAAAAGCGGTTTTGAATTTTTTAAAATAATGTTTAAAATCAATATTATAGCCGTAGATTATAACGTAGATTTTTTTTTTCTTTTGGCAACAGAACAAAACATTGCTGACTACATGGTTAGTTGATTGCTGTTTAATCTAGTTATGCCTTTAAATTGCTCTTTTAAGTTAACTTACTAGTAATATAAATATACTAGCAAAAATAACTACAGTAAAATATTGTAAAAACTAGTCCAAAAATAATAACTAGTTAAATAGTATTTTTTGTCATCATGGCAAAACAAACTGGGCCTTTATTGGTCATGTTATTCAACAACATGAATTAAATCTAACTTCTGTCATGAACGCTGAATTAGCACGGTAGTGAATATGTATGTGGCAATGCTGACGTATTTGGTCTTGATGGTATAGATCTGCTATATACTCCTGCTGCTTTGATTATTATGGCAGAGCCGAGACCTGCTACTGCCAGTATATACACAGACATGCCGTCTGGGAATATAACATGCTGCTGCTGCGGCAAACATAATATATATGTAACCCCCGTAGTAGACACAGGTGGAGCTGGGGTGAAGGAGAGTCTATGAAAACATGCTGCAGCTGGACAGTATAAAATAACGCGGATCATTTAAACTGATGAGGAGCAAGCTCATTGGCTGCTGAGGTGACAGCAACCAATCTCCTGCACAACGTAGTTAATGACGCTGGAACAGATGAGCTATCAGCCTGCGTGCGCATAGAGTTTCAAGGCAGAAATTTCACAAACAAAATTTGAAGATCGTAGCACAATATGCTGAACCTGAATAGCAAACTACTAGGCCGTGCCCCCTGATTTTGGCCTTTGATTTTTATTACCAACATAAACAGTAAAACAATGACCTAAGCTAGGGTGTAATGTAAGTTGAAATGGCAGAGGAGAGTACATGATGAGGAAATGAGGTCAACCGATGATGAATCGCCCAAATAAGCACCATGGCTCAGTATTTTTGAGCTTGTAGGAAGTCTTATGAATGACGATGCTTTCAGACATCACTGTTTGCTGTCTATAATATTTTATTTCTTTTTTCTTAAACTCTCTTGCTCAGCAAGGCTGCATTCATTTCATAAATAATGCATAGCAAAAGTGGAATACTGTGAAAAATTAATAAAATATTAAATAACTGTCTTTACGGTTACATCCGCTCTTTGTAATCAATGAATCCACAGTAGGATAAAGGGAAAAGTTCTTACTGTTGTGGTCTGAAACTTCATTAGAAATAAAGTGAATCAAATCTCTAACAAAGGTTGGACTAGAAAAAAAAAAGATGTTTTTAAAGTGTTTTTACTGTATCTTTATTGTTTAGTAAAGTAATTCCTCTTGCTGCGCAAAACATATGCTGGAATAGTTGGTGGTTCATTCCGCTGTGCCGATCCCTGATGAGTAAAGGAATTCTTCTTGATCCCAGCTTGTGTATATTGCACATTTGGCCATTGAACTTTAATATGACCAAACATGAAAGATTGCTGCTCATTTTATGTTTACTGGAAGCTTAGCATGTAATTGCGTGTTCTTGGAAAAAACAGGACAGTCCTGGTGTATGTCAGTGGATAAAGGGGATGACCTCTTGTCTTGCCTTAGAAAAGATCACCTATTTTGGTCTATTTGGAAAGTATTCTATGGCTTTTAGAAGAATCGAGATGGTGGCTCTATGTTTAACTAATGGACATTGAAATATATGAGACAAATATGTTACTGCTGTATTACTTATTATTAATATCAGTATTTAATTTTTTATTCAAAGTGTATTCAATTATTTTGAGTTCATAAACTATTTTTAAATTTTTTTGCTAAACTGAAAATTATATTGTATGACAATGTTTAAAATAAAAATTGTTGTAAGAAAATTATTTTTGTTTAGTTTCAGCCAATGACTGTAAAAAATATGGACGACGCGACAGCCCTTTTTCCCATTGAACGCCTTGAGGGCAAAACGCCTGCTTGACGGGCACAAACTGTCGCAAAAGACTGCTGAAATTGGAGACTTGACATGCGCAGAAGGACTGTCTGATGGAGCCAGAGGAGGAGCAGCGAAAATGAGCGGAGTCGAGCTTCCAATCAAACGCTTTATGTAAAATCAACCACGCCCCCCGAACTTCTCAGCATCTGTTTGCTGTCATATCAACACAAATGGATGTAATAACGTTAACAAATATGAGGGTTTTATATATTCAATCGCGCCAGCTCCGGACCGCAGCGTATAACCTACTCGCGGCGTCGCGGGCTGATTCCGGCTCGCATGCGGCATCGCCGGCTCGCTCGGCCGCCGCATCTGGCTCGATTGACTCGGGCTGGAATCGGGTAGTGAGTCCAGGCATCCGGAGTAGGTCCAGCAGAGGTAGTCAGTCTGAGCTCTAAGGGATAAGTCTCCGGCAGGCGAGAATCAAGCCGGAACTGTGTTTTGCTATCTGGGTGGTTAGGCGTGTATCAGCAAACTAATAAAGCCCGAAAAAAGCCCTGAACTTAGCGAATAAACAGTGTTCCACCAGGATCATGTATGTCAGAAACTATAGTTTACTGCTGAACTAATTTTGTCATGGTAAAATAACACATAAATCGAATAATAACATTTCAGTCTTCTGCCGAAGCTCAGACGCCGCGCTTTGAGAAACTGTCAATCACAGCTGTCAATCACGATGACACGCCCAGCATTAAATTACTGCTAAAAACAAACTGTTTACAAAAATGAAGATCTGCACCTATTTCAGCACAATAATTAGTGCCTTAATCGACCAGAACCATCTTTCGGGACATTTTATTGCAAGTGTAATAATTTTTTTTATTTGGGCTCAAGTCTCCTTCATTAACACGGAGGAGGCGGGCTTTATGACTTGTACTGCAGCCAGCCCCCAGGGGGCGATCTAACAGCCGAGACCTTCACTCAAACGCAGGCTTGCGGCACACTTGGTTTCAGCATAGACCTGCACTTGTCTCTGGTCAGTTGGCGACTTTATATCTATGTTCCCTTCTTCAAAGATCAAAAAGTCACTTTGTCCTACGTTCAAGCCAAATTTATCAGTTGTCTGTTCACTGGGTTTGAACTGAAATAGGGAAGCTTTTAGTCATGGCGCCCCCTCATCCTGGAATACTCTTCAGTCTAATCTTAAAATGCCTGAGCTCATGACAGTTAAATCATTGCGCTCTATCCTTTATAACAAACAACAACAGTCCAATATTTTGTAATGTGGTATAGCTGGATAACCAAACTGTATTTTAAATTATATTTATTTTTTATAATTTTTTTTTTTTTAGAAGTTGTGCGCTTCAGACCTCTTGGTCAGGTCACCCTTGTAACTGAGATCTTGGTCTCAATGGGTTTTTTTTTACCTGGCTAAATAAAGAAACATATACAGCACACAAATATGGGCGGGTCTACACAGGCAGTGATACAGAAGCAGGTGATGAAGTCCTCCCATAGATATTTACATTAGATGTCGGCTACCCTGTTGTTGTCTATTGGAAGGAATGCACCACCATTTTAGTACAGGGTAGTGCTCCTTTGAAATGAATGCAGGACAAAGGTGCAGTGGAGGACTGGCCATCCAGAGCCGTATATATATAAAGATATATACATATATCCAGTGGTGCATTTAGGCCTGAGCACTATGGGCGACCACCCAGGGCGGCATCTTGCTGGAGGCAGCATAGGGAGAAAAAAAAAATAAAGGTGGCCTAGTAAGCTTTGAGATACGATTTACTTTAAGAAAGTGCTTTAATTTAGTGGTAACCCCGAATAAAGGCGTAAGGGGCCATTATTTGGTATCTTTTGCATGCGCAAGTTTGTTGTTCTTTCTCACGCGCAGCTCCTGCTGTTGTTTACATACACATTTACATGCGGGTGATCGTTGGTGTGGGGAATGGGGTTGTGAATGCGGATGAAAGTGAAGTGGGAGGGGGGGTGATCGCGGAAGAAGTGAATTGGAAGTGGGGGTTGAGGGGGGGTTATCGGTGATGTAAGTGAAGGGGGGTTGGGGTGAAGAGGGGTATGTGGTTGTGATTGCGGATGAAAGTGAAGAGGGGGGGATATCGCAGATGAAAGTGAGTAGCGGAGGGGTGGGGGGTTGTATGGGTGATCGCGGATGAAACTGAATAGGGGGCTCATTGCGGATGAAAGTGAACATTGGGGTGGGGGGGTTGGGGGGGGGTGTTGATCGCTGATGAAAGTGAAGAGCTTGGGTTGCGCGGGCCCTTGATAATGTCTCTGGAGGCCCCCTGAATGTATGGGCCCTTAGAATCGTCCTAACTTTCCCCCCCTAGTGGCGCTATTGAAGCATGCCCAGGGTCCGTATGCGATATCTTGTGTATATCTATGAAGTCCTTCTATGGAGGCCGAGTTAAGCCACACTACTACATAACAAAGTGCCTAACTGCAAAACCAGCATTTTGGCAGACTGACTTTAAAATAAACAGTTTTCAATTGAGGAACTTACAGTGTGTTTGGCTTCTTATATGTCAAAAGATCAAACAAATTTAGATGTATTTTATTTCGATTGATTTTAGCTCATGACCCCTGTAAGATTAGATTACTATGTGTGTGAAAGCCTCTTAATAAAAGGAACCTTCTGAAAGGGATTTCAGGATGAGATTGGATTAAAGTTTAATGTGTCTTCTAGTTTTTCAATTAAACATGAACACACACACGCACACACACAATGACTCACCATCCTCTCCTGACAGCATCTGTAGTGTTTCAGAAATCTGCTCTCCATGTCCGAGTAGTGTAAATGCACGGACAGTCACATTGTAGTGTGTGTGTGGCTTCAGATATCGGAGCGTTGCACTGGCCGATGTGCTGTTGACTGTGTTACTGTATGTGCCGTTGGTGTAGGAGATCTCATACATGCGGATGATGCCGTTGGGCTTCTCGGGTGGAGACCAGGAGAGTGTAGCGGTGGAGGAGGTGGTTTTCACTATGGTCAGACCCCGTGGGGGCGAATCCGGCACTGAAAGACAGATGGAGACATGCTGAGCCATCGCAAGAGTGTTTAAGGGCACTTAAGCATGTGCAGGAGAAATAATCAGCTCAATACCATCCTCTAGTGTCACAACGTAGATGTAGTCATCATTGGTTAGAGGACTTTCTCCCACAGCCGTGGACGCCGCCACTCGCACCTTATAGCTGCTGTACTTGTCCAGACCTGCGGATATGATGATCATAAATAAAAGTTAAATGGTGACCTATGTAAATGTCACAGCATTACACTGAAAACAATATTCATTGGATTTTCTCAATTCTTTTAAGGCTAGTGGTTGCAAACAATTTATATGGGCTGAATTTAAACAAACTAATTAAATTTAGTAACTTGCTTGTTTAAATTCAGCCCATATAAATTGTTTGCAGACACTTCTTTTTCTTTTCGGCTTAGTCCCTTTATTAATCTCGGGTCGCCACAGCGGACTGGACCCGCAACTTATCCAGCATATCTTCCAGGCAGCGGATGCCCTTCTAGCCGCAACCCATCAGTGGGAAACATCCACACACACTTACTCACACACATACACTACGGACAATTTAGCCTATCCAATTCACCTGTACCACATGTCTTTGGACTGGAGCACCAGGAGGAAACCAGACGAACACAGTGAGAACATGGGGGGCAACTGACCCAGTCGAGGGACAAACCAGTGACCTTCTTGCTTTGAAGTAAACGTGCTACCAACTGCGCCACCGCGTTGCCCCCAATTAATATTATTATTATTAATAATACTACTACTAATAATAATATTAATAATGAAATATTAATAATAATAATAATGGCAATAATTATAATAATACCAACAATGATAATAATAATAATAATAATAATAATAATAAAAATAATGGCAATAATAATAATAATAATAATATAAATAATACTAATAATACTAATACTACTACTACTACTAATAATAATACCAATAATAATAATAATAATATCAATAAAAACAATAATAATAATAATAATACCAATAATAATAATAATGATGGCAATAATAAAAATGGCAATAATAATACCAATAATAATAATAATAATAATAAAAATAATGACAAAAATTAAAAACAATAATCATAACAACAACAACAACAACAATAATATTATTAATAATAATAAAATAATAATAATAATAATTGCAAAAAAAAAAATAGGCTAAAAGGCCATAATATACTGCCCTAAAAAGGTAAAGTGCAGTATAAATGAAAAACTGAATGTCAATTAGTCTCATATGCTCACCAATGTGGAATTTATTAATCAAAATACTGTAAAAACTGTAAACTTTTTTTTATTGAGAATATGTTAAAATGTAATTTATTTATGTGAAATTAATTCAATTTTAAAACTGCCCTGTTGAATTCTACACTAAAAATAAAATTGTTCAGACACACTTTAAGGTACAACTCTTGCTATCAAACCTTTTAGCTCAATAAACGCCTAATTTGCTGTTTATGAAGTTAAAATAATGGTTTCAGTAGGTTTAAGCATTAGGTGGGAATAGGAATGTAGAATAAGATCATGCAGAATATGTAGTTTATAAGTGCAAATAAACAGCCAATATCTTAATAAGAGGCAGAGAATACGTCACTAATAATACTGGGAATTGGTACTTATATTAAAGTGTTACCAAATTTTCATTTGATTAAAACGATCTTCATTTAACATGCAAACATGGAGCTTACGAAACACGTCTTATTAACTATAGTATTAAAAACAATAGCACAACAGATCTGACTACTGAACAACGTGTGTTTATGTTTAAATAGTGTGTGTTTCACCTGTGAGGACAGCAGTGGTGGTGTCCGTCATCTGTCGTAACTCTTGGTTAGTAAGCAGATTTTGCGCATACACAGCATAGTGTGTTATCTTGCCGTTAGGGTTTAGCGGCGGCTCCCATGAAACACGGATGGATGTAGACGACAGGTTCTGATAGGACACATTCTGAACAGAGCTGGGCACTATGGGGAAACACTGTGGTTATTTAATGCATAACTGCTTTAATTCTGCTCAGAGGACTGAAGATGTTTTACCCTGTTCATTTGTTTTCACTGTAACTTCGGTGGAAGGTCCTTCCCCAATGATGTTTTTGGCTGACACGCTAAATTTGTATTCGGTGAACGGACTCAGTCTTCGAACCACATGCGTGATTTGATCAGATGACAGGTCTGCTGACACCTCAGTGGCTGGTAGGACTGGTAATCAAAAAACAGCACAAAGAATCAGAACATGGATAACAGGGGGCAACAATGACTGGCTACATTTTAAATGTTCATGTTGATTTTCTCTATTGGAATTTTAAGTAAATATTCAGTAAAGACTTCATAGAACCTCATCTAGCTTCATAACATTAAAAACTTTGATTGAATTATTATTTTTTTTTTTTTACATTTGATTAAACTAAATGTTTGTATGTACAACAGAGAAATAAGTATTAAATAAGTCATGTTCTTTCCTTTTAATATTTCTAAAGAAGCTGCTGACATGGAATTGAAGCAGATTTTGGTAAAATCCCAAACAATACAAACATAAAAACAAAACAAAACAAGAAATCTGAAAAATCAGTTTTGTGTAATAACAATGAAATAACGAAAGGAGAAAGTCCTGAACTTCTGAAGCGTATTTAATACTTTATATAAAAGGATATTTTGGTGATGGCAGCTTAAAGACATATCTCATATGGAGTCACATGCATTGCTCAGGTGTGAGTTTTTCACAGACTTCAACAGAGTGTAAAAATCTTGATGGTTCTGTGGGTCTTGTTTATCAAATCTGAACTTATTTAGTCTTTTCTATTGGACTAAAGTCAGGTGATTGGCTGGGCCATTTTACAGCTTGATTTTCTTTCTCTGAAAGCATTTGAGAGTGTCCTTGGCTGTGTTTTGAATCATTGTCTTGCTGAAAAGTCCACTCTGGTGTCATCTTCATCCTCCTGCTAATGCAGATGTTGAACTGAAGTAGCTAATTTTAATTTACACTGAGGAAGGGCAGAGGGTTGCTGAAGAACTACTGAGAGATTTCAGCTGCTGTCTGGGCTTTCACTGCCTTTTTACACCTCCCTTTCTTCATGTGTTCAATACTTTTTCCCTGTGTCATTTCCTTTTATTACAAAGAACTTAATTAGTAAACAAATTAGTTTGTTTTATGTGCATATATGGGTTAATTTTGTTGTTATCAACATCTGGTGAAAATTTCAAGTCAACAGCACCTTTAAAAATTTGTTTTCTGTTTTTATGTATAGTTTTATAAACAAAACTGTTAGCCCTCTTGTGAAAATTATATAATTAAAAAAATATTTTCCAAGTAATGTTCAACAGAGGATGGAATTTTACACAGCATTTCCTGTTGTATTTTGTTTTATTAGTTTTCTTTTTTCTTTTTTTCTTAAATTCCCAGGTTCTGCAGGTTGCAATGTCCAACTAGTGCAGAGCCCGGGGGACCAGAGTAAGTGTTGGATTAAAAGCAGGATTTTTATTTCTCCTTTGGCTGGATTTAAAGCAGTTTAAAAAAATACTAATATTATGTAGGGTAAATTTTATTAGAATTTTTTTTTGATTGGATTCAGAACAAACCACTCTTTTACAATGACTTGACTAATAAACACCTATCTTAGTTAAGCCTTTAAATGTCACTTTATTCTGAATACTAGTATCTTGCAAATATTTAGTAAAATATTATTTACTGTCATCATGGGAAAATAAATAAGACATTAGTTATTAAAATATTATGTAAAAAAATGTGTTGAAAAAAAAAACTCCTCTATACAGCATTTGGAAATTTTTTGAAAAAGAATGGCATTTTCACAGGATGGCTAATAATTTTGTATTCAATTGTGTTTATTTATTTTCATGTCACTTACATTATTATTACAGTATTATTTAGTTTATTAAGAAAATATGTTGCATAAATCAAAGTGAATTAAGTAACAATCTACTGTCATTAGGTCAAAGACTAAAGCAAGGATGAAGGAACTAGTATTTTGCCTCCTTATCTTAGATTTGTGGGTCAAATTGCTAAAAGACCCCATTCAAACCTGTTACTTATTATGATTGTCATTTTGACAGAAATATTTCAACCAAACCACAAAACCTTAAAATGTAGAGTAGAAGTCAAAATTATTCGCCTTCCTGTGAATTTTTAAAATTATTTCCCAAGTGATGTTTAACAGAGCAAGGAATTTTAAGCAGTGTTTTCTATATTTTTTCTTCTGCATTAAGTCTTATTTATTTTATTTCGGCTAGAATAAAAGCAGTTTTTAATTTTTAAAATATGATTTTAGGGTCAATATTATTAGCCCCCTTAAGCAATATTTGTTTTCGATTGTCTTCAGAACAAAAACCATCAATATACAATGACTTGCCTAATTACTCTAACTTGCTTAATTAGCCTAGTTAAGTCTTTAAATGTCAGTTTTAAGCTGAATACTGGTATACTGAACAATATCCAGTAAAATATAATTTACTGTCAAAATGGCAAAGATAAAAGAAATCTGTTATTAGGAATTAGTTATCAGAACTATAGTGTTTAGAAATGTGTTGAAAAAAGTATTCTCTCCGTTAAAAAGAAATTAGAGGAAAAATAAACAGGGGGGCTAATAATTCTGACTTCAATTGTAAGTGAATAGAGTTATTTTACTCTCTATGCCGACAGTGGTGGCTGCACTGATTGGAGGGTTGGTCTCCTGCTGGGTGGAGTCTGAGCCAGTCGACCTGGTGACTCGATGTGGGTGGGAGGGGCTTATGTTCACAGATGATTGGTCAGTGCCTGGAGTGACAGGTGGGTGTTCAGTCGTCAGGTCTTCAGTTACAGCATCAGTCTGAGTCTGAACGGATGCGTCGGTTCTGTCGTGGGTCACCGTGAGCCATGGTGGAGGAGTGTGGGGGGTACTCGGGGTCAGAGGAAGGGCTGATGGTGCTTCTGTATCAGTGTTGGTAAAATCACGACCCAGAGTGGAAAATGTTTCATGTGAGGTAAGAGTAAACACAGATTCTGTGGTGAAGTCAAGTGACCTTGCATTGCGACGAAGTGGAGAAATGAGATTCTGTAACACAATAAAATTGCACATATGCACGTCAACATTCAGACCAGGGGGTTGATTTATATTATTTGTGTAGACACCTCGTGTAAGTGAATGTACACCAGAATACATTTTAATTTATTTATAAATGATTACAGCTGATACAATATGATGATTTAAAATTGTTCAATTAAGTCAGTGTTTACTTACAGCTGCGCACGTTCAAAGAGGGTAAGTTGTCTGAAGTTGAGGGCTCCACAGGCTGTTAGAACCCTAAACTCGAGTCAATTTATCCTCCTCTGAAATCTCATTCAAGTAATTTATAGTATATGTTATATCAGTATATTCTGATTTAGGGCTGCACGGTGCTGACATTGGGATCTTTTATTTAACTGACATTGCAATCTTTTATTTTTAATCAATATATAAATGTATACAGATGAAGTCAGAAATATTAGCCCCCTGAATTATTAGCACCCTGTTTATTTTTTCTCCCAATTTCTGTTAAACAGAGAGAAGATTCAACACATTTCTAAACATAATAGTTTTAATAACTCATTTCTAATAACTGATTTATTTTATTTTTGCCATAATGACAGTACAGAATATTTGACTAGATATTTTTCAAGACACTTCTATACAGCTTAAAGTGACATTTAAAGGCCTAACTAGGTTAATTAGGTTAAATAGGCAGGTTAGAGTAATTAGGCAAGTTATTGTATAATGATGGTTTGTTCTGTAGACTATCACAAAAATATATAGCTTAAAAGGGCTAATAATTTTGTCACTAAAATGTAAAAAAAAAAAAAAAAAAAAGCTTTTTTTGCCAAAATAAAACAAATAAGACTTTCTCCAGAAGAAAAAAAAATATTATTAGACATACTGTGAAAATGTCCTTGCTCTGTTAAACATCATTTGGCAAATATTTAAAAAAGAAAACAAATTTCAAAAGGGGGCTAATAATTCTGACTTCAACTGTATATTGCGATACTGAGTATAATTTCCCCAGACAATATTATTAAAATTCTGAATATAACAATATATTCACAATTTTATATACATTAGGATGGTTTTGTAAGGAAGTGCGCCTAAAATATAATAAACTGATAACAAAAACTCATAAACACAGTAGAGCAATAATATACAAATAAAATACACTGTGATTTTTAATTTTCTGGATTTACAGATACACAAATCTAATAATCAAATGTAAAATGACACTGTATAGTCTTCATTGTATAAATAAACACAAATACATTTAATCTCACAATTAAGTTACAAGTGTAATTTCTTATGCCTTTATTATTATCTTAATATCTTCATTATTTTGCCAAGTACGATGTGATCCTGGATTAACATCTGTGTTGATCCTGGAACATCATTTTTTTTGGAAAATGTAATCCATACCTATTCCCTACCCCTAAACCCAACCATAACAGTAAATTATTCCCAAAATCAGAGGGAATAATAGTTGAATAACAATCATGTAGAAGAGCATAACCCTAACCCTAACTTAACATAAACAGTAAACATCTCCTTTAATTCTGATCGGCCAACGCAATCTCACGGCAATTCGTAACTTTTTGATTTAGTGGCTAATTCGTATGAATTTGTATGATCTAAATCGTACAATTTAGTACGATTTGCTCATCCCCCAATGACAGTTGGGGTTAGGGGTGGGATTTGGTGCCATGCCTCCTTTTTAAATCCTACATTTTCGTACGACTGAATTAGCCACTAAACTGACAAAACGTAAAATACTTACATTTCCTCATGAGAACAGGCTGCATTGGAATATTGTTACAGGATCAGCATAGATGTTTATGCAGGAACATGTCCTACTTGGTGAAATCAGGTTGGCATGCCCATGGTAACTTTATGGTTGAACGCAGGGTGCGAATTGCAGGGGGGTTTGGGAGATTCTGACACCCCTAATTAATGTTTAATCCCCCCTTAAGAACATCAAAACAAGATGTATGGAAGGGTCTGCGGTTTAATAGTAAAGAAATAGTTTGCTCCGATCTGCATCTTAAATAATATAAAGAATTAAAATTATAGATATATGTTTTACCACCCCTACTATGGTTCAAACCATTGTGAATGCATGTTTGCATCAGAAATATTAATTCATCAGTTTGAAACCGGCAAATCTAGAGCACCGACAGACAGTGTAAGTGTTGTTTGTGCGTGTTTCTTTAATAAAGGAGTTTATAGGTGTTTGTAAAAACTAGATCTATAGTTTGTATTTTATTATATACTTGCTCGCACATGGAAGTTAAACAGTAAAATTAAAAATACATGCAGTCTTTCATGATCATCTATTAATAGGTGCAGGAAAGCAAACCTGTCACCGTCTATTTAATATCACAAATGTCATTGTGAACAAGTCAATATCCCTCAAAGCAATGAAAATAATAACAAGTTTGATAAACTAGATGTAATTGAATTAAATATTTAAATTTGGTTCACCGAGGCATATTACCAAACATAACCCAAAATCCCCCGATCGTCAATGTGTAATTCGCACCCTGGTTGAATGTTGGGATGACTGTATAAGTTTTTAAAAGTGGCTCCTGCTCGTTTATAACACCGGTTATAATATCCTGTGATTTGACTATTGCTTATGTACTTATTGCAATATCAATACAGAAACAATATATTCTTCAGCCCTATTTATTTTTACAGGCACAAAAAGGAGACTTAACTCATGCCGATAATTAAACAATTAAAATAAATAAATTGGATATTGAAATATGAACACTTGTGTAGTTTATTGAGTGTCACCTGTCCTCTCAGGGTGATGTCCTGTACAAGTGTATCATGGTACAGCACCAGAATGCGGTAGTGAGTGATCAGACCATTGGGTTGGATTGGGGATCGCCAGGACAGACGGACTGATGTGGAGTCCACAGCCTCTGCTTTCAGAAGAGACACTGCGCTCGGGGCTGACATGGAAAAAAACACACAAGTATGAACACACGTTGCAGTGTACTTAAAGGGATAGTTCAGCAAAAAATGAAAAAGTCATCATTTACTTATTCTTTTACTAATTTCAAAACTTTTATGAGCTTCTTTCTTCTGTTGAACACAAAAGAAGACATTTTAAAGAAAGCTTAAAATAAGTAACCATTGACTCACATATTATTTGTTTGTCCTACTATGAAAGCCAATGGTTTCTAGCTTTCTTTAAAATATATTATTTTGCATTCAACACAAGAAAGAAACTCATAAAGGTTGGGAACCACTTGAGGGAGAGTAAATAATGAGTAAACGTTCACATTTAAAAAAAAATATAAATATAAAGTATATTTTCACATCTTTTTAAACAGGGCTTTTAGAACCTTCAGTGACTGCAGCACAGAAATATAATACCTTTAAGTCTTTCACAAAAAAGAAAAAGAAAAAAAGAAAAAGAAAAAAGAAATACGAAAATTCAGTAATATTAAAGACAAATGTGCAAATTTATTTCTAATAAAAGTGTAAACCACAAAGAATATTTGAAGAGTTCAGATGCAAAAGCTGCTAAGTTCCACTTCCGCCAAAAATGAGCTAATGACATTGAGTGAATGCTTTAGGCAAATACTACACCATCAACAAATAGATTTGTTTTAAATCATATAAATCCCAGCATCAGCGCATTCAGAAATAACAGTTTGTTCACAAAAGCCGCTAAATGCCACCTGGCTTTGACAGCAAAAGCCGCCAGATCCTTGGATCAGAAGCGTGAATCGAATCATATGTTTTCAATGTAGCAGCGCTGATACGCCCACTTTTATGAGGAAACTGTTTTATTCCGCTTTTGATTTTAAAAGACGGAGTTTGATGAGCTGGATGAGTCTGTCCCACTGTCAGTGAATGACAAATGGAAATGTCCCTTACCTCAAAACTTTGTGCATTACAAGAAAAAGAAAACACAATGTGTATTCCGAAGTGTAGCATGTTTTCATAACGTGTTTTTGCGCAGCAACGCTACTTTGAATGAGTCCGATTAACTATAGCTACATTAAATAGCAACTCAACTTAGATTACAATGTTTGCAATGTTTACATTGTTCTCCTTACATTAAATCTAAATCCTAGATATCAGAAATGCCAACAGATTGTTAAGATTTATTTAATGTCAGTTTTAACGTTATCAATTAATGCACTTACTTGACAGATTTCATTTATTCATTTTCCTTCTGCTTTTTCCCTGGTTTATCACAGCGGAATGAACCGTCATTTACGTGACAGCTTTATATATTTAAATTTATATATATATATATATATATATATATATATATATATATATATATATATATATATATATATATATATATATATATATATGTGTGTGTGTGTGTGTGTGTGTGTGTGTGTGTGTGTGTGTGTGTGTGTGTGTGTGTGTGTGTGTGTGTGTGTGTGTGTGTGTGTGTGTGTGGATTTAGCTGGTTTTAAAGAAAAAGAAAATTGACCTTGTTAAAATAAAAAAGAATTGTCTAAAGTGACATTTAAAAAAAAAAAAAGGTATTTTATTTACTAACTATAACCTTTTCATTACATATAAAATGAAACTTCTGAACCTTATAAGAAAAGCCTTATAGAAAATGCTCATTTACAAGAAAAGAGGTCTGATGGATTTAGAGGGTTTTGCATCTGAACTCTTCATTTAGTTTTGATATTCACAAAGCATGCTTAAGGATACAGATGTCTTCTTTGTATTGTCTTTCCTAAAAAAAAAAGACAATTGGTTGATTTTCTTTGATCTGTTATACACATTTGATCAAGAAACTTACAATAACTATTTTTGTTATTTACTTATATCTTTAATTATTTTGTAGAAACAATAATTCTTTAAAAAGTTCAGTCAGAAAATCTAACTACTGTCACTTCATTCATTCATTAGCACATTTTTACGCAGCGGATGCCCTTCCAGCCGCAAACCATCTCTGGGAAACATCCACACACACACTCATACACTATGGACAATTTAGCTCACCCATTTCACTTGTACAGCATGTCTTTGGACTGTGAGGGAAACTGGAGGACCCAGAGGAAACCCACGCGAACGCAGGGAGAACATGCAAACTCCACACAGAAACCCCAACTGAGCAGAGGATCGAACCAGCGACCTTCTTGCTGTGAGGCGACAGCACTACCTACTGCGCCACTGCGTCACCCAGTGTCACATTTGTAAAATAAGTTTAATCTATCCTTGCTTAATCAATGGATGAATGAACGAATGAATGAACAAATGGATGAATGAATGACTGACTGAATGATTGAATAATGAAAGAATACGACCAAAATCTTTTAATGTGCCCACCTAATGTTCATTAGAGAGAACAGTTTCAATTTTCCCATTTGTACAGAGAAAAAGGCCACCCTTTATTTATCACACATTTTCGGCAGCGGATGCTTTGAGGCCTTCAACCGAAATCTAATTTTAGATAAAAGCAACCCTAAATGAACAAATAACCTTTCTTGTTTTTCTGTGCATTTAATGAGCATTCACAAACGCGGCGCCAACTGGCTCGGCATGAAAAAAAAGTCATTTCCTCCAGCTAAATTAACCCAATTAAAGGTATAATTAGAGATAGCGGATTTTGCAGACAGAAGTAATTACACCCAGTCCAGCAAAATATAAATCTCATTTATAACCCTCGCTTATTTTGACCCTGGAGTCTGAATACTAGAGAAGTCACAAACACTTATTCCCCGAGCCTTTCGGGAAGAGATTCTCCATACAGATGAGTCACAAAATTAATTGTTCTCTATGACACGCTTCACAATGTCACCATCAAGCATTGATAGAAAACACACAAAACCAACAATCAATCATCACTGGCTGCATGTCTGTACAAAACTAAACAAGCCATTAATTCTCCACTGTTGCAGAATATAGAGATGAATTTGTAGACTGAAGGTTTGCTGGGTCATATAAAAATGGGGGAAAAACAAAAGCAATTCTACATCAGCGGAGTCTAAAGTGATTAAGTGCTTCTTTAAATTGCAGTCAGCACAACATAATTTGGTTAAGCAAGTCTTTTTAGGGTTGAGGTAATAACATTTTCATACAGCGAATGTGGCTTTGCTTTTTCAAATGTTACATTCCTTATAATCAGTGGCGGATTTAGGCATGGGCAATATGGGCGATCGCCCAGGGCGGCATCTTTCTGGCAGGGCGGCACAGGGTACGGTGCAAAAAAAACAAGCCCCAGACAGTAAAAGCTTTGAGACAGGATTTTTTTTATGCAAGCGTATTAATTTTTAGTGGTAATCCCAGAATGAAGACGTAAGAGGCCATTCACATTTGGCATCTTTTGCATATGCGTTTGTTGTTCCCTATGTGCAACCAAAACAGCGCTGGTGAAAACAAATTGACGCATACATGCAGAAAACCATTCCCGTGCGCTGCGCGTCCTGATAAAATACACGGTGCTCATGCGCTATAAAACCGGATTAACTTTTATGCAGAAGTGTTGGCATGCAGCGAGTTTTGCAAGTCGACAAAACTAAAGTCATAATATGATGATGATGATCTTATTTTGGCTAAGCATGGCTATGAAGCATAAAGGAGGGACAACAAGCCAGAGAGGTAAGACTTCATAACATTAATTCTCAGCCATGGGTCAAGGAAAAGACAACAGATAATTACATAAAACACAATTTTTTTTTGTATTCTATAGATTTGTCATTAAAATTCATGCAAAAGATTTCTTAGCATATCACTCCAGTTGTGTCTTTACATTGTTTTACAGTTACATTTAGGATTAATTTCTGTTATTTATTTAAAATAATCATTGTATGATAATAAAAACAATTTTATTTATTTGTAATATATATATATATATATATATATATATATATATACACGTATTATCATATATATGTATGTATGTATGTATGTATGTATGTATGTATGTATGTATATATATATATATATATATATATATATATATATATATATATATATATATATATATATATATATATATATATATATATATATATATTATAGGTGGGCATAGATGAATTCTTTTTATCTAGATTATTTTAAGAATCAATATAGATAAAAATGGCTCATTTGAATTCTGCTGAAACCATTCAGAATGTATGTGCTACCAAAATGATAAGTCTTTGAGAACGGGTTTCTCTGGCGAGGTGGCTCATTAGACCAGGGGCTCATTTCCTGTCTCCAAAATGCATCACAAACTGCTTGAGAAACTGTTCTACTATAATAATTGCCGATGAAAATGAATGATGTTCAATAAGATGTACTTGTGTTTACTCACTGTTTATTCAGTTAAACATGAACTGTGAACTGTAGGCCTATATAAGCTCCAAACAGCGATTTTTGATCACCTTTATCCGACTAAAGTCATAACTGAACTAAACAGAAATGGAATGAAGACATGTGGAGTATGCAGATATTAGAGGCATTATTGAAGTAAACACTGCGATCAAACTAATACCGTCATGTAGGAATGTTTGCCATATTTTCCGACAAGCTCCACACAAGCTTCTGTCAGTAAAGGACCGCACACACACATTGCAAAATGCGGAAGTTTTTTTTTTTCCATGTGGCGTGCGATATTAAATTCCATAACACTCTCTCCAGTCCTTACTCCTTATTTGCGTCTAATACCCCAGTTTGTCATGGCAGCATGAATAAAATGTTAAAAGTGAAACTGCCGAACTGCAGGTAAAGTCAGGCATCCTGCTGATTTAATTTAGAAGGGCACTTTTTTGTCAGATGGCTCACCAGTCAGGTATACAGTTGCGCTAAAATATCAAGGAGAAAGTAACCATAGCTTGTGTAGAACAGACCTAGCTCTCAACCCAACCTACAAGAATAGATTAGAGGCGATTTTATTGCGCAATAAGAGTCTCACGTTAATGATGATAACGGCCAACCACCAATTTTAACATTTTCAAAATACTTTGTGAAGTTTATTCATAAACTAATTTCGAGAGGAGCACGTGATTATGATTGAACACGGCTGGTCCTGCATTAGCATGCTTGATCCACCAATCAGGCCATTCCTAACCACTATAAAGAGCCAGGGTTTTCTCACTACAGTCATCTTCGATTTGAAGAATACACTGCTCTGCATCAGCTGCTACTGCTACTGCTACTGCTACTGCTACTGCTACTGCTACTGCTACTGCTACTGCTACTGCTACTGCTACTGCTACTGCTACTGCTACTGCTACTGCTACTGCTACTGCTACTGCTACTGCAGCTACATCAACTTCTCCAGCTACAACTTCTCCAGCAGCAACAACATCAACTTCTCCAGCTACATCAACTTCTCCAACAACAACAACTTCTCCAGCTACATCAACTTCTCCAACAACAACAACAACTTCTCCAGCTACATCAACTTCTCCAACAACAACTTCTCCAGCTACATCAACTTCTCCAACAACAACAACAACTTCTCCAGCTACATCAACTTCTCCAACAACAACTTCTCCAGCTACATCAACTTCTCCAACAACAACTTCTCCAGCTACATCAACTTATCCAACAACTTCTCCAGCTACATCAACTTCTCCAGCTACACCAACTTATCCAACTACAACTTCTCAACCTTCTACTTCAATTGCCTCACACAATGCAATCTCTGTGTCTTCAACCCAATTCTCCAACAAGATCACAGTAAAAACTCGATCACCATCCATGAACTTTGCCTAAACTCTCAATGCCTGCGATTCAAGCTGAACTCTCTTCTAGGGGTGCACCAGCGGTAACATACATGACACTTTTTAAGGGGAAGCCTCACAAACTACAACTAAGATTAAACATCCATCTTTAAAGGATGATTCTAGCGTGAATAGAATGACTCACCTCTCAATCAAGGTTGTAGACAATCCAATCCTTAAAACATCAGTCCACAACTTATGCATACATTGATAAACATCCATGTTAATCCTCCAAACTAGTCGCTGTGGTGCATTCAATAGAGTAGCGTCTCCAATCATAACACTAGTTCTCTGGCAAACAAAATGGCCGCCAGCCTTTTTCTGCAACTTTGATTGACACTCCTTCGAGCCAATAGCTGAAAGGAGAAGCGTCACCATCCAATGAACTCTCAAAAATTTGAGATGGTCCCACCCTCTCTCATGACAAGCTCATGAATGATTATCATTACATTTACACAATTACTACTAAATGGTGACATTAATTTTAAGTTCAGGGTTTGATGTTGGCAGATGATAAATAAATAAATACATAAATTAATAAATAAATAATAAAGAAAATAAATAATTATAAAATGTAAAAAAAAAAAAAAAAAAAAAAAAAAAAAAAAAAAAAAAAACTGCCACATCTGATAGCAGTTTAACTTCTAAAAAGTTTACTCTGCTACTGAAAAACATTCAATGCATTAGGCATAGAAGTCCAATCGTAATATGCCCCAGTGACTCATGTCCATACACTTATAAGCCATAAGCTTATAATGGCAAGTTGGTTAGATGTGAAAACAGCAAAGAAACAAACTTCCCGCTTTGACTTCCACGAATGAGAGGAGGACATTTCTGACATGTCTGATGTTTCATCAATTGACTCTGCGTTAGATACAAACCAAGGGGTTTAAACTCCACTATAATTCCACCTACCCTGTCTTCAAGAGGTACATCAGGATCACTAGTCGAGCAGATTTCCCATTTAATATGCCATCCTTAGGAGGGACAAATGCCTACCTCTACTATCTTTGCTCGTTGCGACAATGAGGCTTCGTACCATGCATTAACAAAGGCACTTCCACACTTAGTTGCCCATGCTCTTATTAAGACGCCCCGCATGGTTATCAGCTAAAATAATTCATTGTGTTTGCCATACATGTACCATGTTGTAATGTCATTTCTGATTCTCTCTTGTTTTTCTTATTTCAGAGATCATGTCAGCTGGTTGCAGAAGCTGACCCTCATCCAACCTATTACACTCCACATCCATTTCTAAATACATTTACACTCTTTGCAAATGACACTTTTCCACTCACATAGCCCACACCCTCGATGCCATATTCACACTAGCCTTTATAATTTAAGTCTTCTGAACTAAGTATGACATTTCAATCCAACGATACACCTAACCATATCTGATCTATCTTCGCAGGATGAAGGGATGCAGGATGATATCCGTTCCCCCACACACCTGTTCTAAACAGTGGTTGGCACGTTAGGTTAAGACGCTGCGGACCTGGGTTCGATCCTTGCTAGAGTAATTTAGTGTTTTCATTTTTTGATAAGACATATAACACTGTTAGGGTTGTAGAACATTTGAAGTTCTAAAGCAGCTGTTTTCTCAAAAAAAAAAAAAAAAAAAAAAAAAAAAAAAAAAAAAAGACATGATAGTGCCATTAGAAACTGATTTGGAAATGTTTATTTACTTATTTTAATATAGTCAGTCGTGAACTGAGGTGGGCCGGTCTGAGGCTTGAAACTCCAGAGCTGAAAAGGTGTCCCACTCCGGCCCTGGTTCTAAACCTCTTAGCATTTTTACACCACAGAAGAGCAATACCACCTCGGGGAAGCCCAGCCGATCCTCTCCAGCCAACTTCCACCATCATGCATTATTGGGTATGAAGTATGACTCTGTCATTTCCTTCCTATTTCCCTTCCTAATTAACATAGGAGCTCCTTCACTACCCTTCCCTGTTTTTCTAGCTTTAACTTTTTCTCTCCAAATTTAAAATATCCTATACTTCTATTCACTTTTATTCACCACAGCTCCGACCAATTCAGGGGTTGTCTTGAGTTTCAGTTGCTGCAACAGGAACGTTTTAAATGAGCTTGCATACACTTACAAATTTTCTAAATACCACTATCGTTGCACTCCCCGCACTAATACAGCAGTAAATGCTTCTGCGGGAGCACAAGTTGCCTCCATACTGGCCCACTACACCACTGCAGCCGCAGAAATGCTCCGCAGAGTTGCACACCCAAAGCACCACTGCTACCGCAGTGACCCTCTAGCATATGCCTTATTCACCTTCATCTTTACATATCACTAAAGGCAGTATTTAACGTCCCTGCGGGAGCACTCAAAACTTACTAATATCGACTGTTTAGGTGCTCCACTTAACTATACACCCCATTAACATCACTGCAACTGCAGTGACGCTCTAGCTGAGCCCCTTTTTCACTTTCATCTCTAAATATCACTGCTAATAGTACTTAGTATTTCCGTGTGAGGCTCTAATACTGAGTACCACTGCACCTCTGCTCTTGCAGAGACGCTTTGCCGAGCCTTATTCTCCCTCTGCACCACTGCTGCAACAGTTAAGCTTTGCCTGAGCTGCAACTGCAGAGACGGCTGTTTAGCCTTAATTCTCTGCACCACTGATTTTATTGCACTTCTGTAACTGCAGAGAAGCTCTGCTGAGATTATTTTTTCCCCTGCACCAATGCGGCAGCAGTGACGCCCTGCCTGAACAGTCTTCCAACAACAGATATAAACTCTGTCATTGGTCCTCTAACACCTCTAAATCCTCAATTTGGCTCAGCCAATATTTCCTCAGAGAAGCCCAGCTGATTCTCGGTTGCAGACTTCAACCTAGTTTCCAAGCAGCACGACTCTGTCTGTTCTTCCTACTTTCTGTCTTAGTTGCATAGGACTCATTTTTACTAAACTTTCCTTTTTATTTTATTAAACTTCCCTTCTCTTTCTCTTCATAATTTTTTAATTTCACTTGCACTCATTCTCCGCAGCTCGGACTCCCACAGGGGTAGCCCCAAGCTCCCACTGCCACAGCAGTGAAGCTCTTTAAAAGCTCACATGTACACTTTTCAAAAAATTTTACCATTATCACACTCCGCCGCAATAATACAGCCGTAAAGGCGTAGCGGGAACTCGTATTGCTTCCATACTGACTACAATTACACCTCTACAGCAGCTCCACTTAATTACATTGCATTGTAGCATCAATTTATTCTCCATCACCACACTTCCCGCAACAATACAGCCATAAAGGCTTAGCGGGAACTCGTATTGCTTACATACTGACCACCATCACACCTTTACAGCAGCTCCACTTAATTACATTGCATTGTAGTATCAATTTATTTTCCATCACCACACTCCCCGCTATAATACAGCTGTAAAGGCTTAGCGGGAACATGTATTGCTTTCACACATATAATGCACCAGACTCTGAATACCTATGCACCCCTGCAGCCACAGAGTCGCTCTACTGTGTCTGATTCCTATCTGCTACACAGCTGTTAATCAGCTCTCCAAAGCGCACTTCCCTTTAGAAACTGACTTTCACCGCACCTCTGCAGCCGCAGAGACGCTCAGCCGAGCATCACTCCCCTCTACATCACTGCCGCAGCAGTGACGCTTAGCGAGCGCATATACACTTCCACTTAGCAATCCACTACTGATACACTCTCCAGCACTGCCAAAGCAGTTAAACGTCTCTGCGAAGGCGTATTTACCTTCCAGATACTGACTTCCATTGCACCTCTGCAGCAGCAGAGACGCTCAGCCGAGCATCATTTACATCCCCTGCACCACTGCTGCAGCAGTGACGCTCTGCTGGAGCTCATGCACACTTCCATTACACTTATACCACTTCTGTCACTCCCAGCACTGCTAAAGCAGTTAATACGCTGCTGCAGAAGCGTATTCTTCCCCTTAGTACTGACTACCACCGCACCTCTGCAGTCGCAGAGACGCTCAGCCGAGCATCACTCCCCTCCACATCACTGCCGCAGCAGTGACGCTCAGCGAGCGCATATACACTTTCATTTAGCAACCCAATACTGATACACTCTCCAGCACTGCTAAAGCAGTTAAACGTCCCTGCGGAGGCGTATTTCCCTTACAAATACTGACTTCCATTGCACCTCTGCAGCAGCAGAGACGCTCAGCCGAGCATCATTTACATCCCCTGCACCACTGCTGCAGCAGTGACGCTCTGCTGGAGCTCATGCACACTTCCATTACACTTATACCACTTCTGTCACTCCCAGCACTGCTAAAGCAGTTAAAACGCTGCTGCAGAAGCGTATTCTTCCCCTTAGTACTGACTACCATCGCACCTCTGCAGTCGCAGAGACGCTCAGCCGAGCTTCATCCCCCCTGCACCACTGCTGCAGCAGTGTCGCTCCACCGGAGCTCACGCACACTACCATTTATCCATACCACTACTGACACACTCTCCATTGGACTGCCAAAGCGGTTAATCAGTTAACCGCTTCTCATCTGCAGCTACAGCTCCGCAGAACCTTACAGCTTTATTTTCCATCACTACTATACTAAACCTTTACGAAACTCACCACATATGTTTTAAACCTTTACACTTACCCCACTTACTCTCCCGCTGGTCCTTACAATTAACAGAACCCGGGAGCACACATAGTCATACATAAGCACTTTCAGTTAATTTTTACACCCACACCAGTCTCTGTTGCTCCTCCAAGCTATTTCTGTATCACTTTTCAGCAGCCGGATATGGCATTAATCTCCTGTGCCTTTTGGGGGGTTCTTCAAATACGCGGCTGCTGTCCCGAGCGGAGCATTTTGGGGAGTTGTCGAGATCTACCTGAGCTCGAGGCTCCCCTCTCTTCCTCCAAACGGGAGGGAGCCCAGGGCTCAAGAACCTTCGAGCTCAGGGCTCTCTCCCGGGACAGCATGCCAAACTTGCTTATAATCAATCATCAGCTAAGTGTGAACTCTTGAAGTGAAGTTTATTCATAAACTAATTTCGAGAGGAGCACGTGATTATGATTGAACACGGCTGGTCCTGCATTAGCATGCTTGATCCACCAATCAGGCCATTCCTAACCACTATAAAGAGCCAGGGTTTTCTCACTACAGTCATCTTCGATTTGAAGAATCCCCCCTTCCACCCCTACCTTTTCACCTTTCCCTCCATAGGGCAGCACGGTGGCTCAGTGACTAGCACTGTCGCCTCACAGCAAGAACGTCACCGGTTCTAGTTCCTTAACAGGCCGGTGGTCGTTTCTGTGTGTAGTTTGCATGTTCTTCCCGTGCTTGCGTGGGTTTTCCCCGGGTTCTCCGGTTTCCTCCCACATTCCAAAAACATGTACAACAAGTTAATCGTTAAATCTAAATTTCAATACAGGTAATCTAATAATGCAGCATATCTTTTAATAGCCTTCAATCTTAATCTTTAGCTATTATAAAAAGGGGAGTTGTCGAGATCTACCTGAGCTCGAGGCTCCCCTCTCTTCCTCCAAACGGGAGGGAGCCCAGGGCTCAAGAACCTTCGAGCTCAGGGCTCTCTCCCGGGACAGCATGCCAAACTTGCTTATAATCAATCATCAGCTAAGTGTGAACTCTTGAAATTCTGTTTGGTTTATGAGCTATTTTACTCATAGAGACCAAAAATGTCCCCACAAGATCACAATGTTTATATATTGCTATACTTTTGGGAGGCCATTTCGTCCCAACAACACAAGGAATACAAAGCAAACATCTTCATTTTATTAAAATACATAAACTTCTGCCTTTTGGTACTGACTAATGTGACAAAAAATAAACTCCAGACATGCACTTCTCATTGTACCGGATCCCATTGAATGTTTTTTGAGAATCAAAACTTTGCACACTGTATATATTTTTTACCTTCTGCTAGTGTTGTAATGTTGATCACTGCTGCTGGTCCTGCGGCACCTGCTGATTTGGCCATCACATGGATGTAGTATGTTGTGTATGGAGTCAGTCCAGTGTAAATAAACATCTGATCGATTGTGCTGTTCTCACTAATCAACCCTGAAACACGCAGATGCATTCAAAAAAAAAAATCAGAGGATGTGCTTTGAATGTGCTACATTTAATGTCACACAGCTTTATAAACTCCACTATGGTTTAGGTACAGTATTTAGTGACGTGGTGTCTCTCTGATAAAATAATTGTTACTGTCAATGGACTGAACTGATGCTAGTAAAGGTTACCTTCAGAGCTGTGAAGCTGGATAACATAACTGAAGCGTCCTGTGATGATCTTTGGAGGCTCCCAAGTTAGAGACACGGATTTAGAAGTAATGTTTCTTAAAACTACATTTTGCGGTGGGTCTTCAGGGGCTGCAACACAAATTATTTTTAGGCAGCATTTAAGGTGTAAACATAAATAAAAAAATAATGCAAAAACAATAATTAACGATAACGAATCATCAGAAGACACTCACTTAAATGTCATTCAGTGTAACAACAGTTTTATATCTCTTGTCAGGCATATTTAAAACAAAATCATTTCATGCTATTATTATATCATCTAATGCTATAATTGTGAAATAACAATTGTAAACATTTTTGTCATGGTGTTTCACATGCAACTACAGGGCTTTGCTAATCAGTCAACCACAGTAATATTTAACATTTCAAAATGAAATAACATTTTATATGATTATCAATTGTACATAAAAAGTGCAGGTCTGAAAAAAAGTATCATTTTAAATGTCAAATTGTAGTGTAAAATTTTAAATGTTTTGAAAAATGTCTTTTATTCTTGACCAAGACCCTATTTATACAAATACAGTCTTTTTAATATTGTGATTTGTTGTTTTACAATTTAAAAGAGCACCTATTTTACCCCTTTTTCAAGATTTAAGAAAAGTCAAAACACCCATCAGATTATTTATTATATCTTCCAGCATATTGGAATTTTCTGCTCTGAACACACTAGTAGCTGTTTTTGTGGCCTGTGCCTTTAATGCTGGTTCTCCTCGCCCACCATTCCCACAAGCCTGTCAGAGTGTGCCTCAATCTCCACCTTGGTTGCATCAGATAAACAGCACAGTGAAAGACATGAAGGAAGCAGATCTCATGTGACGTCCGTGAGAAATACTACAGTAAAAACTTTCCCAATGATTATTTGATGTATTTGTTGAGGAGTTCATTCAAACCTTTCGGTGAGTCACACACAAAGTTGTTATAAAGTTCAGACAGACAGACAGACAGACACACACACACACACACACACTCACTCACACACACACATACACACACACACACACGCTTAACTTTGCACTGTTTTCGCATGGCAAACGCGACAGAATGCACATTAATATCCACTGCTGTAAAAAGATGATTTTCATTACAGGTGTCCTTTAAATGAACAGATTTGTATTTAAATGTATTACTTCAGTCTTGAATTTCACACAATCCTTCATTACAATTTCTTATTATTATCAATATTAATTATTCATTTACTTGTATATGCCATGTAAGTATCTAGAATATATGCATGGAAATCTCAAAATAAATATAATTAAAAACATACAATTAACCAAAATAAAAAAGACATTTCAAGCTCACAAAAGTGAAACATTCTAAATTGCTTTCAGTTTTCAAATAAATTAACCACACACTAGCTGAACAAAATATTTTTTTTGTTTTCAAACTCTAAACTTTAAAACTGATGTCTATGTAGATATATTTTTTGAGAATTAAGTGTATGAACACTAACCAGCCTCTGGCATGCGGACCATAGTGCTGGCGATCTGGCCCTCCCCGTCACTGGTGAAGGCGGAGACCTCAAACACATAAGGAGTGTAGGGGCGGAGCTCATCAATCTTCACACTGATTGGTACACTCCAGATGGAGGCGGGTGGAACTGCTGACAGTGTAATCGGGGGCAACACAGCAGATGTCAACTGGGAAGTCTGGGATGGGCTCGGAGTCCCACGGGATAAAATATCTGCAGCATCCTAAATTCACATTAAACACAACAATTAATTACAAAAGATTGATAGATCAATGCACACACCACTTTGGTTTCTTCTGAATGACTTCACATATGTGACCCTGGACCACAAAAGATCGTATGTTGCACAGGTATAATTTTGGCAATTGCAAAAATGCATTGTATTGGTTAAAAAATAATAACTTAATATAAAAATAATAACAAAACCCAAATCAGAAAAAGTTGGGACAATATGAAAACGCAAATAAAAAAAGAAAGAAGTGATTTCTAAATTTACTTTGACTTGTATTTCTTTTTAGACAATGGACATTATTTAATGTGTTCATCGTGATTTTTCTTTTTTGAACACATAATTAAATTTTGGTTCTTGCAACACATTTAAAAAAAGTTGCAACAGTAAAGCATTAACAATTTGTAATGTTGCCATGTCTTTTCACAACACTTAAATGATGTTTAGGGACAACAAGTGAGGAAGTGTTTCATGTGCCATTTTGTCTTATTCTTCCTGAAAACAAGATGGGCAATAGTACGGAGTCATCGTTGCTGCATCTTGAGCTTCAAAATGCACCACGATTCTCTATTGGAGACAGGTCAGGATTGCAGACAGGCCAGTCAATTACCTGTATCCTCTTCCTCCGCAACCTGGACTTTGTAATGTGTGCAGAATGTGGTTTTGCATTGTCTTGCTGAAATATGCATGGGTGTTCCTGGAAAAGAAGGAAGCATATTGTGCTCCAATATCTCTATGTGCTTTTCACCATTAATGGTGCCATCACAGAAGTTGAAGTTACCTTTGCCAAGGCACTGACACAACCCCATACCATGACAAACCCTGGCTTTTAGACTTGTTGCTAGTAACAGTCTGGATGATCCTTTTCTTCTTTGGTCCGGAGCACATGTTGTCTATTTTCTCCCCCAAAATACCTATATTCTGATTCATCTGACCACAGTACATGTTTCTACAGGGTGATGGTCCATGATGGATGCCCATCGAGCCCAAAGAAGTCGACTGCGCCTCTGGACACTGTTAACATAGGGCTTCTTTTTGGCATAATACAGTTTTTAACTGGCATTTGTGGATGTAACTACATATCGTGATACTTGACAAATTTTGCAAAAGCAGTTCTGAGCCCATGTGGTGATATCGCTTATAGATGAGTGAGGAGTCTTGATGCAGTGATGCCTGAGGGATCAGAGATCACGGTTGTCCAGCTTAGAATTGCATCCTTGTACACTGAAGCTCCTCCAGATTCCTTGAATCTTTAACTACTGTATGTTATGCACTGTTAAAGCTGAAATATTCAAATGTCTTCCTATGTTTCTATAAGGAACTTTGTTTTTAAACATTTCAATAATTTTCTCACGTAATTGTTGACAAATTGGCAATCCTCGGCCCATCTTTGCTCCTAAAGGACTATTCCTTTCTTGGATGCTGTTTTTGTACCAAATCATAACTACAATAAGCTGTTGAAATCAACTGTTTCAAATCACATCATTATTTAATTAATTTACCCGATTACTAGCTCTAAAATTCTTCTGTCCCAACTTTTTTAAAATGTGTTGCAGGTCTGAATGTCAGGAAAGGATGAATATTTACAAATGAAATGAAGTTGACCAGACAAAACAAAATATTTTGTGTTCATATTGTCTGCAATAAACTACAAGTCAAAGTAAATTTGGAAACCACTACATTCTTTTTTATTCACGTTTTCCATACTGTGCAAACTTTGTAAGATTTGGGGTTGTACATTTCCAACCATATAATAAATACATCAAAACCCAATTTTTGATTGCCAATGTGCATCGCTGAGAAGTTAATTTCGACCTAATAAACACAATTTCCTCAGTATTTTCTCAGATTTAACATTTTCAAATAGTCGTATCTGGGCCAAAAATTGTCCCGTCTTGACAAAGTACATGACTGAGCAATTATAATTATACATCAATATAAAAACTGACATTTTTGAGGCTTGTTTTTGTGGTCCAGTGTGACATAAACAAATAAAGACGTACGTTGCAGTGAGGCAAGGCTCCGTTCATGATATCCTCAGCGTTCAGTTCCTTCGTGCGGACGATCTGGCCTGTTCGAGCATGCTTGACTTTCACTGCAAACTTAGTGATGAGGCCATTAATACGTACAGGGAGAAACCAGGTCACAATGACTGATGTGTGATCCTCAGCAAACGCTGTGAGATTCGACACCAGACCAGGAGCTGTGAGAATCAATATAAACACATGGGTCAAAACATGTGATGTTAATATTAGGTTTGATTTATGTTGTGATGTCAGGTAACCAATATTCAACATCTAGCCAGCATCTAAGGACAATGATATTTTGATGTCCAATAATGACGTTAAATGAAGTTGATATATGGTTTATTTTATGTTGTTAGAAAGTGGCTAAAATCCAACGTCGAGCAAACATCTTAAGCCAACATCATATTGACATCAAATACTGACTTTTGTTTATCAGGTATGGCAACCAAAATCCAACCCCTGATAGATTTCATAGTAGGAACATCAACACAACGTCAAGCTGTAACATCATTACAAGTTGATATTTGGTTGATTTTAGGTTAGACCTTGGAGACTGATGTTGGCCTGACTTTGAGTTCTCAACCCGATTTTCATTTCCAAATAAAAAGCAACATCCATGACATTTGGGTTCAAACGTCAATCTGACATCATGATAACGTCCTTTGCCTGCTGGGTGTTTGAGGCCATTTCGGTCATCATACAGAAAACATCTGTCATCTTCTCATCAGTGACCTGCATCTAAACAGTCTGTGTCATTGCGTGTAAAGATTTTGAACATCTTCTTGGACACTTTTAATGCTTCTAAACAGTTTGCTGCAATAATAAAGCACCCATGACTTGAGGTAGTTCATTATGTGACGATTCACCTTATGTGCGATTTGATAACTGGATTTGCAGGACTGATTTTTTAAATCCCCATAGACAAGAAAAATAAAGTAGTGACTGCAGGTTGAAGGAAAGTAGTGCAATAAAATGTACTCAAGGGAAAGTAAAAGGACACATTTTTAAAAATACTTAGCAAATTACAATTCCTGAGAAAAACTACTCGATTATAGTCATTTGAGTATTTGTAATTATTTACTTTACACCTGGTTGTGAATTAGGCAGAAGAGTTTTGTGAGTTCAAATGTACGCATGAAAAGTGAATGAGGACTAAGTCTTTAAAGTCATGGCTGCCACAGCCATATCACCCTGCAGCCCAAGACTGTTAAGGCTGATTTATACTTCTGCGTCAAACGCCGGCGTATGCTACGGCGCTGACGCATAGCCCTTCGCCGTGGCCATCGGCGTCACTGACTTGCACCTCTCAAAAAATGTAACTACACGTCGCAACAACGAGTAGCGCAAGCTCTGTGATTGGTCGGCTTGGTAGCGCTGAGGAGTCTGGGCGGGACGGAGAGCCGCGTGATTGGTGCGAGCGATTGTTTACAAGTGTGGAGTCCCGTTAAGGAGCTCCAGATGGAAAGTTTGGTTTTGTGTTTACCTCATAGTTAAATGTTGCACGTCCGCCGGTTCCTGCCTCAAAATGAGCGAGTTTGAGCCACATGTACATCCCCGAAGTGTTCAGGAAACGCAAAAAAGCAGCAAAGAAACTCGACACAGAGTAAGATTTACACCTCACTGCCAACTAGCGTTTCGGAAGTGTTAATGCAGACCAACAGAGACAGCGCGCAGAAGTATAAATGCACAGCCACGTGCGTTGCATGCGCCGTGGGTTACGCTGGTCACTTGACGCAGAAGTATAAATCAGGCTTTACTCACTGAAGCTAAGCAGGGCTGAGCCTGGTCAGTATCTGGATGGGAAGTGATGTTAATGAGGCCAGCAGGAGGCGCTCAACCTGCAGTTTGTGTGAGTCCTAATGGCTCAGTAAAAGTGAAGGAGACACTATACTGTAAGTAGGCGCTGTCTTTTGAAAGACGTTAAACTGAGGTCCTGACTCTCTATGGTCATTAAAAATGCCATGGCACTTCTCGTAAAGAGTAGGGGTGTAACTCCGGTGTCCTAGCCAAAGTCCCTCAATTGGCCCTTACGATCATGGCCTCCCAATCATTCCCATCCACTGAATTGGCCTATCACTGTCTCTCCACTCCACCAATAGCTGGTGTTTGGTAAGCACACAGGGGCCATTGTCCTGTGGCTGCCGTTGCATCATCCAAGTGGATGCTGCACACTGGTGGTGGTGTGGAGAGACCCCCCCCCCTCCTTCATGATTGTAAAGCGCTTTGGTGTATGGCCATACATAATAAATGCGCACATTACAATATATTACATATATTACAATACATTACATAAATACACACATTACAATATATTACATCTTTACACGCCAAAGAAGCTCAGTTTTGAATAAGGCATATGAATGCTGCTTACGGGCCTCTGCTGTTTTGTAGTACAGAGACTGGCTAAATGGTCCAACTCCTGCTTTATTCACTGCCGCAACCTACAGACAGAAGAAAAAAAAAAGCTTTTAAAAACCAATATACACAAACCTGCACAAGGCATAATAACGTCGGCTTGATTTATCACCGTGACTTAGCAGAGGAGGTTACATAAACACACTGAATGAAGATTTCAATGCAAGACGATCTACTCCACACAACAGAGCCATCAAACACTGTCACACGTACAAACACACGCTCGCACAAAAAGTCAATTCAGAGTTCACCGTGTACCCTGCCAATGAATTCATGAGACAAATGAGGGAAAACAGAGATCCCTCGTGGATCCTGAGTTCTCTGTTGGAGATGAATTATTCACCGCTGATAAATTATTGAGCGGGATCAATGGAATAGAGGCCACTGGCAACTTTCCCACGGACAGTTAATCCAGTAATGTCTGCTGAATGCTGGCCTTCTCTATAGAGTTTAACAAACTCTGTTTTTGGTTTTGCATTCGTCATATTGGCTGCTGCTTCATTAGAGGCGACAAAAGGAAAAGGAAAGGGGCTTCAGCATGCTACACATGCGGTAGATGTAATATTACTAACATTATTTATTAATGTATTCACACATTTAAAGGGGTTACTGGAATAAGGAGAAGGTCAAGAGAAGCAAGTCTTTGGGGAATAGTGTAATTCAACTGTTGAACTGTGGGATATTGCACTATTATTCAGTAAGTCTGCAATGCTTTGGAGGTGGGAAGGAATTGCAAATCTCTTGAAATTTCCATTATGTTTTAATGTTGGGAGTTATTGAAGGTTATGTGTGTTCCTGGACACTTCTATGGCCTGTTTCTGCCACTGAACCAACACACACAGACACAATAAATAAACAGTGGTGTAGAAAATAGTTTGCCCCTTATTGATTTCTTTTTTTGCTTATTTAACACACTTTAATGTTTCAGATCATCAGATAATTTTTTTTATCTTACTATTATTTTTTTCTTGCAATTGCAAGTTTATAACTATTAATTATGCCTTTTGTCTCAGAACTGTTGTGATGTATTTAAAGGCATTTTGGCAATAAAGCAACACATTTAATCAGCAAACAATACATTTAATCACATTTTGCATTTTATTCATTCATTCATTCATTTTCTTGTCGGCTTAGTCCCTTTATTAATCCTGGGTCGCCACAGCAGAATGAACCGCCAATTTATCCAGCACGTTTTTTTTACAAAGCGGATGCCCTTCCAGCCGCAACCCATCTCTGGGAAACATCCACACACACACACATACACTACGGAGAATTTAGCCTACCCAATTCACCTATACTGCATGTCTTTGGACTGTGGGGGAAACCGGAGCACCCGGAGAAAACCCACGCGAACACAGGGAGAACATGCAAACTCCACACAGAAACGCCAACTGAGCCGAGGTTCGAACCAGCGACCTTCTTGCTGTACAGACATTATATGCAGTACAGACATATAAACACCGCAATCAAAATATTACTGTTGTGTAGGAAATTTCACCCCATGTTGTGACAAGGTAGTCCATACACACACGTGTTTGACACTATTCTCTGCACCTACCAAGTCAGTAAAGGGCCACAGACACCTGCATCATGAAATGCGGAGGTTTTTTCTCATAAGGTGTGCGGTATTAAATTCCATTAAAACTACACTCTTCCAGCAGTTCATACTTGCATCCGATACCTCAGTTTGTCACAGGGAGCATGCATGAAATGTTCCTGAATGAAAGCGAAAGTGCAGAACTGCAGTTAAAGTCGAAAAATTAAAAATGAAATGAAACACTTGAAATTACATGAAATTCTAGAGGAAACGTGGATAGTGCGGTGACGCAATGATGATAATCAATCTGTGTGCTGTAACTTTTAAAACGGGATCATGAAAAGAACATTCAAAAAGTAGCTCATGTAAACACCTTAATCATACTATTAGCCCCTTTCACACAGTGATACCGGTAAATATCTGGAAAATTTCCGGAACAACTTTACCGGTATATTAAAAAAAAAGCGCTGTTCACACAGGCGAGGACGTTACAGAATTTTTCCGGAAAAGAGCATTCACACATCCATTCTAAAATACCGGTAAATTCTTACATCATTCACCACAAATGAGCTTTAAACGGCTGCGCTTGTGTTTGTAAACATTTGACTAAATTACAAACTCTGTGGATGATCAATATTGTGAACAACTTTCGCAGGATCACTTTCGCATGTCGAGATGTTCATAATATGTGCGTGTGCAGGCACTCACAGGCTGTTTCACAGGCACACGCAAAGCTTGAAGGTGAACAAAGAACGGCTTACCATAAGCATCTCATCGATGATTATTTACACAGTTGGCATTAAGAAGAACATATAAACGTGATCTGACTAACTTCTAGCCGCTAAATGTGTCTGGAAAAATATTCAAAGGCTTTTATTCTCACAAACCGCGCTACGTAAATGTGTCTGACTGTTGTGATTGGCTAAAGCAGACGTCTCACGTCAGCACGTTCTAGACGTGCACGCGCTTATTACGGCAATCTTCCTTCTGCGTTCACACAGCGCAGCATTCCGGCAAATTGCCGGTAATCTTACAACTTCTCTTTCCGGAAAATAGCCAGAACGAATTTACCGGTATTTTCAAAAAGGACCTGTTCACACATACAAGCTTTCCGGAAAATGTATGTGTGAAAGGGGCTATTGTCTTATTCAGATAAGGGCAAATAATTTGATTACTGATGTCAATGTCAATGTAGTGTCATAATCTGAAATATTTTATTGCTCATCAAATCTGCAAATTTAGAATGATTTGATAGATTGTGTGACTAAATATTACAATATTAATGTTCTTATTGAATTTCTCTTTTCATTAAAGAAATCAAACTGACCACACATTTTATAATGATGCTGTAAAATATCTCTCAAACCTGGCACACACTGCATTGCTATATGGTATGATGCCACTTTGTAGTAGTAACTGTGAATTAGTTCCTATTTATTTTCATCAATGCATATTATAGTCAAATGTGGTATGCATCTGTTCTGTTCCTAATGTTTAAAAATCTGCTGTGGTTATATTAGACTTTGACAACATAATGTGTAGCGACGCAGTAGCGCAGTAAGTAGTGCTGTCGCCTCGAAGGAAGAAGGTCGCTGGTTCGATCCTCGGCTCAGTTGGCGTTTCTGTGTGGAGTTCGCATGTTCTCCCTGCATTCGCGAGGGTTTCCACCGGGTGCTCCGGTTTCCCCCACAGTCCAAAGACATGCAGTATAGGTGAATTGGGTAAGCTAAATGGTCCGTAGTGTATGAGTGTGTGTGTGTGAATGCATGTGTGGATGTTTCCCAGAGATGGGTTGCAGCTGGAAGAGCATCCGCTGCGTAAAAACGTGCTGGATGAGTTCATTTTGCTGTGGCGACCCCGGATTAATAAAGGGACTAAGCCGACAAGAAAATGAATGAATGAATGAATGAATGAATGAATGAACTTAATTTGTTAGTGAAAAACCCTTTGTAGCTACTGTCCAAAGACATGGATTTACAAAAGACAAATTAGCAATGAATTACAACTGTTGAAGGTTTTTTTTTTTATAAGCAAAATTAATAGTGTATTTAAATATACTATGGATGCACTGAATTTATGAAGTATGGTCAAACAACATGCAGACAGTACATTTCTATATGTAGTATACTTGTTTCTGCTGTTTGCAATAGTGCTACTATGCTGTCATGCCAATGCCAATGTCATGCCTTTCGACTACTCAATAAAATGTGGTTATATTATTGCTTTTTGTATAAAATCTGTAACGTTTTGGCTCTTGATTTAGTTTTATAAAGTCTTAATAAATTATCTTATTTTATTTATTGAAAGTATAAAATAATTATTACAAAGTATTTTTATTTAACATCCAAGTGTGTCCAGAACTTTGGATTTTGGTGCATCCCCGTAATGGAGTCTTACACTAATATACTGTATCCTGTTAAGCAAATCGGTCCCACTTTTTATTAAGTGTCCTTAACTACTATGTACTTACATCAAAAAAATACAAACAATGTACTTACTGTGTTTATAATATATTTGAGAACACTTGTGGTGCTTTTGAGTTATATGGATAGAGGTTGGGTTATGGACAGGTTTGGTGGTGTGGGTAGGTTTAAGGGTAGGTTAAGGTGTAAGGGATGGTCAACAGTGTATTTACAAATTTAATTACAAAAGTTACTTACAGATGTAATTACATACATGTATTTAATCAAGCATAAGTACACAGTAAATGCATGTATTTACACAATAAGTCAATTGTAACAAACTATTAACTTCTATGTAAGTATGTATTAGTTAAGGCCACTTAATATAAAGTGGGAGCTTTATTTATATTATTTACTAAATGATCAATTAGCAAAATTAACTGATAATTTACTAAATTATCAATATCTACAGATAAACATTCACCACCGATCCCCTCATCTAAACGCCTTTGTGTGGTTTCACCCATGATGGGCATGGGCGGGACTGTGACTTGCGCCTCCATGGCTACTGGACCAGTTGGCTGCCACTCATCGGATTGTTTTCCACATCCCCTGTTCCCATCCCCTGTTTCAATGTTGTGTCTTGCCGGTGTGTTTATGCTAAGATTGGGCTGTTTTTCTCCCTGTTCTCACTTTGCCCTAATCAAGGGCAAGCTGAGAGGGCGTTCTTTTGGCCTAATTGTCCAGATGTATTTGACTTACCTTCTAAATGCTATGCGACATGTGACAAATAAAGGCCTGATTTGATTTGATTTGAATTAATTTTATTTTATTATTTTCTACTGCAACCCTCAAAGCAATGTAACAACAGCAATTATAATAATAATTATCTATATTATTTATGAAATTTTCCATTAAATTGTATTTTATTCATGTCTACCACAACCCTAAACCCAACACTCACAGCAATGTAAAAATATTTGTTATTGTAGTACAGCGTCACAAAAATGATGCTATAATGTTGTACGTATTTGCAATTGTATACCATCTAGACTTCAATTTTTTCTGCTGTTAAACAACTGGATGTGATGTGTGTGCTGTATCATTTCTGCACCTTGATGTTGTATGTGGCTCCAGGGGTGAGTGTGTTCAGCAGGGTTTCTGGGATGTCCAGGCTCTTGGTGATCTCCGTGAAGCTGGGGTCTGGATATGGACACATCTCCTTATATCTGATGACGAATGAGTGAATGGAGGGGTCGAGAGGCATCGGCATCCGCCAGGACAGCAGGATGCCGGTGGAACCGACCCGTTCACCTTCAGGTTTAGAGGGGGCCGCTGGTACTGCACACACACACACACACACACACACACACACACACACACACACACACACACACACACACACACACACACACACAAACACGAAAATAATGAAATTATCTAAGCAGTTTGTGATGCATTCAGTATATTATATTATTTTTATGACTTTTTTTTAAATCTTCATCTGCAACTACCTGGAGAGTTTAGGTGTGGGTAAAAGTGCTGTAGGAAAGTTTTTGACTCTTCTAAAGCATAAAAATACCATAATATGCTTGCAGATATTTCAGAAACATGTAAGTGAACATACTCATGTGAAAAACAATGCTAAATACTGTTGTTCTGCTTTAAAAATGTCACAATGTCTATCTTTGTTTTGATTATGTAACTCCGCCTGCAACCAGTTAACCCAATTATATTTCAGCACCCGGGTTGCCTTGATGGAAAACAGGTGTTAGTATTCAGCAGCCTCTGCAATGAGATGCTGGTTTTGAATTATAAAAATAAACATGAGGTGTTTTTAATTAGCAAATAATGCAAATATTACAAATGTAAACATTAGATGAGAAACGTACAGTGCAAGGCTCGATCGTCAAGCCATTTGCTCTTGGCTCTGTTGTCAATCTGGCAACCCATGTGTGCTTCAAGTCGTCATCAGAGGGACCAGGTGAAAAAAAATCCTCTAAAATAATTTGAATTTGGACTGCAATACCTCGTTCAACCACTAGATCAATCCAATACTGCACCTTTAAACACAAACATATATTTCTATATATGGTTTAATATACTCTCCATAGGCACAATGTATTTTATACTGTAAAAAATACTTATTATATGGCCTTAATCTACTCAAAGCAATTTTAAATGTCTAAAGATCTCATTAAGTTTGAATAAATTAAGACCTGTCCTCGTAAGAGTACAACCAGATCATAGCCTTGTCATTATACAATTTAAAGCCATGTACAATTATTGGTAACACCTTACAATTTGGTTCATTAGTTAATGCATTTACTAACATGAACTAATCATGAACAACACTTGTGCAGCATTTATTAATCATAATCAAAAATTTACTAATGCATTATTAACATGCAAGTCCATGCTTGTTAACATTAGTTAATGCACCATGAGTTAACATGTACTAACAATGAACAACTGTATTTTCATTAAGTAATGTTTATTAACATGAATAAATACTGTAGTAAATGTATCGTTCAATGTTTGTTCATGTTAGTAAATGCATTACTTAACATTAACTAATGAACCTTATTGTAAAGTGTGACCCAATTATTATACAATCTAATAAAGTCATCATAAACCATGTAATCAAGAACAAACACTAACTCATGCTGTTTTGTAGTTTTTGAGGACTCTCCATTTGCGTAATGTATTTTATACTCTAAAATCCACTAATAATATCACCCGACCCCTAAACCCAGCCTTCATGGGAAATGGTCAATGATTGTGTTCATTGATAAACAAAATAGAAGCACAATCTGAGCCACTTCTGATGCATTCAATACATTATGTAATTTACTTAAATTACGTATTTAACATTTTTAAATGCTTGAATCTAATTGGTTAATTACATTTATTTCTATGCAGTTTTTACACATTATTCAGTTCTAATTTACATGCAATAAGATAAAAACTCAATCAATCATTTTGAGCAATTTATTAATCATTTTATATGATATTGTGGCAATGCAGCTTCATTGAATACCTGAATATAATTGGTCAACCACAATTATAACTACGTGGTTTTTTCACATAATTATTTGTTTATTTATATTCATGCACGTAGATGAAAAGCAAAGTAATTAATTAATTCGAGCCATTTATTTCATTTGACTGTTGAAAGCTTGATTGTGTTTGGCTAGTTAAATTATTTCTGTAAAACACAAATATATATTCTTTTCGCTATATTCTTCTATATTTATATAAACAACACACTGAACACTTATAAATACAATATAGTTTAAGTGTTAAACAGCCTTTTTAGCATTCACAGACAGCTAAGCAAATAACTAAATGTGCAGTAGGTGATCTTCCAAAATGCTATCTGTTAGCATAACAGCTTTAAAAACATAGTCCCTCCCCTGCCGTCCAAAGCCACGCCTCCTGAAAATGAACAGTAGACAGCCCGCTAGATCAAGTCATTCGCCAGTTAGAAAACTTTATATTACTTTATAATACTACAATTCCCAACAAAAAAAAAAAACTGTTTTATATCTAGCACATTTTCAGTTGTGTAGCAAGCAAAACTTGTCATAATGTGCAACATTTCATGCATGCAAGGATCGCTGGTCGCACTCTCTCACGCAATTTGTCTTAAAGCAACTATGGTGCTTGGACGGCGGGGTGCAGGACTAAACCATACTTACATGCTATTACTGACTGTAACAATTTTGTGTATATAAATCATTCAAGAGTTCACACTTAGATATGCTTGGGATTAATAGCAGGTTTGTCATGCTGTCCTGGGAGAGAACCCTGAGCTCGAAGATAATTGAGCCCAAGGCTCCTGCCCAGTCAATAAGCATATAAGGGGGTTCAAGATCAGTTAGGTATCAAAAGGGAGGAAAAGGAGGAGATGGGGTGGAAGAGGTGATTCTTCCAAAACGAAGATAAAGCAGAAGGATAAAATTTGTCTATTTATTGTAAGCTTGGATCACCCTGATTTGATTATTACTTATTACAGATGAGAATCCAGCTGTGCTCAATCATATCACTTGCTCCTCTCGAAATTAGTTTATGAAACTTCACTTCATTTTAAAGTGTTGTGAATTTTAACATGATTGCATGGTATGGCCAATTAAGGAAAAGCAAAAATTGTGTCGAGTAGTAAAAATTGCCAGAGCAATTGTAGATAAAAAAGACAACAAAATTAAATGTATTCAATGAGAATTAAACAGAAAGCATGTGTCATCATTGAAGATTGTTCCCATCCCTTAAGTTCCCATCAAAAAGACGTTTTAGGCAACCTCAAGTAAAGAAAAATGTGTATCAAATGTGCCATTAGAATTTAAAATACTGGGTTCTACAGTAAGTATGTATAGGGTTTTTTAATGTGATAACGTTGAATGTATTTGTGTTGCCTGTTTTTTCTGTGAGGTGTGTAATGTGGACACTGATGTGGTTGTGTGGTGAAAACACTGATAAATTTCCACTTGTGGAGAATAAAGAAAATAAAGTTCATAAAACAACAAAATCTACAACAGCTTTGCATGAATAATATAGTTTTAAAATGTATCATAACCTGTCTAAAAGAACCTGTCATCCTTACTGCGGCGCCCACAGGACACGCACCGTGGGGTTGGGGGGAGGGAGGGTTGCACGTGTGATAAATACTTCACTTGATCACAAGCCCCATCCCCCCCTCCTCCCCCCCAATCCCCCCCGACTCTCTTCACTTCAGACCTTAACTCTTGCGGGTGGGCCTATACCACTGCTCCAGCGTACAAAAGTAACTCCAATGTTGATTCAGGATTTGTTTTTACTGCTGATGTACAAATCTACATTTGTTGACGGATTACTTTGAGCTACTTATCAGAATTTTGGGAATCATCGGTGCAACAAATTTCAAGAGACTTTCAACCAGCACAAAAAAAAATGTTTCTGAAGACAATCACCTGCTGCACCTTTAAACTATTTGAGTCGTGTTTTTAACACATTCAATATAATATCACATTTAATCAGCTTTATTGATCCTAGCAGATCAATTACTATTTAATAAAAACACGTACATCACAAATTATGATCTCATATGCTGCATGACACATTTAATACAACTGTAATTACTTGTTTTTTGTATTGCAATTAGTTGTCTGCAGTTTTTACACACAATTAATTTTCAATCGATTGTCACTTCTTGCATTAGCTTCCGTCATCTCCTCTTGATGTGCATTGAAGCAGGACGGATACGGTTGCCCTGACCTAGATTTGGTATCATCGAGAGTCATTATCAAATGCGGAGGTCTTTCAGAAGGCTCTCTGTTTTGCTGGAGGTGTCAGACATTTAGGAGAATAACAATATAAACCATCAGAAAGCGTGACCCGTTCATGCCATTCTCTGAGGGACCCGTGAATCTGATACCCGCGTATCAAAGCCTGCTAACTGGAATCAGCATCAATTATGCAAACATAAATATACACACACACACACACACACACACACACACACATCTCGAGTGGAAAACAGTGTGTATAGATTCATATACAAAGAGTTTTACATTTCATTGGATTTACCCTTTCAAAGGAAAACACTAAATTGATTTTGACGACTGCAACACACTCCAGATAAAGATAAACACATCAGCTTCCCCTTTTTTACAGTGTATGATTGCAATTGCAATTTTTGAATCGAGAATATTAATTGAATTGAGAATTGAGGATATTCATTTTTATAAAGGCCAGTTTATACTTCTGCATAACTGTAAGTGCATGCAATAGTTATGGTGTAGCCTTCACATGGTTGCGTATATAGTTATTAGTAGGGACGTACAGATCCGTTCACGTGATCGAAAACCGGGCCAATCACGCAGTTTCAGACTCGATCTAAATCTGATGTTACCTCCCGATCAGGACTCAAATATTTTAACCCAGGCTCATTCTGAAAACGTAGTCCTGCGGACATTTCTGGAGTCCGCAAACTATGTAGCCGGAGGTACGTATGGCTGCATTTCATTTTTTAAGTGAATGCTATGGGGCGATGTAGTGCCGTTCCTTTTCGCGCTTACCGGCTGACTGCTTACCTCCTTGTGGAGGGCTTTCGTGGCACAATTAGTTTTTCCAGTTAGCTTGTCGTGTACATCGGCAGACTTGAGACGCAAAGAGGAGCTGACCTCGGGTTCAAGTGCGGGGAAGAGTGGTTCCAGAAATCAGGCAAAATACTCAAAAAATAAAATGAACAAGTGAATAACAGGGTGAGAAGTTTTAGGGAAGTTTTTAGGGAAGTAAGTGGGCGGGTCAATCGGTAAAAATGGTTAAGTTTAGGGAAGGAGGAGGAGGGTGGGTCGGCCAGTCAATCATTCAGCCAGTCGGACAGACGGTCGTTCAACAGTGGCCTCTTGTGGGTTAACGCGAGAATGGCGCGGACGCGAACAGCACTCGCGAGAGACATACGAGATGCGAAAAAGTGCACACAGCTGCCTCTCGCGGATTCGCAAAAACTCACAAATACGTACCTCATGGAACGTTTTTTGCGATCTCTAGAAACGTCCACGGGACTACCTTTTCAGAAAATATATAGTTATGCGGTGGCACAGAGTTAGACCTCTTTCTTGATCTTCACAGACATCACTTTGTCAGCATTTAACCAATAGCATCTCTGCAACAAAGTAGAACAGGGAAGCAGCTTGGAAAGCGCAAGTACGTCTGTGGTCTGGAGGTATTACAGAGTTGATGACGACAACATTACCGTAGCAAACTGTGAGATATGTAAACTTGGGATTTCCTGACGGGTGTTTTAAGTTGAGGCAATGCAGTGGCGCAGTAGGTAGTGCTGTTGCCTCACAGCAAGAAGGTCGCTGGTTCGATCCTCGGCTCAGTTGGCATTTCTGTGTATAGTTTGCATGTTCTCCCTGCATTCGCTTGGATTTCCTCCGGGTGCTGAATTGGGTAGGCTAAATTGTCCGTAGTGTACGAGTGTGGATGTTTCCCAGAGATGGGTTGTGGCTGGAAGGGCATCAGCTATGTAAAAATGTGCTGAATAAGTTGGTTGTTCATTCCGCTGTGGCGACCCCGGATTAATAAAGGGACTAAGCTGGCAAGAAAATGAATGAATGTTTTAAGTTGAGGTGTTATTTGTTTTTATATTTAATTTTTTTATAACTACTGTTGTGTTGCACTAAAGTCCAAAATTTAAGAATTGATGTTATTCATGACTTGATTGCTCAAGCTACCTCACAGAAGTGCTCTGTTTGTTAACAGAGTTGTTGAATGTTAAAATAAGGTGAATTAAATAAAAAATAAGGAACATCCTGGATCAGTTTCTTCTCTCTGCTTCATTATTTTTTATGTATTATAGACGTATTTGATCAGGTTTCGGTAGATACACAAAATCAAATGACTCGGACTGGAGGGAAAAAAAACTGATCGGGACATTACTAGTTTTAAGCCCTCCTGAACTAATAGTCCTCCATATTTTTTCCCAAATTTGCAAGGGTGGCACAAGGAACAACCGTTTTTCCACTGTCGGGCCAGTGTGAGCGAACGCACCCAAAATTTAACAACCCGCCCAGTGGTGCGTTTTCCATAAAACATTATCAGAATCAGAATAATTTTTATTACAAAGTGTGCTTCACGGAATTTGTTTTGGCTACAGAAGCTTCCAGTGTACATAAAGTGACAAGTGACAACACAAAATAAATATGAGAAAAAAAGATGATAAACATTAAACGGAGATGCAGTTAGTCAAGAAATCTGGATGTTGACTTGTACAGATTTGTTCTAAATCTACAGGTTATAGGGTGCTGTGTACAAATGTAGTGTGAATGTAGAAAGTATTGCATTGTATATTGATATAAGGTGCTGTGTACAAATGCGTATGAGAAAGTATTGCACATATTTATTGCACAGTTGGGGAATATTTAACTGTTCATGAGGTAGATGGCCTGAGGAAAGAAACTTTTCCTGTGTCTGGCTGTTTTTGTGCTTGGTGCTCTGAAGCGCTGATTAGACGGTAACCATTCGAACAGGTACTGTGCTGGGTAAGAGTACAGTTCTTGAAGTGTAGGAAGGGCCAACTTATTAGCCAACTAAGGTCGCAAGTTCCATCTTTATAAACAGTTCATTGATTGTTTCCTAAATCCATCGTGTCAACAAACGTTTGCAAACTGCGTAGCAAAAGTGTACATTTGCAACTATACTACAGGTATAGTTACTTTTTTGTGGAGTAACTCAAAGTAACTCTACAACACTGGTAAGGAGTGTGACACTGACACATGAATGGACTCCACCTTACAATATCACTGAATTAGGATAACACTTCAGCTTTCCTTCATTTATTCATTTTCTTTTCGGCTTAATCCCTATATTAATCAGAGGTCGCCATAGCGGGATAAACGCTAACTTATCCAGCATATGTTTTACACAGCGGATGCCCTTCCAGCCGCAACCCAACACTGGGAAACACCCACACACACTTCTTCACATGCACTATGGCCAATTTAGCCAATTCAATTCACCTATAGTGCAAGTTTTTGGACTGTGGGGGAAACCGGAGCACCCGGAGGAAAGCCACGCAAACACAGGGAGCACATGTAAACTCCATACAGAAATGCCAACAGGCCCAGCCAGGACTCGAATCAGCAACCTTCATGTTGTAAGGCGATTGTGCTACTCACTGCGCCACCGTGGCACCCTGAACACTTTCACAGATTCCAAATAATTTTTAAAACACTCTGCTTTACACTCAGTCTAGAAACAGTGGTCTGAATATGACCTACTGTATGGCGAATGCACATGAAAAAAAGAAAGGAAAGCATTGTAAATGAATAAGGGCCGAGCCCACACACTTACAGGACTCAATAGTGGTGACCAGTATTCGGCTGACAGGTGAACTGAAGCCTGATGAAGCCACTGCATTGACCGTCACGGTGTAAGACGTTCCTGGGGTGACGCTGGACACTTGAGCCTAAAACACACAGCATATAAAATACTGATTGCCTGCAGGAGACACATGTATATATACTGTACAAAAACAATGCTTATAATTTCAATTACCATTTTTGTTGGTTTATTTAAAGGTCTGTAATTCTCATTTACAGTCTTGAGGAATGTTTATTAATCTACACTGTCCATTCATAGATGAGTCATTTTACAAAATACGACAAAAACAAATACACATTTTAAGTTTTAGATGAGAAGAATATTTAAACGTACTATACTTTAGCTATATTAAAACTAAATAATATGATACATTTTCTTATAATTTTGACCTGTTTTAAAAAAATAAATACTGCTTTTATTCTAGTCAAAACAAAACAAATAAGACTTTCTTCAGAGGAAAAAATTTAATCAGATATACTTATTTGTGTGTGTGTGTGTGTGTGTGTGTGTGTGTGTGTGTGTGTGTGTGTGTGTGTGTGTGTAAATAATTTGATATTACTTCATCAGACTGTGGTCTTTTGTAGTATAATATATTCTGTAGTTGAGGACAATTACAGTATTGGGTAATTTGTTTATATTACTGTAGTTGTTGTACATGGCAACTACAGAATTAACAAGCGAGATAATTCAAGTACATTAATATATGGATAAAAACACTGTAGTATTTACTAGGGATGCCACGGTTCTCAATCTAATATTGAACCGTTCGGTACGACCTCCACGGTTCAATACGCGCTTGTGAATTGCAGTTTTCGCGGTTTTGCGTTTAAATAATTTATGTGCGTTTTATATCTCCCTGAATTGACTGTGTGTGCCTCTAAATCCATGAGCTGAGATGAGGAAACTCCTCCCCGCGAGTAAATATCCAATCACTATGCTCTTAGCTCTCTGCAACTCTCACATGGTCGCCCACTGAAGCTAAGCAGGGCTGCGCCCGGTCAGTACCTGGATGGGAGACCACATGGGAAAGCTAGGTTGCTGCCGGAAGTGGTGTTAGTGAGGCTAGCAGGGGGCGCTCAACCTGTGGTCTGTGTGGGTCCTAATGCCCCAGTATAGTGACGGGGACTCTATACTGCTCAGTGAGCGCCGTCTTTCGGATGAGACGTTAAACCGAGGTCCCGACACAATGTTTTGTTAAAAATCCCAGGATGTTCTTCGAAAAAGAGTGGAGGTTTAACCCCGGCATCCCGGCCAAATCTGCCCACTGGCCTCTGTCCATCATGGCCTCCTAACCCTCCCCATATCATGATTGGCTTCATCACTCTGTCTCCTCTCCACCAATCGGCTGGTGTGTGGTGTGCAGTCTGGCGCAAAATGTCTGCCGTCGCTTCATCCAGGTGGATGCTGCACACTGGTGGTGGATGAGGAGATTCCCCCCCCATTGTGTAAAGCGCTTTGAGTGCCCAGAAAAGGATATATAAAGGACGCTATATAAATGTAAGGAATTATTAATTATTATTATTACATGGCTACCAGCAGCTGTGAGATTTCAGTGTTAATTTATTTATACAGTACACTAGGAACTAGTGTACTTTTCTTGGCTTTTAAGTAAAACAAAATGAGTTTTGCAATAAATCGTTTTCATTTTTTTCACCCTAACCTCTTACTGTTCCTATTGCCTATAAAATAAAAAATAAAAAACACGTGTCAAGCCATGAGAACCGAACCAACAACCGTGTTAAAAAACCGAGGTATGTATTGAACCGTGGGCTAACTGTATTGTTGCATCCCTAGTATTTACTATAAGTGACTATACAGTAGTTTTATTTCATGTCTGAGCTTACAACCTCTTAAGCCATATATGTTCTAGTAGATTGAAGAATTTTATATTACACAACAAACCTCTGGTAAAACCGAAAAGTCAGCACAAGATCAAGAATCACCGAACTGATAAAAAATAAAGACTTAAATCAAACCCATCCCAATATTTCCATAACACATCATTTAGCATCAAAGCCATGAGATGCCCTCAATAATCCATGCGCCTCACGCAAACCCACAAACACACAAATGAATCTCACCAGAAATAATTTGTTCACAAACATCACAAAACAAAAGCATCTGCGGTGGTCTGCTAAGTAATGTAACAGCGGCAGGCTAAATTACCACTGGCGATACGTCACATGGCTCCTTCCAGAAAGACAATAGTCTTATCAGATCTGAGGATAAAATAGCCTGACAAGAGCAGCAAAACAAGATAACATGACCAAATCCACTCCATGCAGAACGTGTACACAGACACACTCTATGAATCACAGCAAAGAAATAACTGAATATTAACCATTACTGATGACACTTTTCTGAGACAGTTAGCAATTTTATGTAATAGCAAAGGGGCCCTGAGATGGATTATTATTATAATTATTTCATTTATACACCACTTTTCTGGGCACTTAATATAATTACTGCTGGGCATAGATTAATCATTGGGTGTATTTATAAATACATAATAAATATACACAGTACATACACAAGTGCAGTATTATGTCAAAACAAACTTTTATTTTGGATGCAATTTTTCGTGATTAAACTATGTAAAAAGTTACTTTAAAGTTCTAACTATTTATTAGATTCAAAGACAACATTTTAATTGTAAAAGGTGACTTTTTATTAATAATGTGTCTGTGATGTTCAATTCTAAATGATCTAAAATTAATAGATTTTCTATTATTAATGCAATCATCAATGTTTTGTTGAGGAAAACAAATGCATGCATGTGTTTAATAGATCAACATGCTAAAAATATAAATTAATTTGATTCGGTTGTTTCACTTTGGTTAAATTAAAGCGTATTCAGTTCACAATCAACCAATCAATCAATCAATTTGAATATTGGCCATTTATTACTTCTATATTTCATATTATGCATTAATGATTTTATTTATTCTACATCCCGTACTCATATCCTATACCTACTACTAACTTATTTTTAATACCTAGAATATTACGAGTTTATTGAAGCAAAATATGAGTGAATGCGTTATTCAATACAAAATATAACCCAAATCAATCAATCAATCAATCAATCAATCAATCAATCAATCAATCAATCAATCAATCAATCAATCAATCAATCAATCAATCAATCAATCAATCAATCAATCAATCAATCAATCAATCAATCAATCAATCAATCAATCAATCAATCAATCAATCAATCAATCAATCAATCAATCAAGTATAAAATAGCCTGACAAAAGCAGCAGGGCTAAATCTAAGTCATGCAACACATAATGTGTGTTTTATCCAAGGCCAGACAGAATCTGCTGACATTTTTGGCTATTTCTGCGCAAAGGTTTTGAAAAAATCTGTTGAAGAATGCATAATGATTTTGAGAGCTTAAGAACTTAAATACTTTGTTTTAGACTTTTAAAGTTTTCAATGCAAATCCAAAAAGAAATCCAAAAAAATTTTACTTCACAAACTGTGTTGCCATACAAACACATTTAATAAATCATATAAACATTTGCATATTATTCAAAAATATTTCTTAAATCAATATAAAACAAAATAAATATATATTTACACACATTTACACAAGTACATAAATAGACTCAATGATGGGCTAAAACATTTGTGCATTTCTGTGCGTAATCTGATTTGAAAAGCAAATAATAAATAACCAAATATCAACCAATCACACAAGCTGTTTAAGATTACAAAGTCTGTAAACCCTAAAGTTCACTCAGGGCAAATACAAATATCAATGGAAAATAGATTTAAAGACAACCTTTTATAGTTGATGGCAATGTTTATGATCATGATGTTGAATTCTGAATAGCTTTAATATATTTTTCTTTTAATAGCTCTATTAGTTAATGGAATAATCAAAAAGTAAAATGTAAAATGGCTGTACTTTGTGAACCTGGAGTCGTGTACAAGAAAGAGAAGTGAATAGAGTGATATTTAGCACACACTCCAGTCTCTGTTAGTATGCCAGTACTGTTGTATTCTTTCATTCTAGGAAACACAAGCCATTTGAAGAATTCCTCTAAGGTCGAGTGGCGGCTCACCATCACTCTCAAACACCCCACTGTGCATGTGTGTGTGTGTGTGTGTGTGTGTGTGTGTGTGAGACAGGGACAGAAAGAGTTCTCATGAAGAGAAATCTCGCAGAGTTGGAAATTTGAAAATACTATGAAATTGTGTCCTTTTAAGTTTCCAAATTTAATTTTTTATTTCATTCATTATTTTAATTCAATTTAATTGAAATTCTGTTCAGTTCAGAGTCTGAAAAATTTTGACTGGAAGAATAATTTACTGAATTGCAAATAAAAACTTTGATGATTTCATTTGAATCTCATTTTGAAATACGAGTACACTCAATGACTTATTCACAAACAAACTACTCATTTAAAATGAGCTGAAACAACAATTTTTTTGGCACAACTTAATTGTTTTATGTTCAATCCACTTAAATTTGAAAAAAAAAAACTAATAGGCTAACTTAAATCCTTTATGTTGTTACCAACCCAACATTTTTTTTTTTACAATTTACAAAATACAATACAAAGTAAAATGAAATGTATAAACAAAATAGTTTAAAGTAAAAATCACTTGAATTTCAATTCAATCACTCCACATCACAGGTGTCAATTCCAGTTCCTTGAGGCCCGCAGCACAGTTTAGTTTCAACCCTAATTAAACACACCTGATCAAACTAATTGAGTCCTTTAGGCAAATGTGTTGGAGCAGGGTTGGAACTAAACTGTGTAGAGCTGCGGCCCTCCAGGAACTGGAATTGACACCTGTGCTCTACATGGTTTATCTAAATGAGAATAATGGGAATGTGAATTCACGTTTATTACATTTGGACCATTACAATCAATGGAATTACAATCAAATGTGAATTAAATTACATTCACATTTGGTCCAACTGGATTGAGTATATAACTTCCATTCAACCTAATGTCCTAAGTTTCATGGTTATTAGCATATATTGCGTCCACACTCCCTTTCTCCTATAAATAAATACAAATTTTTGTATAATTGTAAGTTAATGTAAAGAGATATGTTGATCAGTTATTGTCATGACGAACTTGTTTTTTTCCCGCCCTGATTTTTTTCAGTATTTACAGTAAATGGAAAATGCTGTAAAAGTGAATGTCTAACAAATGTTGTGAACTGTCTCTGTAATTAAAACTAACCAACCAACTAACTAACCAAAATCACTAAGGCCAAAATATTACATATTATATCCAGCTGAGGTCAGAAATATTAGCCCTCTGAAATTATTAACACCCCTTTAAATTTTTCCCCAATTTCTGTTTATTGGAAAGAAGATTTTTTTCAACACATTTGTAAACATAATATATAACATAATTCATAACATAATATTAATAATTCACAGGAAAGCGAACAATTTTGACGTCAACTGTATATTATATATAAACATCTAATCATTATTAGCCGGTTTAACTTGAAATGAAGCAATGCTAACAAATAAAACCTTTCCATAAGTGTTATTTCAATCATTAATTAAAACACTCTTAATTCATCTTCATTAAACAATTTGATGAACTAAAATTGCATTTAAAACCACTCTCTATGCATTTAATTGAGTAAAAACCCAAAAAGGCATGTTATTTACCACAAAACCCATGCAATGCAAATACGCAACTGATGCCTACCTGAACAAAAGCGAGGGCCGCATGCAGAATAACCAGCAAGGGCAAACAGGATGGCATGATGGCCCCTCACTAAGAGAGAACGGGTAACTAACCAGTGGTATGTGAGTGATCAGAACCAATATAGTTCCTCCACCAATGCAAATTCGATTACTGATGCTCTCCTTTTCACTCTCTCTACTGTTCTCCAACCTTCGTCCACACACAAGTGCACACCCACACTCCGCCCAGCTGATATAGATACTGCTCTACCTGACACCTGGCATACGGCTGTGTGAGTGTGTGTGTGTGTGTGTGTGTGTACCTGGACGTTGTTGTCCGCTGTGTCGGTGGTAATGTTGATATTGCCGTGGTCAGGATAAAGTTGGACCTGGTACGTCTTCTCACATCCAGGTGATGCCAACCAGTGGAGTGAGAAAGAGCGAGGTGACACACTTATCACACGCAGGCCCTCAGGACTGGCAGGCACTGAAACACACAGATTTGGTGTTTTGCACATCTGAGTGTACATATGAAAACTTTAATGAAGTTATTTTACTCTTCTGAGAGATTTTGTGGTTTAATAACCTGCTCCCAACATCAAAAAAGAAACTTCTCTCAAAGGAAGTGTACAGATATTTTATGCAATTTATTGTTGTTGATGGCCTCTTTAGCAATAATGCGATGTGGAAAAATTAATACAAATTTATAAATATTTATGTGATGCGGAAAAATGTATACAAATTTATAAGTACAAATTAATAAATGGTTTAGATTTAATGAATGAATGAATGAATGAATGAATGAATGAATGAATGAATGAATGAATGAATGAATGAACAAAAAATTAACTAATGAATGAATTATTAATTAATAAATGAATGGACAAACAGGGGAATAAATGAATGGACAAATGAACGAATTAGTAAAGTAATGGATGAATGAATGAACAATTGAATGACCGAACAAATAAATGAATGAATGAATGAATGAATGGATGGATGAAATTAACGAACAAATGAATGACTGACTGACTGACTGACTGAATGAATAAATGAATGAATGAATGGAGAACAAAGGAATGAATGAATGACCAAATAAAAAAATTAACTAATGCATGAATGGATAAATGAACAAATGAATGACCGAATAAAAAAACTAATGAATAAATGGATGAATGAATGAAAGAATGAATAAGCTAATGGATAAATGAATAAACAAATAAATGACCGAATGACCGAATTAATGAATGAATGCACTAATTAATTAACTAATGGATAAATGTATGAACCGATGAACAAATGAATGACTGAATATATAAATGAATGGAAGAATGTAGGAATGAATGAATGAACTAATGGATGAATGGATGAATGAACAAATGAATGACCCAAATGAATTAATAAATGAATGGATGAATGGACAAACGAAGGAATTAATGAATGAACGAATGAATGAATAAACTAATGGATGAATGAATGAATGAAAAAATGAATGACCCAATGAATAAATGAATGAATTAATTAATGAATAGACAAATGAAGGAATTAATGAATGAACAAATAATTGAAGTAATGGATGAATGAATGAACAAATGAATGACCCAATAAATAAATGAATGAATGGACAAACGAAGGAATTAATGAATGAACGAATGAATCAATCAATGAATGAGCGAATGAATGAACTATTGGGTGGATGAATAAATGAATGGACAAACTAAGGAATTAATGAATGAACAAATGAATAAATGAACTAATGGATGATTGAATGAATGAATTAAGGAATTAATGAATGAACACACATAACATGTATGACACACATGCATAACACACAAAAAGATAATTTGAAGAATGTTTGGCAACTTCTCATAGACTCCCATAGTACTGTATCTACAGTTTAACATCAAGAAATATAAAAAAAGAGAGTTTGCATCATAGATGCTTGAGACCACTTGAGAATCATTCAATCGTAAAGGTTCAGTCTTTATGGGTAAAATCTCCTTAATTGCACAATAACCAGAGTGCATGATGAGTAAGACTCTGACCTGAGTGTATGTTGATGGTGGCAGCGGCTCCACTGATGGCGTTTCTGAATCTCTGTACAGTGGTGTTGTATGAGCAGCCGCTCCACAGGCCGCTGACTGTGACCTCCTGCAAGTGTGGACTCGCGTCTATCGTCCACTTATGAGAGCTGTTTCTGACAATCACTCTATAAAAATCAAACCCTCCAGCGGCTGCAGCCCAGGACACTGTGGCGGACGTGACATTTACATCAGACACAAAGAGCGAACAGACACCGGCTGGTCCTGGAAGAAAAGATCCATTGAGAAAAACATCAAGACTGACCTTGCTTTTTAAAATGTGCTTTTGTATTTTTTAGAAAGAGTCAGTAACACTGTTTCCTAAGAACATGTGACGCAACAAGATTCCAGCAACAAGCAATTTGGCTATCTTGGACTAGAGATGCGCGGATGGCGGTTACAGCCGCGGAAAAACCGCGGATCGGGCGGATGACTTGACGAAAAATACAATTTTAATTAAATTCGGGCGGGTGGCGGGCGGTTGTACTGTTTTTGTACACATAGCTGGCGCACCAACGAAAAAGCCTAGGACTGACTTCACAGAATGAGAGGAGGAATCGGATACACTAATTCTGGATGAAGTACAGAAGTATTCCTCTACAAACTTCCGTATAGACGGATCAGCAGAGGAAAATCTACTTCCTTTTAGGAGAAACAAGGCCAGTCATTCCCACGACTACAGCTCCTTGCCAAGAGAATTCTATGCATTCCAGCAACAAGTGCTGCGAGCGAGCGCTCCTTCAGTGCAGCAGGGCGCATTGAGCCCAGGCGCTCTCGTCTGAATGTTGAAATGATGTGTCAAAATGCGTTTTCTATTAGGCTACAATAATAATAAAAAAAATTGTACAGTACAGTGCGTTTAATTTAGGCTATTTATTTACTTTTGTCCCTGTGCGCCAATTGGAGACAGAGTTCACTGCTGATATTCTGAGAGCTTTATAGGGGTGCTTCTCATTTCTTATTTGTGTATCCTCGTTTCCTTTCCTTGCTTTCTTTCCTCGTCTTTCCAACCCTATAGGATGCAAGGGAAGGACGCAAGGAAAAGACTCAAGGACCGAGGAATTGAATCAAGTGAAACGACACGTCCTCGTATTGTTTAGCGTCACTTCAAAGCGTCAATTAATGCTGGATTTGACTTGCACGTTTGGATTAACTGCATGTCATTAATGTCATTCTCTATTTTCTAATAATCAATAAAGAAACATTCATTGAATAATAAAAAGGAATAAGCCATTCAAATAAAGAGCTCAGTCAGCAGATGGTGGGGGGGTGCGGTTTAAAAAATTTGTTCAAAAATGTTAGTGCGGATGGATAGTGGACGGATGATGAGTTTTGTGATGCGGTTGCGGATGAAATAATAGCCCATCCGCACATCTCTAATCTGGACCAAAAGAGACTCGACATGACAAAAACATTTAAATACCAGCCACTTCAATCCCAACCATATGGTAAAGGCTTTTAATCTAATTAAAATATATTAAACATCTTTAACATTATTGATAGGCTACTGAGTGAGATTCCAATGCCTAATTGTTACAGTAAAATGACTATGAATAAATTAAACATTCTTCAGTGTTAAATAGTATGTGTTCTTTGGAAGAGTGCAACTTGCATTATGATGCTATTATATTGTCATTCTGGTATTGCATAATGAGTGGCATAAAACGCTCTTAAAATTTATCGCAATGTATTTTGGTGCAATATATCATAAAACAAAAAATAGATATCGTGACAAGCACTATGTGTAGTTCTTATTGAATTCCCATCCACTGTGTAGGGCCAGACGGAATCTGCGGACGTTTTTTGCTATTTCTGCTGAGATTTTTGGTTAAAATATGCAGATTTCTGCGGATTTTTTTTGGGAGTATCATAACTAAAACATTAATATATGAAATAAAAAATCATTTCTTTTTAACTTCTATTTAATGTTTAAAATGCAAATCCAATTAGATTCACTTTATTTGGTAAATAAAGCAAGTTAGTCATATAATATATCTACTAAAAGACAGAAAATATGACTTTACACACTGCATTGTACATAAATCAGATGAACATTTTCACTTTAGTTAATAATATTACTGAAATTAATCAAAAAACGAAATAAATATAGATATACACACATTTACTCAAGTAAATAAACAGAATTAATGATGGGCTAAAAATCTGCGGAAAATCTGCGGAATTCTGCGCGCGTATATTCTGGGTGGGCCTACCAATATGTTGTATGTTAATATTTGCCATTAAAGTGTGCAGTGATCCATTCCACACATTGTGTTTCTACTAGACGTGGTGCACAAACCAGGTAATTATGGAATACCAATTTAAACACACTACAATTTGGGACACACTTTCAAAAAATACATTTATAGAATGCAGGGCTTTACATTAACACCCGCCAACCCGCCAAATGCGTTTAGATTTCGGTTGTGGCGGGTTAGACAGCCATTCCCACTAGCCACTTTGGCTGGCTGAAACTAATTTTTAAATTGCCAGTGCTGGCTCAAAATCTAGTGCGATGCTTGTGCACCCACAGTCCTTCAAGGGCTTGAGATTTTAGCCTGATCTCACGAGAAAATGTAAATATTTTATGTTTTGCCAGTTTAGTGGCTAATTTTTACATTTTTTTAAAATTGTAAGATTTCAAAAAGGAGGCGTTGCACCTAACCCCACCCCAAAACCCAAACGTCATTGGGGGATGAGCAAATCGTACTAAAATGTACAAAGTAGATCGTATAAATTCATACGAATTAGCCACTAAATGAAAAAGTTACAAATTGCAGTGAGATTGTGTTGAGATTTTTTGTAAGCAGCAGCAGTTGTTGTCGCTTTCGCTTTAACCGTTTTTAGAACAGATTATTAATTGGCCTAACATTAACCGTGTGCGTGGCATCATCCTTTTATTATTGTGCACAGAATGTTTTTACCTGCTTTCTTTTGCTTGCTGTTATTTTTGTTAATACAGTTTAATAATCATCCTTTACAATAATATTGCTTTAATATGTTGTTGTTTGCACAGTTAACTGGTGATCTGGGATCTTGAGCCAGAACAGACCACTGCGCATAGTTTTAAATGCTTGATAATATATACATTTTTAAATGTCAACTGTTTAGTTGAATAAAAAGTGTATGTATACAGTAGCATTTTGCTTGTTTTGACAGATTATTTTAAATTTGTGGCAAGGAAATAATTAGTTTTGTGTCGCCAGAGAAAAAAAAAGATAAATCCTTATTGAGTTGAGCCCTGAAAAGTCCTGTGAAAGAAAACTAATTGCAATGCAGCACTTTTTATGACAGCATAACCCATTTGCTCATGCTCATTGAGTAAGCTCATAAACAAAAAAAAAAAACTGTTAAATGATTGAGGAGGCAATGGAAAAAACACAAAATCTAAATGAAGTTCTGTTAGCATGCCGCAACCCACGCCAAAGTCAAATTTACGTATATAAAACATATTTTCCCAACAACAAAATTGTGGCTAGTGAAAATGGCGAGTGGCTAGTAACGGTGGAAAACTACTAGCTAAGTGGCTGGTGATCAAAATTTAATGTCAAGCCCTGATAGTATGTAAAGTAGCACACAACTTAAGATTGTAACTGCTTTAATAATAAGGAGAGGTTTGTACTTGTAGAGATGTTTTTGGATGTGGTCTGGCTGAAATCGGACCCTAGGAAGGACTGGATATCAAAGCTGTAATCACTTCCTGGGGTCAAATCATGAATGCTGACACTGCTTTCGTGAAGATCAAGCTGGTGCTGAAGAGGATGGTGATCTGTGAGTCCATATCGAAACTAGAAAAAAAAAAAAAACAGAAGCTAATTAAATACACTGCAATTTAATAAATATTTAGCAATGGATGCATTAAATAGATCAAAAATAGCAGTAAAGACATTTACAACATGCAATATATTTCAATTTTAAATAAATGCTGCTTTTTTACTTTTGATTACAATTTCCACAAAAATATCATGCAGCGTAACTCTTTTCAACATTATTAATAATAAGAATTGTTTCTTGGGTGGAAAAACACTTCCTCACAGGTTTCTGCATCTTGTTTATTTACACTATGAACAGCAACTACGCTAATTATTCTCTTTATTCTCTATTTCCACCTGGGGATACTCATCCCGAGGCCCTCAGACTACGCAGCGCCACTGATTCGATCCAAGACCAGCGACGAGATGATCCCAAGGTGTCCATATCCTGGACCAGGCCGTATCCTGAGCAGCAGCAGTGGTGGTCATGGAGGAGTGGGGAGCATGAGACTGATTCCTGTGACGCTCCAGGGACAGACCAAATCTTTGCTGAGGCCCAACTTCCTGCCTCTGCCGCTGAGACGTTTGGCCAGCGGAGAAATTAAAATGGTCGTGCCCAACTGAGTCTGATTTCTCTCAAGGTTTTTTTTCTTCACTCTCGCCAATTGGTGAAGTTTTTTTTATCCCTCTTCGCTGTCCCCACTAGCTTGCATGGTTTGGGATCGACAGAGCTACGCTTGAGAGATTTGCTGTTCAGTGTTCAGGTCCTCAATAGGGACTAATAAACCCCACTGAACTGAGCTGAACTTAAACACTTTACTGAACTACACCGTTTTAATTTACTATGATCTTTTATGTCTACATTGTAAAAGCGCTAAACAAATAAAGGTGAACTGAATTGAATTGAAAAACAGCATATTATGAAGATATCCAAAAGATTGTGTGACACTAACCAAATAAATTAATTAAAATTTAAATATATATTATTTATTTATTTATTATTATACCATCTTTTAAAAGTACATTATATCACTGCATATGGGAGTGTGGCAAAATTAGAAATTTTTGGAAAGAAGTAAAAGGGATGATGCATAAGAGAATATATTTTGTGTAGAAAATATACTTTGTGTCAACACTCTTTACTCTAGTATTCTAATACTCAATACTCTAGACACTTTATATAATGGATTGCTACTACCCTAATCTTATTGCCCCTGGTGGGATTAATAAAGTTGTTAAACTTAAACTTAAACCTATATAATGCAAGAAATTGCTTTAATAGCACAACTGATAAAACACCAACAATGAAAGCCACATAAGAATAGTTTATAATAAATAGCATAAATGTCAGAAAAGAATTGTTAAAATATAAACAATAAACAATAAAATGTTGATAAAGAAAAAACAGTTTTGAAATTAATAAAACTGACATAGTGATGATAATTTCTGCATTTACTGCCTTTAAAAATCAGTCTTGTTGAGCATAATAGATAACTATTAAAAGTACATTAAAAAATAAATGAATAAATAAAGCTTAAGTGATCGATGAACTTAAGTTATTAGCCAATAGATATCTGGGGTCCTGGCAGGACCAATGAACGAAAAGCCATCTCATCCCAAACTTCCAAGTGCACACAAAGCACCCGCTGAAGTTTGCACATTTAGATACCTTCCCTCTCTTTGTGAGGTCTATTGAAGGACTGGTGCTCATGCATTATGAGGAAGGCAGAAACCCGAGCACACGGGGCTACAGGGTGTTGCCAGGCTACATTTCAGCTGAGACGCTCAGTATGAAAGTTTTAACAGGCGTGCAAAGGGCCATACACTAGTCTAGTCATGCTTACAATACAAATCAACTCTTAATAACTCTTAATATTGTACACAACTTCTGTGCATAATCAACTGACAAATGTAAGCAAACAATTAAAAGCTGAATATTGAAAAATATTATTATACACTGTATTCACTGTCAAATGTGGATCTCGATACTGATTGGCTGATTAAGAAGTCATCCTACCCTGTACCCATCCACTCTGCCAGGTGGGCGTGTCCACATCACAAACATGCTGTTCACTTCCTGTTCAATGAATATGAGGTCATCGGGAGCTTCTGGAACTGAGGGATAAACAAAAGTGTTTTGAGAGCAAGTGTGTGAGTTTGCTTAAGGCCCAAGCTGTTTTTTTACATGCATTTTTTCTTTGTCTTTGCTTTTTGGACTTATTGGAACCTAATTAGAATAAAAGCAAAGTATCATCTTTTGATATGATGTACTTTTAGGGACAAATTATGTTCATATATGTGGACTCGTGGTCCAAATATCCATAAAACACAATAAAGTCACCTTTGTGTGTAATAGAATGAAAAAATCCTTATTTCTGTCTTGAACACAGTTTTTTTTCCATACTGCTTTTTAATGCATTAATAACACACACATATTTTTGAACATTTTTTGACAATCAGTAAAAACAACATTTTTTGCCCATTGTGGAGAGTTAAAATAGTGTTTGGGACATTTCATATGCTGCAAAACAGTTGCAGGATGACACTGTATGTCTATAAAAAATATATATAAAACATAAAACATAAGAGCTAAAATGTCCTGACCTTGTATGTGGCCATTATCCCTAGGAGTTTAAGCTGCCTATACACAGTGGATGCCACTGAAGTCATCATAGATGCTTATGGGGAACAGGTTGTTCTAATATTGGTTAGCATACATTTCCTTCAATTGACCTTAATGCTGTTCTAAATAAATAAAAGAGCCAGATAAAAATCATACATTTATTTTATGAGCAGTTTAATACAAATCTTTTGTAAGAAGACAAAAGCAGAATTAACTTCAATAAGTTTGCTGGAAAAAAACAACCATGATAATTTTTTAAGTAAATAATGCTTCCATTGAGCAAGAATTGACCTGCAGTCTCAGTGGTAATCCAACAAATGATCTCAAATCTTAAATAATTTTATAATATATTTTATAATATATAAAAAAATTTATTCATCCAAAAATGATAGATGAAAGATACTAAAATATAAATAACTAAATAAATACATTTAAAAATGTATTGTTGATTGTTTGTCAGAGTACCATATTAAATAAAGTAATGATAACAAATAAAACCTTTCTATGGCATTTCAAACATTAATTACAACACTCTTAATTAATCTTCATTAAACAACTTAATTAACTAAAATTTGAATATAAAATAAATAATAAAAATAAGTAAATCCCACTTTCTACATAAATATTACGGAGCAGAATAGGTATATGACGGTATAACATTTTCTTGTGATAATTGCTGAAGTTTTTCTTGTGATATACAGTATTATGATATTGACATACAGTAAGCAACAAAAAAGGGTTAGTATAAGCCTTTCAATTCCAAATTAAATAGGTTTAATAGGTTTTTAGGTTTAATAAAAAGATTTTCCTTTCTTTTTCAAAGAGAACACAATAAAAGTGAGCAATTTTATATTTAAAAAATGAACAGAATAGTGTATACAGTAAGTATGCAAATTGAGTGGCACCTAATGAGTGATTTATAAGGTTGCATTTCAATTAGCATGTTACTTTAGAGGGCAGTGTTTACGCAGGCAGTACAAAAAACGCCAGCGGTTTTTGGAGGAAAGCTAACATGTGAATTTGTGAGCGGGTTTATTGACTCTTTTTAAAAGTTAGGGATAGCTTCCTCAAAAACATTAATTCTGTCACCATTTACTCATCCTTCACTTGTTTCAAACCTTTGTGAGTTTTTATCTTGAACACAAAAGAAGATATTTTGAAGAATGTTGAAAAACCACAGCTATTGACCTCCTTAGTTTTTTTTCTTCCTACAATGGATGTCCATAGCTGCTAGTGTCCAACATTCTTCAAAACATCTTGTTTTGTATTCAACATAAAGTAATTCATAAATGTTAAGAACAACTTCAGTGTGAGTAACTGATGTGGACATTTGGCGGGTCTACACCTTTAAACTCTACATTGTTTATTTTGCTACAGCACATTGCTGTCGGTTAGGTAAACAAGTCATTTATGCAAGTTAATTTACAGAAAAAAAAGCTTTGGTAATCTTCAATCAAAGTTTGATCATTTGCTTCCGCTTGCTAGTTTGTTATGCGGGAGTTGACATGATGTTTTCACATGATATCACATGATGTCACGCAGTGTCCGGTTTCACTCCACACAGTGTATCGTTACTTTCGCCTACACAGAACTCCCCATAGAGAACTCATCCAGTCAGCTGTATATTTGCTATACTATCGGCATTCAAGGTGAGACATCTGGCATTAAAAAAAAAAAATGTACAGATCATCCAGACTTGCGCTTGAACCAAGAAAATGCAAATTGCTTTAAACACAGTTTATTGCTTTGTGTTGTTGACTTTTCTGCAGATGAAGTTTGTCTGCACTTGTCGACATTTGGCAAAGAAAGATTTCAGATGTTTACACAGGTGTAATGTACAATTGCAAAAATAACACCAAGACGACGGCATTTTACTTCAGTATTATTAGATTATGACATACCTGCCAACATTCGTATCATAAGATACGTGAGATTTCATCAAGGGGTGCGCGCGAAGTGAAAAGCAGGAGGGAGGGAGAGGAGTACGCGCAAAGTGAACAGCGGGTTGGGGAGTGAACTGAAGAGTATGAAGATGGGTTTGCGTTGGGTTCGGTGCACATGGGGACTGTAACAAAAAGCTTTATTTATTTAAAATAAAAAGGGGGAAAGGGGGTGTTAGGTGGGGTTGGGGGGGATTCCGGGTGTTTTCCGGGAGACAGAATAATACGGGAGATGGGTGGGAGATGGGTCTGAAATACGGGAGACTCCCCGGAAAAACGGGAGTGTTGGCAGGTATGGATTATGACATTATTCGAATTTGCAGGACATTGACTTCATTTATTTTAATGGAGAAACTGAACAAAACATTATTGAATCAACAAATAATAAATGATAAAACTCAATACATTTATAGACATTTTTAAACATACCAGGTAATCTGAGAACATTTAAAAAAGAATTTTACTCATGCTGGAACATATATACATATAACAGATAATATAAATGTATATTCATAGCAGCATCAAGGTAAAAATATTGAGGAAATAAACTTAATTAATAAGTGAAAAGGTTGCAAACATATACTTTGCTTGATGAACAATAGCTTATTATTCTTAATAACTTAAAGAATCATTTTCAAACTCAGAAAGTAGTTTAGTATGTGAAACATTCGGACACATAATCAGCATTGTCAAATTCTTAAAGAATATAATTTGTTAAGTTTTGATAGTTTTTTTAAAGTTTTCGTTTTTAAAAAACATGTTTAAGTGTATACATGGTCTTGCTCCTAAAGTAGTTTGTGAGTTAATAAATAAATTCAGTAGTGATGGGGCGAAGACTAGAGGGGCAGTAAGTGGGAACTGTAGAATCCGCAGATGCAGAACCGCTGTGGGTCAGTCATCCTTTTCAGTAAAAGGTTCACATCTATGGAATGCCATGCCTGTTCATTTCAAGTTACAATCAGAACTCCCAGTTTTTTCTGTAAAGCTGAAAGAATGGTTGAAATCTTTACAGCAATGTGAACATTAAGCATTACTCTTTCAGGTTGGTCCCATTTACATTTCTCTTTATCCATATGGACTTGCATCTTATGTTTATCTCTGTAGATATTGTACATGTTTGCTGTATTGTGTTTTATTCTTGCCGTTTTTTTTTATTATTATTATTATTATTTATTTTATTTTATTTTTTTATAATGTAAAGCCTAACCAGGGACGAGGGCTGCAAATTAGCTTTATGCTACAGTTTATGCCCTATGTACACAACATCGGTTATCTTTGTATAACAATGTCAAGTGAATTGTCCCTGTAAAATAAACAAGCAAATAAAATAATAAAATACCTAATACTGTAATACTCTTAAATCAGAACGTGCAATGTTAATATTTTAATTAGTACATTTTCCAGAGAAGTCTCCTATTCATTTAAAGGTAAACCGAAAGGTAAACTAAAAATACACTGAGTTGCCGACAAGGGGAAGTGAAGTGCCGTCATTGTAAAAAAGGGCCTACGATGCACAAAATGAACCCCCTCCCAGCTATTCAACATAAAAGTCTCAGCAACTTCACAAACTTAAATTGCAGCCACACTCACGTGTGTTAGCAGTTGCAGAAGCTGGAAGACTTCGTCTGTCTCCACTGACACTGCTCACTTGGACAGTGTACATACCTCCGGGCAACAGGTTGTCAAATTGGTATATTCTGAAATGACAAAGTCCAAAGCTCTCTCACATAAAGGATGAATCCTCAGGGCAGAAAAGTGATCTAAATCCTCACCTGTCATCAGACGCACTCTGATTGGCGTGAAAGATAAAGGTTGAATTTCTGATGGACAGCATGAATGAGTCTGTGACCCCCCGGTAGGCCCTCCAGCGCACGCCGAGAGACACTGATGTCCTCTGAAACGGCAACAAACTGACCGAACTGGGGGCTACAAACAGATAAAGCCCAAACAAACAAAAGTGATGGCTTCAAAAGTTATAAAGAAAAGTTATGAATAAATGAAAATGTCAAAAAAAAGGAAGGACAAATGCGTTAAATCATATTAGTAATGTGCTAATACATGCTAAAAAATTAGGCAGTTCATGCTAGTTAGACTGAAAAACGTCTGTCAATATGCTAAACATTTCACATCCTAGCATTATGTGAAAAAATGCCAGCAATCTGTTAAAACTTGCAATTTTCTCTAACACATGCTTACAGTTGCTAAAACATGCTAGTAATGTGCTAAAACATGTTAACAATGTAACAAAAGGTGCTACCAGCATGGATAACATTGTTACAGTGTTAAACCATCATAGCCTAATGTGCTAAAACATGCTAAAAGTATGATTATGTCAACATTACAGTAATATTTTAAAACACAGACACAGTGTCCACTAAACATGCATTAGGGTGCTGGCAACATGTTAAATAATTCAAAAAATAATTCAAAAAAATTGCTAAAACATGCTAGCAATGTGGGAAATATGCTAGTTATATTACAGTGTATAGCATAGTGTTAAAATTTGCTAATACCTCAGATAAATGTAAAAACATGCAAAAATGCTTTTACAGTAATGTGCTTAAACATAAAACAGTTGGTAGCAATATGCTAAAACATGGTTATTTCAAAACATATTATAGTTTTGTCCAAAAGCCCTACAGAAACTGTTATAGACAGGATTTGTAACGTTACCAGCTCTGATGGTGAGGCATACGGCTGGACTATCTCTGAAAAACTCCTTCTCGGTTCTGACTGAAATGTTGCACAGCTTTCCTGCGATAACATCTTTAAAAACTGCTCTCGTATCCACAACCTTCTGCACCTAGAAACACATACAAAAAAAGTATTAAACAAACTGTTCTCTCTCATTTGAGTATAGGAGACCGTTACTGCACAATAGACTCTGTCAGGTTTATCGGCAGCCTGACGCAAGGCGATAAAGACTATTATTCTGCAAAAATTACACTCCCGGATGAACTTTATCCTGCTTATTACACGGCGACCTGCCACAAAACATAGGCTATATACAGTATTAGACACCAAACATTGTTCTGATGTGTGATAGTTTAAGTTAATTAAAAGCAAAACTGAAGGAAACAAAAACAGCTGCTAACTTGCGCATTCAGTCACAAGATGGCGCCAAACTGTCAAAAATGCAGAGCTAACAGAAACTGACAGATTAAAGCAAAGAATTTGATAAAACTATAGGCTATTATTTATTCACAAGATAGCGCCAAACAGTCAAAAACCACAGTGGGACAGGGATATGAATGTGGATGCAATTATGTGGATGTGGATGTACCGATGAGCCTTATTCAGAGGTTGTTATCTGGGAATGAATCCTTTTCGCAAGACACATTTAACGGTCATCAGCATCTTAAATCCTTGACATTTTTTAACGTAAAAAAAAAAAATTGTACATGTATTTATGTATGTATTATATCATCTTTCTTCATTGTACTTTCTTCTAATTTAATCACAAAATATTTGTATTTTTCTGAAAGTCTTGATGAGTTTTTCTTTCATTATTTCAGCAAATAGGACTTTAAAATTATTATTATTATTTTTATGTTAACCCAACTCTAATGACTTCTGCTACTGAGAAACCCGAAAATGTGAAAAGGGTCCATACCTTGAAATGTCACAATTGACCAATCAGAATCGAGTATCACAGACAATCGTGTAAGAAAAACAGCATTTCACTTCAGTTTTATAAAAATGGTGATATCTTTGATGGCTTTTTGTGTGTGTTATTTCATTCACTTAAGAAATAAGAAGTGAATCTTTTTACCATGATCTTAAAAATGATATTCACGGTGTAAATGAATATGATCAGTAATCAGTAAAACACGGAAATGCCAACTGACCCAGCCAAGGCTCAAACCAACTATCTTCTTGCTGTGAGCGCGTGCTACCCACTTTGCCACCGTGACATGACATATTCAGTAATAATATTTATATATATATTTTTTTTCTGGTTAAATCACAATTTACCACAAGACATTAAACACTGGAAACTGTATGTACTGTACTCACACACAGGATCGTACCATGACAGTATCAGCGCAGTTCATACACAGTGCCTCATAATGGTGGCCTTCTCCTTCAGCTCCGTCCCACAGGAGCTCAATGGAGCTGTCAGTCACAACACCAGCATGCACATGAGTGGGAGGAGCCAAACCTGTAAACACATTAACATTTAAAAAACATAAAATACGTGAATAGATAAAATGAACACTTGATTTAAACTATGAAACGATTTGTACCATTACTAACATAAGTAATATGCATATTGTGCAATTCTGGACTAATATCCAGAATAACTACACTCACAAGTGTTTTCCATTTATTTACGGTTGTGAATTGCGTCATGTTACGTTGATCTCTGCTCTGTTGACTTTCAATGTTGAAAATTCAACTCTACAGTTTAACAAAGTGACTTTTATTGATATTTTAGTAGTTTGAAATAAAATAATGTATAAGAAATAGAAAAATAAGTCTGTAAAATAACAGAAACTGTACGAGCAGTTTGTTACAAGGTTTTTGTAGCGTAATATGTAACACCAACCCAGACGATATATCACTTTAAGCTATTAAAAATGTTCGTAAAAGTCACTTTTTGAAGTTTCTAGAAGAAATATCAAGATCCCATAACGCAATTCAAAAGAATAAATAAATGTGGAAATATAACAAATAAAAGCATGAATCACAAAATATGGAAAACTGCTAAATTACGGAGACTTTTACAGTGTAATTTTACACCCACAAAGGTGGCATTTATGTGATCAAAATGCAATAAAAATATATGATCAAATGCTATTACATTACTAATGTCTTCAGCAGTGTTGGGGGTAACGCATCACAAGTAACGCGAGTAATTTCTTTTCTAGGTAACGAGTAAAGTTACGCATTACTTTTAGAAAAATAATAATATTTAAGTTACTTTAAAAAATGTAAAGTGGGTTATTTTTAAGTTTAAGTAATGAGCTTTTAAAAAATAAATCACAAAACATGGAAAACTGCTAAATTACGGATATTTTTACAGTGTAATTTTACATCCACAAAGGTGGCATTTATGTGATCAAAATGCAATAAAAAAATATATGATATTTATTTAATTGTTAAGATAAGTTTAGGTTATACAGAGATTGTTTATTGCAGAATTCCTCTAACAAAAAAGAAAGAAGAAAAGTTCTGAAAGAGATCAAGCCAGGTAAAAAAGTTTTGCAAAAGTAATTCAAGTAGGCCCACGCAGGAATCCACAGATTTCCTCAATTCTCAGCCCATCATTGAGTCTGTTTATTTATTTGTGTGTAAATTTATATTTATTCAGTTTTTTAATTAATTTTAGTAATATTACTGACTAGTATAAAAATGTCTATATGATTTACCTACAATACAGTTTGTAAAGTAATATAGTCTGTCTTTTAGCAAATACAGTTAAATGGTAGATATATTACATGAAAGACTTGTTTTGTTTACCAAATAAATGGATCTAATAGGATTTGCATTGTAAACATTATATAAATGTTAAAAATTGATAATTTTTCACTTACCATAAAAAAGTAACAAAGTAACGTAGCTGGCTCCCTTTTTGCACAATTCATTCATTCATTCATTCATTCATTCATTCATTCATTTTCTTTTTGGCTTAGTCCCTTTATTAATCTGGGGTTGCCACAGCGGAATGAACCGTCAACTTATCCAGCATATATTTTTACGCAGCAGATGCCCTTTCAGCTGCAACCCATCTCTGGGAAACATCCATCCACACTCATACACTACGGTCAATTTAGCCTACCCAATTCACCTGTACCACGTGTTTTCCGGAGCACCCGGAGGAAACCCACGTGAACGCAGGGAGAACCTCTGCGACCTTCTTGCTGTGAGGCGACAGCACTACCTACTGCGCCACCCCAAAATGCATTTCTTATAATATAATTTTAAAAGTATTAAAACATTTTTGTTAGTTACCTCAACTCAACATATTTGTGGAATTGTGATGCTATCATTCAGAAATTTAAAGCATGCTTTAAAAACAGAATTTAGTCTATTTTAATGATTTCTAAAAGGTCACATGACATTGAAAACTGGAGTAATCCAAATTCAATGTTAATCATAATATCCTATGTTGGCACTCAAAATACATTTCTTAAATCTAATTTTAAAAGTATTAATAATGTTTTTCGGAAATGTGATGCATTACCATTCAAAATGTGTATATTGTAATAACGTGACATTTTATTTCAAGTTAATATACAGTTGAAGTAAAAATCATTAGCCCTCAAATATTTCGCAGTGGGTAGCACGTTCACCTCACAGCAAGAATGTCGCTGGTTCAAGCCTTGGCTGGGTCAGTTGGCATTTCTGTGTGGAGTTTGCATGTTCTCCCCATGCTCCGGGTGCTCTGGTTTCACCCACAGTCCAAAGACATGCGCTATAGGTGAATTGCATAAGCTAAATTGGCCGTAATGTGTGAGTGTGTGTGCAAATGAGTGTGTACGGATGTTTCACAGTACTGGGTTGCAGCTGGAAGAGCATCCGCTGTGTATGCTGGATAAGTTGGCGGTTCATTCCGCTGTGGCGACCCCTGATGTATAAAGGAACAAAGGGCTAATTATTCTGACTTTAACTGTATATATTAAACTGCACTACAATGTCACATTATTACAGATTCTTCTGTTTTTGATCAAATTAATTTAGCCTTGGGGACATATCAGCACTTCTTTTCATATAAACATGTCAACGATAACAGTAAATGCTTCTTAAACATGTTCTCACAGGTCCTCACTGCTGGCAGAGCAAAACCTTCACTTCTGGCGTCTCTGCTGGTCACAAACACATCAAAGTCATACTGCGTCCCTGGACTCAGCTTTTCCACTGTCAGTTTGGTGCCGTCTTTGCATGCTCGTGACCAGGATTGATTATGTTGGTAGGTAATGGTGATGCCATCATAAAAGCTGTCTGCTGGCATCTGCACAAAAAGCTCCACAGAGTGTGTGCCAACTGCATAAGGGACGGCTATCTGGACTCTATGTGGTTCTGAAATATAGATACATTTTTTTTATTACAAATCAAGAAAGAGACTATGGGGTGCATCTCAATCAAATCCCTTGTTCAGGGCACTTATTACAGAGTGAGCCATTTTAAGTGCAGTCTCAAACACAAATGACTTCCAGTACACTGAAATGTTTGCTCACTGAAAAGTCCCACAATGCACAATCAGCATGAATGCTCACTATGCTTCTTTAATGGAATTATTCTGAAACATGAATTATATATCATGTAAGTCACCTTACCAAACTAAAGAGACGCAGGCACGTGCACACATACAGTAGGCTCAACCTGTGCAGTGCACATGCCCTTTTTAGTCTTGGATAGAAAGTGCCCTTCCAAAATGATCTAAAGTGCCCCAGCGACCCCCCACCCCTTTTGAGTTGAATGTTTAGAGTGTTTTATAAGACACAAAGCAGTTTTTCAGACACAATTTTAAACAAAATAGACTATTTAAAGTATGTCAAAGAGAAGAAGAAGGATTTTTACATATGTTTTATAATGGTAAGAGCTTGAAGGTTATTTGAAAGTCAACCAAAACTTTTTTAAAAGTTTGATAGGTGATTGGGATGAAAATGAAATGAAATGAAAGAGTGGTGATGCTTGGATGGGGAAAAAAAATTAAATAAGAAATTTGTAAATCTCTGTATAATTTAAATGAAAAACATTATGTGGGAAAGAAGAATTGTGGCCAAAATAGAAAAACCTGAGGGTGAGTTTTTAGATGAAAACAGAAGGATATCTAGAAGAATTGTGTGTATTTTAAAAAAAAAAATCAGAACATGTTGGAGGAATTTCACAAAATTTTATCACCCAAAGCAAATCAAGTTTTAAACAAAATGAACTGGAAATTGCCAAAGAGTTGATGTTCTTAAATTGTGTATTTTTAAACAATTAAAAAACAAATGCATAATAATGTATCTGTAATATTTTTAATAAAAAAGCATCAAAAAAAAAAAAAAAAAAACCTGAAAAAAATGCTGGGTTCCACACAATTCTTTCATTTCGTCTCAAAGCAAATCGATTAAGTTAACTTGAAGGTTTTTACCATTTTAAGTTGATTGAAACATGAAGCAATTAAGAAAAAACGGTGTTGTTTCAGCTCATTTTAAATAAGTAATTCAAACGAGCAGCAAAAATATTTATTTGGAGTGCTGATTTATGACCCCGGGAGCTAGAGATCTGATTAAGACGCACCCGATGATTTACAAGAGAAAGGAATATATAATAAATCTTACTTAGAGTCTGTTGTACGGTGATTAGTGTGCTTATATTGCTGTTCTTCACTGAGGCCACATCCACTTCATACGTCCCACCTGCTTTGAGCTGCGTAAGAGAGATGCAGGTGGAGCTGTTTACCAAGAATTCTCTATTTAGTGCCTGATCTGTTTGTGGACGGAGTCGGATGTAATATTGGTCAACTTCCTCATCAAGTGAAGGGCTCCAGCACACAGTCATGTTCTCCAGACCTACAGAATTAACTGAGACCCTCTGCGGAGGACTGACCTCTAAAAAACACAAACAGCAGACATCAGTGGATCTCCAGAACTGGGTGAAAACCCAAACCATTGAAACCCAGTTGAGGGGGGAATTTACTTGCAATTTATATATTTGTGCCAAACAAGGTGGCAAGATTAATGATGATCACAATAGGCTGGTGAATATTATTTGCATACACTGCAAAAAATGTTTTCTTACTTAGATTTTGTCACAATCACCAGCGATCTAGCCTGTGCAAATCACTGGAGAACTACACATCTGCCACTCTAATGAACTACAACTCTCATCATGCACCACACACACGCGCCAGTTCCTGATTTCCCTGATTACACACACACACACACACACACACACACACACACACACACACACACACACACACACACACACACACACACACACACACACACACAGCTGATTTTTGTAAGGATTGATTTTCTAGGACAATAAAGATGCCTCATAAATAGACACACACTCTTTACTGAGTCTTGTACACTGTAAGTAAGCAACTACAGAGTTACCCTCTCTTGTTCTGTCATGTATTAGACCTTTGTTTTACTGTTATTGTTGATTTGCTGCCTGTCTTAACCTCTCTATTTACGATTGTTGAATTATCTGCATACTTCTGACTGAAACTCTAAGTAAATAACTCTGAAACTCTGAGTAAAAAAAGCAATGCATCCAACGCATCCATGAAATTTCCTAGACACTAAATTTATAGTAAAACCTACCTGTGACAACAGTCAGAGCTGTGCTGTCAGAGCTCTCCACACCCTGAGCGGTGACCGACAAAACCGAGATCTTGTGAGCATGATAAGCCTTTAATCCACCAATCACAGCACTCTGATTCATCCTGTCCAACCAAAGGGCACGGCCTCTGCCGGAGGTGAGATCCACCCAGCGCAGGACGTACTGCTCGAAAAAAGCATTGTGGGTAGAATCAGGAGCAGTCCAACAGACTTTAATCTGATTGGATGAGACTGATGTCACTTTGAGATTCTGAGGAGGATTCGGCTCTGCAACAATAAGGAAAGATAACATAGGTGAATAAGTAATATGTATATATATATTGCAAATCAAAAAATAAGAAACTTGTAATCCAATTTTTTTGTATAATTTTCAATGTTATCAATTATCCGCTTGTTAAGTGGTGACGTGTTTGTGATGTATGTATACTGTTTCCGGGTCCAAGCCTCCACTCATTTGAGTGGAGAAATCATTCGTTTATGATCACGTTTTATTCCTATCACACATTAAAGTTAATATTACATAAAATCATAGCGTACACAACAATCTCTGGGCTTGCTGCATAACAAATACCAAAATTTTAACAATTTATAAAAAATAATCACTTTCTGGCCATCGGATATTAGGCATGGACATATATACTGCGATCGTGATTTTTGAAAGCCTTAAACCGCTTTGTAAACGTTTATTATTACCATTTCATGAGACTCCCCATTCAGTTGAATAGAGCGCTTGGACCCGGAAGCCGCTTCGCGTGACGTCACACTTAACAAGCGCATTGGAGATGTGTATATGTATGTGTATGTGTATATGTATATGTATGTATATATATATATATATATATATATATATATATATATATATATATATATATATATATATATATATATATATATATATGTATATATATATATATATATATATATATATATATATATATATATATAAACGTTTACAAAGTGGTTTAAGGCTTTCGAAAATCACGATCGCAGTATATATGTCCATACCCAATATCCGATGGCTGTAGTTTTTCAGCTGTAGTTTTACAGCTAAAACGGCCTGTAATACATACACACACATACATACATACGTATATATATATATATATATATATATGAAAAAACAATGAAAAAAAAAACAAATCAAAAACTAGTGTTCAGGTCAGAATTTTTGCATTTTTTGACATATTAAAGATTTTTTAGAGAGGTTTTAGGAAATTAGAAATATATATAAATACACAAGAAATTGCTGTGAAATTTATAGTATTACAGGCCGTTTTAGCTGTAAAACTACAGCACAGTTGTATTTGTTATTTACAGTGGCTTCATGTATGTGCACAATATAAAATCCTACTTTTAACATATAAAAGCCCTTCACAATTTGGCATCTCACTATCTTTCAGATTTTTTTCCATTTGTACACTCTTCTGCACTCTCTGAGATCATCTTATAAAATAAAATAAATAAAAGGAATTAATATTAAACAGCAAAAAAAAAAAAAAGTGTATTTGGGACGACTTTATGAAAAGCCAAATACCTCAGTGCATGACAAAAATAATTTTGCCTGCAGTGTCTTGATCTAAACAAGTCTGATCTGAGGTCAGTTATTTGTTTTTGGTTTGTTGTATGATGCAGAGACGTACTTGTGTTACAGATGAAAATGGATCCAAAAGTCTGAGTTGCTCCACTGGGTCGTGTAAGCAGAAGAGAGAAATGATAGACGTGTCCAGGAGAGAGACTGCGAACTGTTATTGTGTCTTGAGTGTTTGTGAGAGGCATATGTGAAACAGCTCCCTCCATTAATTGATCTTCATATTGTAAAACGAGTGCAAAACCAGCAGGTAAGTCCAGGAGGGATTCATTAGACCAGATAAACACGGCTTCAGTTTCACTCACACTCTCCAGGTACAGCCATTCACTGCTGCTCTGCAATACTGAAACACAGAAAATCTCAGTAAATCACACACATTTCCCTTTCTTTTGACTTTCAGAAGAGATCCCACTAGCGGATTTACAAAAAGACACCTTTAATTTCTCAATTATTTCTGTTAGAGCATGTGTTGATGTTTCTTGCTTCTTACATGTTTCTCCACAGAAAACATTTACATTTATGGAATTCATGTTTACTAGAGTTGCAAAAAATAAATATTTTAATGGTCAAAACTATGCTCGTATTTGCCCACACAAGAGTCTGCAATCCAATATCAGAGATCTCAACAATGACTTCAATACTGAATTATAGCTGAAGTTCTCTTATGCTATCAGCATTATGTTATGTTTGATTTAATTGATATTATGGTTAAGCTTTTATTTTTATGTTTTCAGCTTTATTGTAATTTTTGATGCGTTTTAAATTTTCTTATAACACATTCAGGTCAATTTTGACCTAAAAGATTTACATTAAAGTATATGAATAAATAACTTGTTAAATTAAAAGTAAAACAAGGTAGAGTAAGGTGAAGTCTTAAGTTTTAATAAGGAAATACAAAAATGTAAGACCCTCCAATCTATCCATCCATACATCCATCCAAACATCCATTTATACATCCAAATATCAATCCATCCAAATATCCATCATCTATTCATCCATCATCCATCCATACATACATCTAAATATCCATCCATATATCCATCCATACTAACATCCATCCATCCAACCTCCCAACCATCCATCCATTCATCTATACATACTGTACATACATACAAACACACATCCATACATAAATCCATCCATCCATACATACATAAATACACACATCCATTCATCCGTTCGTCCCTCCATCCATCCATACAAACACACATCCATACATAAATCCATCCATCCATACATACATAAATACACACATCCATTCATCCGTTCGTCCCTCCATCCATCCATCCATACACACATCCATACACACATCCATCCATCCGTCCATCCGTCCATCCATCTATCCATCCATTCAGGCCCATGCCGAGACTATCCAAGGGGCATGTGCAGGATAAAAATTTTTGAAGAGAGGAAGGGGGTGTCACACACAAACTGAGGGGTGAGGGGGGGGGGGGTGTTGGGGGAAATCGCGGGCTAACTGAAGAGAGGGAGGGGGAGGGGGATCATTTTGGAAGGGCACTTTCTAACCAAAACTAAAAAGGGCATGTGCACTGCACAGGTTGAGCCCTATGTGTGCACGTGCCTGTATCCATCCATATATATATATATATATATATATATATATATATATATATATATATATATATATATATATATATATATATATATATATATATATATATACATCCAAAAATCCATGCATCCATTGAAATATTCATCCATTCATTCATCCATATATCCATCCATCATCCATCCACCCATCCATCCATCCATACATACATACACTGTATCTGTCCATACATGCATACAAACCCTGTATCCATCCACCCATCAATCCATCCAAATATCCATCCATCCATCCACGCATCCATCCATCCATCCATCCAAATGTTTATCCATCCATACATATATCCATCCATATATATACGTACATACACACTTCCGTCCTTTCATTCATTCATCCATCTATACATCCAAATATTCATCCATCCAAATATCCATCCACCCAAACATATATCCATACACGCATACATACACACATCTATCCATCCATATATACATACATACATTCAAATAAAAGTTGTTTTGTGAAGCAAAAAGTCCAAATGAACTAGAAAAGCAGAAACAGAGTAAAACAGTGTACAGATTTGAATGTACAGTGGGGAAAATAAGTATTGAGCTCATCACCATTTTTCTCAGAAAACAGATTTCTAATGGTGCCATTGACTTGAAGTTTTCCCTGAATGTTGGCAACAACCAAAGAACTCCATATATGCGAAGAAAACAAAACTAATTAGATTATAAATGAAGTTATGTGTTATAAAAAAAAATGACGCAGGGAAAAATATCGAACACATGAAGAAAGGGAGGTGTAGAAAGGCTGTGAAGGCCCAGACAGCAGCTGAAATCTCTCAGTAGTTCTTTAGCAACCCTCTGCCCTTCATCAGTGTAAATGAATATTAGCTGCTTTAGTCCTACATCTGCATTAGAAGGATGAAGATGAAACCAGGGTGGACATTTTCCCAAGACAATGATCCAAAAACACAGCCAAGAAAACTCTTAAATGCTTTCAGAGAAAGAAAATCAAGCTGTAGAATGGCCCAGCCAATCATCTGACTTGAATTCAGGGCTTAATTTGTGCCATATCCGGCAACTCTGAAATCTGATCCGGCACTTTTAGTGTCTTCCGCAACTACCCAACTCTTTACTTTCGTCCACGACACCCTTCCGCCATCCACCGCATTAGTCCATGGTTTATGTTTGTATTATTTGAGTTTTTACCAAAATCTGGTTCAATTCTATGTCAACAGCTCCTTTAGAAATATTATTCCCGGGAAAAAAAACATGATGTGTTCAATTATTATTTTCCCCACTGTATTTAGTGGGTTAACTGAGTCTCCAAGCTGCCAGAGCCATAAAAAAGCAATCCTCTGAGCAATAGATTTGTCCTGAGGGCATTTCTCTAAAAAATGCTTAGTCTTAACCATGCGAGGCTTATCGCACAGCTTGATTTATCAAAATAGGACATATTCCTGGATCAACATGCTTTGTTGGTCCAGAAACAACATTCCTATCAGCCTAATCAATCCTGACTCTCGCCCAACCCATACAGTGATTGGTGCACAGGACTTTTTTCTGGGAACAACAGTGGATGTTGATCGAGGAACATGTCCTGCTTGTGTAAATCGTATTCTGCTTATCAGAGCGAAAGAAATGTCTATTCTTCACTCACAGTCTTCTTGGCAGACAAAGGGGAGCTGCAGGAAACACGGGAAAGCGGTGAAGAAGTATCCCTCTCCAGTGGCATTTTTCTGCAGTGCAACACAGCCTGTCTGATTGGCTGCCAGCGATGATGTCATCTCAGTATTCAATGTGTAGGCGGAGCCATCAGACCAGCGGAACGCACCTTCTTTCTGCGGATATTAAAAATAGGGCTGAAGGAAACACTATTATATGAATATGAAACTTTTAGATTTTTAAGTACTTTAAGGTGCCCTATGATGAAAACCATCTTTTGGAAGCTGTTTGGAGAGAACTGCCTACATGTATAGTCTGTCCTCTGTCATATTGGAGTGACAGAAACCCAACAAGTCTCTCTTTTTTATTTTTTATTTCCTGATGTTAAAATAGGACCCAAATCCCAGTGATTTTGAGGCCTACCGCAATGTGATGTAGGAGTGTGGGTTTTCCCCGCCCACCAAATTGATTGACAGTCACCATGTTTCTATAATAACATGTATACTCATGTCCACAGAACATGTTTTTGCAAACAAACTAGGATTAAAATATTTGTTTCAACTCTCTGTGTTTAAATTTTTTTTTAAAAGGGCATGTTTATAATAAAGAGAGTAAATGCTGTCAGTTATTGCTAATGTGTGTGTGTGTGTGAATGTGTGTGTGTGCTCATCTTTCTGAAAATTAAAAAATTACTAAAAAATAGATTGAAATTCCCTTTAAAAACTAAATAGTTTTTTTATTTTTATTTGTTTAGCTACTACAATGTTATATTTATTTTTTATAGGAAGCTTTTTGATTTTGAGTATAAAGATGGATTTGTTTTATTTGCTGCTATATATATATATAACATATAATTAATGGGTTTATGCTAAAAAATATTTAAATTTTTAAATGTTATAATGAATGTGATATTAAAGATTAAAAAATTATATATATATATATATATATATATATATATATATATATATATATATATATATATATATATATATATATATATATATATATATATATATAAACATCCATCTGCTTCTGCTTCTTTTTTATGATGGATTTAAGGATGATAACTTTTTTAACTACTCAGACTGTGTTCATCTGGAAGTATATAGTCACATAGACAAAGGATTGAGGGTGAGTAAACTATGGAGTAATTTAGATTTTTGGATGAATTAAAGCTTTAAGCGTGTGATGTAGCTACCTCAACATCATTCAAAGCTGTCCACAAGAGCAGAAGATGGCTATATGACTTTAAGAGAGATGTAATGGACAGAAACTCTTCATTTGTCTTGATGTTGGCCAGATGTGAGCCAGGTGTTGATCTTTTACACACTTGCTTCGCTCCAGACCAGGACATAAACCCTGGGTTCACTTTAAAGCAGCTCCAACCTACAGCCAGCCAACCAACCAGACACTGACCTGCAGAAAGATGATACACCATCTCAGTCTTTACATGACTTTATACTGTACACATTCAAAGTTGTCATAAATCAGTAAATGGATGGTTAAAAAGTCATATTATGTTATAGGGAAATTCCATGCAAACATTTTAAATGGCTTGATCTTCTTGCAACATAGGCTCATTCTGAAATGTAGCCCTATATACATTTCAGGAGATCGCGAGTTATGTAGCCAGAGGAACGTATGGCTGAATTTCATCTTTAATAGGTATGGTACGGGGTAGTATGACGACATTACTATTTAAATGTATTAAATATTAATATAAATATTATTTGTTAAATTTATTAAATGCGCAAAAAATAAAGCCCCGCCCCCTATTCAATATTCAGTTTCAGTTGGAAATATGTCAACACACTAAAATAAAAGTCAACAACTTCTATTTCACACAAATTTAAGGCATCTTTATTTCTCCTTGGGTGTTAGCCGATGTTTATATCCAAAGCAATTAAAAGTAAAGGATAAGTACTGTATTTGTGCACATACCTGTCTTTAAGGCTGTCTCTAGGCTTTGTGTAACATTAAATTGGAGATGACGGATGAACGTTTTCTTTTTCACACTGACTCTGTAACTGCGTCCAGGCTTTAACCCCATCACCTGGTGTGAAGGTTGTAATTGGGATGCAGCCCAACACTGCTCATCCAAACACACATCCAAGGCATTTCCATCATGTAATGTAGGCCAGCTGAACTCGGCAGTCGTGGATGAGACATTAATGCTGATTGAGGAGCTCAGGAGAGGAACTATTAACAACAGTGAGACGCAAAACAAGAGCAGTATGATAATAAATCACATAAAAATGAACAAAACAAAATGTACATGTGCATTTGTCAGGGCTCTATGCTGAGATTTTTTTACAATTCAATTAAATTCTCCTATTTTTTTATGGCACTTTTACACCCCATTCACACGGGGCTTCAACATCAACTCTTGACAGAAGGCGTGTCTGAAGTTGTGGCTGAAACGATCGTCATAGAAGCGTCAGCCAATGAAATTCAGACAGCTTTAGGCCACTGTCTAGCAGATGTATTTGCATACAGCGATCTGATTGGCTGACGCTTCTGTCGGCGCTTGAACAGTTGAGCTAGTCCCAACTTCTGCAGTGTGCAACGCCTCTGAAGCCGCGCAGACGGATCCACAATGCAGTTCGCCAAGGTAAGTAGATTGAAACTGTGTCAGTCCAGTTTTCAGTTATAAATGCTTAAGCTTCTAATAATAATAATAATACAAAAACAACAACTTTGAGTTACAGTAAACAATTTCTTTGAATGATAGACAAAGTTCTTTTTTTCTAATAATTGTGTAGGGGAGAGCGGGGGACAAAGTAACACTTTTTGTTTTTGGTCAATTAATGAACAAAGTAATGGGGTTAGACAAACCATATATTTTTTACCAATAACACGCAAGCCTTTCCTACAAATGAGCACTGAAATTATGATCGCCGGACCTACGGTTTCCGTACAGCATTGCCAAAAATGCCAGGAGTATAAATGTTACTATTTACCCCACCCGCAGGGCAAGTTGTGACAGACAGAGGGTTAGTTGTAACGCATGCTTACAAAGGCAGATTACACAATTAATTTAAACTCAGTTTACTTTAAATAGTAGCTATATTTCCCCAGTAATTGGCTCATTTCTTTTTTTTTTTACAGCACAGCATGTTTATGTATTTATTTGTTTATTGGATAAACACATTTGAATCTGTTGGTATTATTATCCATTTATCCATTGTTATAAAATGCATTTATTTGCATTGTCAGCAATAAAATTCTTTTTTTTATATTAAAACAATATTTTCTATTGAAAACATTTTTATTTAAAAAGTTCTCAACATTACACTTAAAATTAAAAAATATATATATTTTGTTTAATAATTTAATTGGCGTCCAACAGTGTGTGGCTTAATTGTAACACCCCCGCTGCTTCTTGTTTTCCTCAAAATGGGCTAGCAGTCACTGTGTGGTAGTCATCTTTCAAAATGGTTTCATCTTTTAGCCTAGAAGACGGTGATCACGACAATATAAGATTTTACTTTCATACTTTCACAGATTTTTTAAAATAAAAAAATATTGACTGTAATAAAAACACTTGTAAGCTGCAAAAATGGTTTCTCTGGTGTTTCTCATTAAAATTTTGCAGAAATTTTCCAATAATTGGCAGGAAGATGTCTGTGGGCACTAGGGATGCAACAATACAGTTAGCCCACAGTTCAATACATACCTCGGTTTTTTAACACAATTTTCGGTTCGGTTCTCATGGCTTGACACTTTTTTTTTATTTCTATAGGCAATAGTACCAGTAAGAGGTTAAGGAGAAAAAAAATAAAAAACAATTTATTGCAATACTCATTTTGTTTTACTTAAAAGCCAAGAAAAGTACACTAGTTCCTAGTGTATTGTATAAAAAAAATAATACTGAAATCTCAGTGCTGGTAGCCCATGTACAAACTGAGAAACACATACATTGCTACATTTTGAAAATGAACATACATGTGAAGTTAATAAAGATAAATTGGCCATTTCAAATAAACATATTTGTTAAACAATGCTTGCACACAGTTATTTTTTTGTTCACCGTTTTTTCTTTTATTAGCATTATACTTAGCCTAACAGTTACCGGCAAAACCGAAATGTCCTCACACCGCAGATTTGAAAGACGCCGGCGCTTCTTCGCACTGTTGCCTCACGCCCTATTTACACGGGGCTTCAGCGTCAACGCTTTCCTATTAACTTTAAATGGGTGACGTCAGGCGTTGCTGAACTGCATTGTGGATCCGTCAGCGCCGCTTCAGAAGCATTCCTCGCTGCAGAAGTTGGGACTAGCTCAACTTTTCAAGCGCCGACGGAAGCATCAGCCAATCAGATCGCTGTATGCAAATACACCAGCTCAGACAGTGGCCTATTGCTGACTGAATTTCATTGGCTGACGCTTCTATGACGATCGTTTCAGCTCCAACTTCAGACACGCCCTCTGTCAAGCGTTGACGCTGAAGCCCTGTGTGAATAGGGCGTCACTTCGCCGGCGCTGCCTTGTACTGTTGCCTCAGCCTCACTTCCCCGTAGAGGTCTGCATTCCCGCGGCTGTCCCGCGGGCGCCGCAGGACCCGACCAGATTTCTGCGGCGTGGGAATAGATTTCCGAATAAATCGCGGGAGCGGTCGGTAACGGGTTTTTCACAAAAAAAAAAAGAAGAAGAAAAACACATAATTGTGAATTAAGCCCATTTCCGTCAAGATGTTAGAGCTGCTGACTGTAGTATTGGTAACCTAGCAACCAACAGTAAACAAGGCAAGCAAAATAGAGACAGCTGATTGATCATGAGGGTGTGACATTTCTTATGTCTTTTAGTTTATTTAGCAAATCTCCTAAAAACCTTTTGGCAAAGGGTTTTCATTTGAAATTTGGCATTTACCTCACTGGTTTCTCATGTGATTCATCATTATGCACATTAACACAGCTCTGTTCTAAAATAATTGTGTGTAATGTACAGTTGAAGTCAGAATTATTAGCCCCCCTTGAATTTCTTTTTCTTTTTTAAGTGTTTTCCAAACAGAGCAAGGAAATTTTCACAGTATGTCTGATAATATTTTTTCTTCTAGAGAAAGTCTTATTTGTTTTATTTCGGCTAGAATAAAAGCAGTTAATAATTTTTTAAAATTATTTTAAGGTTAAAATGATTAGCCTCTTTAAGCTGTCTACAGAACAAACCATGACATACAGAAAATAACATTTTTTTTCACTGGCAAACTTAAGCGTATAGCCCTGATTTTTGCAATCTAAGCTTCGGTTACCAAGGTGGAAAGTCTTGGCATCCAGCAGTTCTGTGTTGTTGTATGATTGTAGACTGAATTCCAGTGTTTTAGACACTTGGGGTGCTCTGAAGGTCATCACACACTCACACACACCGTCACACACTGCAGTACTGCTTAGCACCTGACAGAAAGACTCAGTTAATCAAACATATTATCAGTACATGCATTTGAAAGAGAGCCTGTGTTTGCTTCACACCTTGTTGCCCAATGAAAGAATGTAAAAATCAGCTGTCCGAGAAGGAAAACAGCGAAACGCCACCTGTACCTGCACGGAAGACAGACTTCTGGGATATTGAAGAGTCAGACTGAAAATCTGAAGGACAATGAGAAAACATTCAGACACTGGGTTCATATTGCCGTTATAACAATTACACACATCAATGGAAAGCTAATTTGTTCAGCTTTCAGGGTTGTGGTCTGGGATCTCATTTGCATTTCTTTCTCATTTAATACTTTCTTTATTATGCTATTACTATTATTACTATAATAATAATAATAAGAATAATAACAATATTATTATAATTAATAAATTTATTATTATTATTATTATTATTATTATTATTATTATTATTATTATTATTATTAACAATAAAACATCTACTTCATTCATGTTTCAGACCATGTATAAAACTCAATTTTATTTTATTTGTGGTTATTATTATTATTATTAATGTTATTTTTATTATTATTTTTATTATTAGTATTATTATTATTATTATTAATGTTATTGTTATTGTTGTTGTTATTATTATTATTAATTTTATTATTATTATTATACTTTTTTTGTTTTGTGGTCCATGCTTACTTTTGCATTTCTTTCTCATTCATTAGTTTTTATTCTAACATTATTATTGCTATTTTTTATTTTAACAATAATAATATTTTATTTATTCAGCTTTCAAGCAGGTCATGCATAAATCTCAATTTTATTTACTTATTTTTTTAGTTTTGTGGTCCAGGATCACATTTGCAATTCTTTCTCATTCATTACTTTCTTTATTATGCTATTGTTGTTGTTGTTATTATTATTATTATTATTATTGATATTTATGACAATTTCTATTTTATTCAGCTTTCAAATCATGAATTAATCTCAGGTAAATTATATATATTTTGTGGCCCAGGGTCACATTTTCATTTATTTCTCATTCGATACTTTGTATTTTATACAGTTATCATTATTATTATTATTATTATTATTATTATTATTATTATTATTATTATTATTATTATACTTTTCTGTTTTGTGGTCCATGCTTGCATTTGCATTTCTTTCTCATTCATTAGTTTTTCTGCTAAAATTATTATTGCTATGTTTTTTATTTTAACAACAATATTTAATTTATTCAGCTTTCAAGCAGGTCATGCATAAATCTCAATTTTATTTACTTATTTTTTTAGTTTTGTGGTCCAGGATCACATTTGCATTTCTTCCTCATTCATTTCTTCCTTTATTATGCTATTTTTGTTAATAATATTATAAATATTATTGATATTTATATTAATGACAATTCCTATTTTATTCAGCTTTCAAATCATAAATAAATCTCAGTTAATTATATATATTCTGTGGCCCAGGGTCACATTTTCATTTATTTCTCATTTGATACTTTGCACTTTATACAGTTATTATTATTATTATTATTATTATTATTATTATTATTATTATTTTTATTATTATTTATTATTGATATTTTATTAATAACAATAAAATTATCTCATTTATTCAGCTTTCAGATCATGTATAAATCACTATTAATTTAAAATATTGTTGTGTTTCTTTTGCTATAATTATTGTTGCTATAATGAGTTATTAAAACTATTATGTTCAGAAATGTGTTAAAAAATACTTCTCTCTGTTACACAGAAATGAGGGGAAAATTATCAGGAGGGTGGGGGGGTGGGGGGGGGGACTTGGTCAATAATTCTGACTTCGACTGTGTATATATATTTTACCTTTTATTTTTATTAGCCTTAGACCACAGGGTCAAAGTCAGTTACTGGAGGGCTGTAGCTCCAATTAACCCTAATTAAACACACCCGATTAAACTACTGGAGTCCATCAAGCTTGTTTGAAACCTACAGACAAGTGTGTTGAAGCACAGCTGGAACTAAACTCTGCAGACCTGCAGCCCTCCAGGAATTGAGTTTAACACCCCTGCCTTAGACCAAAGAATAACCTTGCTTTGGACCAACCTACACTGTAAAAAATGCAGGGCTCCACACAATTCATCCATGTTGTCCCAACACAAGTTAACTTTTAACATATTTATGTGGATTGAACATATATGTTGAACAAATATGTTGTCCCAGTGAAATCTCAAGAATTGTGTTGTTTCAGCTTATTCTAAATAAGTAGTTTGAATGAGCAAAAAACAATATTTTTTTGAGTGTAACAAATTACAGTAATTAACTTGTTACAGCAACATTCATATATTAACCTCAGAAATGATAGTTTAGACTTGGTTGAAAATAATCAAACAACAATAATAATTAAAATATGTATTCTGCCCAGGGAAAATACATTACATTGACTCAAAGGTAAGATATTGTTTTTATAGACATTGACTTTCGTTCAACTTAAAATCAAAATCCAGGTACTACTTTGGACTAAACTATAATAAATACATACAATGTTAGTCTACTCTATTGCTAATTGTTTTATTTTCAATAATGAGGTAAAATATCTGCTGGTGTTTCAGTATGGCTATACATGCAAGGCAAGATGATAACAACAAAACTCACATAAGATAAAAACTGAAAGCACATAAACAGTGTTCGCATGACATAAAAATGTTGTTTTAAAGTAAAAACAGTACTTTGAGAAGAACTAATGATTTTAAGTTACCCTAGGGGCTTTGATGCTTTAAGGCAAATAAAATAAGACAGAAACCATAAACTTTCACCCACTTTAAAAATGTACTTAGAATGAAGCAGTTTGACAGTTTTCATTGTAGTATTAAGTGTAAGAATGAATTGTTACCTGAAGTTGCAAAAACAAGGCCAAAACTTTGTCGATGGAGCTCCATCCCATAATTCCAGTACCCACAGGCGACACCGTATCCTTAAAGTAAATCACTAAAGTCTTTTTAGCCTTGCAGCCCGTACTATAATCACAACCTACACAACAACAGCACACTCAGTCAAACTTCAGCAGCATCCCAAACACAGTCTCTGTGGTCATAAGAGCACTCCGTGGCATCTTACAGCAACAACAACAAAAAAAGAAAAATTGGGCTCAGTTCAGTTTACATAAAAAATACCCAACATTCCTCAGACACGCCTCCTCTGCCACTCCAAATGCCCATGCCAGCATCTTTACAACATTACAAAATCCCACACCTCCTCCTGAAAGCAGCTGATAGCCTTTTAAACACTTTTGTTTTTCTTTCATTTTTACCAAATGCAATTGCAAACACATACAGAAGAGACACACACGTGGGAGTTTTGCAGGGTCAGTCAAAGAGTAACGCTTAAAACAGGCACGCACACACACACACACACACACACACACACACACACACACACACACACACACACACACACACACACACACACACACACACACACACACAACAAATCCTGTACGTACACCAGACTCCAACAGTATGTGCATTACATCAGCTACTGAGAATGAAACACAGCGATTTACACTGGCTGTCAGGAATAAGTCATTTACAAACATTATGTAATGTGCTTTTGTTTAAGCACTTTAATACTTTATCTTTACTCCTTACAGTGGTACTTCCCAGGTAGCAAAGAATTCTGGCCCAGATTTGGCATAAAGCTGGCACAGCAGGCGTTCGTCTGGCACTGGCATAGCATGTGGGCCAAACATGGCCCGGGTTTGGCAGAGGTGGCACTGTCTTTAAGGCGGCACACAAGACTTGGGCCAGATATTAAATCAACCCAAGCTCATTCTGAAAACGTAGTCCCGCGGACGTTTCTGGAGACAGCGGAATACGTCCCGGGAGGTATGTATGGCTGCATTTATTTTTTTCAAGCGAACGCTACGGGGCAGTGTGACGCTGATCCTTTTATTTATTTATATATATATATATATATATATATATATATATATATATATATATATATATATATATATATATATATATATATATATATATATATATATATATATACTGTTGCTTTAAGTATTAAAGCCAGGGGGGGAAATGCTACATTAGCAAACCCTGTACAGGTCTTTTTTTTTTTTTTTTGTCAAATTGCATTAATAGTTCACAATATTTTTTTTTGAAGAAGAAGATTGATGAAAACAAACTTCTATAGTTCTTAAGTTACCTTTGTTCCCTTCACAAAAGAAGCAAAAAGAAAGTCCAAATCTCACTGTACTCCACGAATTACAAAAAAAAAAAAAAAAACTACTTGACTTTACTTGACTATGGTGTATTTTAACTTTTAAACCAGTACACTGAGGTTTATGTCAATGAACTTCTGTTTCTACAAATAAATCAGTAATAAATCAAGGCTATTCTCTTTGTAAATTGAGAGCTCACAGATTTGCAACATTCCCTTGAATTGGTGATTCAGCAGATGCAGACGAGGGAGGAGATGAACTTCAACATTTTAATTACCCGACTTGAAAGCAAAACACAGCTCAGCGGGTTATAGCTCAAGTCATGCGTGGGCCGATGTAGTTAATAAATCATCACTGAAATGAGAAGCTACACTTCCGGCAACGGATGCCAATTGTTTTTTTTTTCTGTAGTTTTATTGATTAAAATGCGTTTGGTGATTTTACAGACTCAAAATTTAAACCATGTAAAAAAGATTTAGGGCCGCACGGTAGCTAAGTGGCTGTCGCCTCGCATCAAGAAGACCGCTTCTTTGACTCCCGGCTGGGCTAGTTGGCATTTTTAAGTGAAGTCTGCATGTTCTCCCCATGTTGACGTGGGTTTCCTCCAGGGGCTCTGGTTTGCCCCAGAGTCCAAACAAATGGGTGAATTAAATAAACTAAATTGGCCGTAGTGTACAAGTGTTAATGTGAATGAGTGTGTGTATAGGTGTTTCCTAGTACTGGTTTGTGGCTGGAAAGACATCTGCTGCATTAAACATATATCAGAATAGTTGGTAGTTCATTCCGCTGTGGCAACCCCTGATATAAAAAGAGACTAAGCTGAAGGAAAATCAATGAATGAATGAAAAATGATTTGTACCCTACACTGTAAAAAATGCAGGCTTACATACAAAAACATTCATGTTGTCCGGACATAAATCGACTGAGTTAACCTAATTGTTTTTACTAATTTAAGTTGACTGAACATAACAATAACATGTAATTGAGTAAAATTGCAATAATAGTCATTTTTAAGCTAATTTTAAATAATGGAGTTGAACAAGCAGCACTTTTCTTGTGTTTGTTCTGTATAATTCCAGGGAATAGCAAAAATAATTAAATGATGGATTTGCAAAGTGCATATAAAAATATATATTTGCATTTTATGTAAAAGTCATTTGTAGCTCCTTGTAAAAAAATGAACACTGTAGAAGAATTACTGACTCTAACTCCTTTACAAAGTGGTTAACATGGATTTTATTGAGAGATTAGCTGTGCTTTATACTTTAGAAAGCCTGAAAAACATTGCAGATTCCTTCGGCGCAACATCTAAGTCCACCAAATCCTTTTAGAGGTGCACCAGCTCTCTAATTTCATCAACTCCTCCAGAAACTATACCTGGATGATGGAGGCTTTCAGTGGTGCTTACAACTGAGCTGAGCCCAGTTAGATAAACTGTTGTCAGGTGTCGGCAAGAGGATTTTCCCTCTGGGCACCAACAACAGGCGCTACGTCATAATCACTACCCTACAAGAGCAAGCTCCTGATTGGTTAACGTGTTGCAAAATGTCTTCTGAAGAAACGTGCGATAGGCGTGAATCACGTTATTTGCACAGCCTCATTCGTGCGAAACATGGTGCAGGATGTGCTATTTGCTTCTTTGCATTGAGTGTAAATCTCTTGCGCTTGACGCTTCATCCGCGTCTGGTGTGATTGCAGCATTAGACTGTAAATTGTGGTGAATAATTACGATTGTGCTGTAATTTTTTACATTTCAATTGTAATAATTATTTACAGTGCGCTTGTAAATTAGTTTTAGTGGCAACCAAAATTGGCAGTAAGTTACAGTAAATTTTGGTCACACTTTACAATAAGGTTCATTAGTTAATGTTAATTAATGCATTTACTAACATGAACTTACAATGAACAATACATTTACTACTGTATTTGTTCATGCTAGTTAATGTTAGTTAATGAAAATACAGTAGTTCATTGTTAGTTCATGTTAACTCATGGTGCATTAACTAATGTTAACAGGCATGGACTCGGATGTTAATAATGCATTAGTGAATGTTCAATTATGATTAATAAATGCTGTACATGTGTTGTTTATGATTAGTTCATGTTAGTAAATGCATTAACTAATGAACCTTATTGTAAAGTGTTACCTAAATTTTATATTAATGTAAAATGATGTAAAAACTTTACATTAAAAATAAACATTTTCACATAAAATTAACTCCTGTTAAGTTGTCTCCCCCAAAATAAATGCAAAAATTGTGATTTTTCAGCTCATTTTAAATAAGCACTTTAAACAAGCAATGATTTATTTTGAGTGTATGTGCTGTATAATATTCTGTGGATAATTATGTGGCTTATTGCATAAAGAAAAATGAAGCGATTGATCCGCACAGTGCATAGAAAAATATATTTTTTGTGTTTTTATTTTGATTATTTAGAAAAAAAAAGCATTGACAATAACATGCAGGTCTTCAGATATTTGACTAAATGCTTTGTTTTAGGCTCATACAGTTTTGTTCAGAAATCATATTTTTGGCATTATGGCTATAATATGGAAATTCAAGTTCATTGTATTATATTTTTCTCTTTGTGTGTGTGTGTGTGTGTGTGTGTGTGTGTGTGTGTGTGTGTGTGTGTGTGTGTGTGTGTGTGTGTGTGTGTGTGTGTGTGTGTGTGTTGAGGCTAAAACAAATGTAGGATTTCTCTTTAAAAACATATATTAAATACCTACTTAGTGCTGTTTTGTTTAAAAAAAAACAATTTGAATCAAAATGCAAAAATATTTTTGTTAGAAAAAGCACAAGGATTAATTTAAATAAAGCGTTTGGTTAACAGGTAACATGCTTAAAATGTATTTGGAGTCTTATAATACTATCTTAAAGTACTATCTTATCAAATGTTAATAGTTTAAAATGAAAACAATGTCAATTTAACAGCCCTCTTTCTTGTTCTTATTCTAATAAACGTGTGATTAGCATACTTACACATAAGTTACAGATATAAAAGAAAACAAATACAGTGATGGTGTTAGTAGTTTTGCAGTTATACAGATACTGTATTGAATAATGTGTCACAGTCAGGCCTGTGTGTAGATCAGTTCCACTGGCATGAGCAGTCCATGGGCTCCTGGTAGTAATAGTCCACCGTTGTGGCGTTTCGAGTGCAGTACAGCTGTATGATGCGGTTCTGAAGGCCGTTTTCTCGGCAGCACTTGCAGAAACGTGCGTGACTGTTAATGTTGAAGTTAAAGATGGTGGCGGATGGACATTTGCCATCGCATGAGTACACGGTCACCTGAGGGGAAAGAGACATTATTAGCCCTCCTGTGAATTTTAGTATTCTTTTTTTAAATATTTCCCAAGTGCTGTTTAACAGAGAAAGGAAAATTTCACAGTATTGACTATAATATTGTTTCTTCTTAAGAAAGTCTGATTTCTTTTAATTTGGCTGGAATAAAAGCAGTTTTTAAATTTATATTATTTTATATTATATTATATTTTTTAAGGTCAATATTATTAGCCCTCGATTGTCTACAGAACAAACCATTGCCTAATTAATCTAGTTAAGCCTTTAAATTTCATTTTAAACGAAATACAGTACTAGTTTACTGCAATATAACTGGTAAAATATTATGTGATTAGTTATTGGAAATTGGCTAATAAAAGAGAATGAGGCTAGAGGTCTGCAATTCTGCGGCTGTACCGCGGGACCCGACCAGATTTCTTGTGGCGCAGGAATACATTTCCTGCGGTCGGTAACTCTGGTGTAATTTGAATGGGAGCGGGCAAGCTAATAATATAGATCCTGATAGTTCCTGAGTCCCGATGTTATTTCGGAACAGCATGTCTGTGATTTCCTCATTCTTATTGAGCACTGGTACACACTGTTACACATGCTAAATGCATGGCCAGTGCTATCTGCACATGCTTTTTATCCACACAGTCTGTGCATGCATCATCTGCATAACGGTCCTCCTCAGAGCGAATTTTACGAACAGGGCAGAACAAAGTGAAAATGCGCTGTTCTTCAGCTTGCATTAGAAAACGGTCAGTTTACTGTTAGGAAACTCCCTTCAGGGAAGTCTGATGTCTTTTACCCTGTCTAAATTACCTTTTGTGAGTAATGTGATAATACCTCAAAGTTTTATCCTTTAGTGGTCACAAGACTGGAACCTCAGGTTTAAGGCAGCACTCATGTCTCATCACAAAGTGGCAAACAAAACTGACATTTAGCCGACAATCCTTGCAAAACCTAGAGTTTTATCTGTGATCTCTCTCTTTCAGTAGTACCCAATTTAAACGCGAGATTTTGGAAACCAGATCTACATTTAGTGGGAACTGTCAGGTCGGGTAGAAAAGGAGGTGGGTCAGGCAGCAGGTTAACAAAGGCAGAATAAAGGGAGCAGTCGGGTGTAGAATAAAATCTTGCGGGAGCGGGACTAAAAAATTTGTACCGTGCAGATCTTTAAATGAGACAACATATACAGTAAAAAAAGCCAAAAAAGTTGGAAATATATATAAAATTAATTAGCAATTTTCACAGAATTTGCTATAATGTTTAATCTTCTGGAGTAAGTCGTATTTATTTTAGTTTGCCTGAAATAAAAACAGTTTTTATAATCCTTTTAAGGTCAAAATTATTAGCCTCCTTAGGATTTTTTCTCTCGAACGTCTACAGAACAACCCACTGTTCTCCAATAACTTGCCTAATTAACCTAACTTGCCTAGTTAATCCTTTTAAGGGCACTTTAAAATGAAAAACTAGTATCTTGTAATCTACAGTAACTAGTAAAATATTATCTACTGTCATCATGGCAAAGACTAAATAAATGAGTTACTAGGGATTAGCTTATAAAAAACATTGTGTTAAAAAAAGTGTTAAAAGCACTTGGGAATTATTTAAAAAATAAGAACATTCTTACAGGAGGGCGAATAGTTTTGACTTCAACTGTACGCAAGAAAGCAAATTAATCGCTATACAGCAGTGAATGGTAGTGTAAATGTGGTGAATTGTAGTGTAAATCTTTCACACTCACAGGTGCATTGCTTCTGCAGTCATCTTTTCTGATGGTGGTTCTGATGGCGACTCTTTTGCAGGTTTTACCATCTTCTTTGCCTACACACACACACACACACACACACACACACACACACACACACACACACACACACACACACACACACACACACACACACACACACACACACACACACACACACACACACACACACACACACACACAAAACGTGAAAAAATATGACTTGCATATAAATATGTGCATAATTCACCCGCAAGTGTCACATGTTTTTCTAATGCTGTATGCCTGAAAATGAGTACTAAATTGTTCTGCTCATTGTATGTCCATCCATATAAAAGTAATAAATAGTAGCTAAAATAAAGAAAAAACATTTTTAAAAGACTGCTTGTGACAATCGGTATATTCCAGGGGCCTCATGTACGAAGTCTCGCATTGAATTCATACTAAAACATTGCTATAAAGGCGCCATCTGAAGACGAATTTGCATACCTGAATCGGAAACATCTTTATTCAATAAATGTGCAAACAATATGTGCTCAAATGCGCTTAACTTAAAACACACACTTATTAATGATTCCTACTGTGTAGGACATTTTATTGTATTTTTACAGCACTGTTTTCAACAATTTACAGCAACTGCCCCTTTACAGTAACCTTACAATATTATATTGTATAGTATTGTATTGTTGTATTGTATTGTATTAAATAACATTAAATTACATAAAAATTGTATTTGTTTGACTTTCATTACACAAAATATGATGTTATATATAGTCTATAGCTATAATTTATACTTATTGGGGTTCCCATATGTCCTGGGGCCCCAAGTGGACGATTATTAGTTAAATCCGCCAATAGATTTAAGTATAGGACACTTGAATAAAATTTAAATTAATTTTAATACATTTTTTTTATAAAAGAATGTAATTAATTAATTGAATAATTTTTTTTCGCTAATTGGTGAAGTTTTTTCCTCGCCTGTCGCTACTGGCTTGCATGGTTCGGGATCTCTAGAGCTGCGTATTGATGGATTTGCTCTTCTGTAGTGAATATTAAACTACACTGAACTAAGCTAAACTGAACTGAACTTAAACAGTGAAAGCTGAACTACACTGTTTTAATTTACTATGATCTTCTATGTAAAGCTGCTTTGACAATCTACATTGTAAAAGTGCTATAGAAATAAAGGTGAATTGAATTAATTAATTTTAGTGGTATGAAAAAATAAAGGGCATACAGTAAAAGAACTTTTTGGGTGAACTATGCTTTAAATTCAACATGACAATATTGACAAGTTAACTTTTTAATGCACTATACCGTTGAAAAAAAAACAATAATAAAAAAATAAATAAAAAATGTATGTAATTTACATAAAATGAAAATATTTTTGTAAAATAATGACATTAAAATTAAAATAAAAAAAGCTGTTTAACAAACTTGACAGCAACACCAAACATACACACACTAAACAGCAGGCTCACAGACTATTATTTCTGCACACTGGGGGCTCCACTTGATTGACATGTTTAGTTACCATGGCAACATTTGTCTGACAATGATCAAGTGGCACCACTGAGAAGTGAACTTTTCACCCATAAGCAATTTTAGTTCATAAAACAATGTTCAAATGAAAGGTGTTTCAGTCTTTTGAGGTCAGTGTGTGTGTGTGTATGTGTGAATGTGTGTGTGTGTGTGTGTGTGTGTGTGTGTGTGTGTGTGTGTGTGTGTGTGTGTGTGTGTGTGTGTGTGTGTGTGTGTGTGTGTGTGTGTGTGTGTGTATGTGTGTGTGTGTGTGTGTGTGTGTGTTCATTTTGACTGCTATTCCTGAGGTTGAATCAGAGGACAGGTTTTGAAGATTTATCATGGGGTTTCAACAGGAGATGAATCAACACTTCACAGCTGTGTGTTAGGGAGGAACAGCTGATGAGTGTGTTTGAAACGCAGTCATGTCTGTGTTTGTGTCTGAATGTTGCATGGATGTTCGAGAGTGAGGGTATTAAATATATAGCTAGCAGTTCTGAAGTTATTTACTCACCTTTATGTCATACAGTACATACAGTACATTGAAAATAATTATTCATTTTTGCAGGTCTGGAATGAATATAACTCTAAATACAGTTGAAGCCAGAATTATTCACCCTCCTGAATTATTAGCCGCCCTGTATATTTTTCCCCAATTTCTGTTTAACGGAGAGATTTTTTCAACACATTTCTAAACAGAATAGTTTTAGTAACTCATTTCTAATAACTGATTTATTTTATCTTTGCCATGATGACAGTACAGAATATTTGACGGGATATTTTTCAAGATACTAGTATTCAGCTTAAAGTGCCATTTAAAGGCTTTTAGGTTAATTATGCAGGTTAGGGTAATTAGACAAGTCATTGTATAACAGTGGTTTGTTCGGTAGACTATCAAAAAAAAAATTTATTGCTTAAGAGGGCTAATAATATTGACCTTAAAATGGGTTTTAAAAAAATTAAAAACTCCTTTTATTTCTGCCGAAATAAAACAAATAAGGCTTTCTCCAGAAGAAAAAATATTATCTGAAAAACTGTGAAAAATTCCCTGTTCTGTTAAACATCATTTGGAAAATATTTAAAAAAAGATATTTACAGGAGGGCTAATAATTCTGACTTTAACTGTATGTATACTATATACACAGTCAAGCCTAAAAGTATTCATACCCCTGGCAAATTTTGACTTAAAATGTTTGTTTAACTGTAAATAAAAGCTGAGAAATATAATGCCTCTTATCGATCGTCTTAGGCCCTGGTCAGATGATTTTTTTTTTTGGCGGTTACGAAAGTCACTATGTCAGATTATGCGATTTTTTTCTTGATAAAATCTTGACTTGTCGTGGGTAACATATGTGCCAGCCAACACATTCCTTCACGATCAGTCATCCCGTGATGTCTACGATGAGCGTTATTTCGCAAAGTAGTCAGAAGTGTTGCTATAACAATATTTCTTAATCCATCTTAATTTTTACGTCTTTATTTTATTTTACGTCAACCTCAATAAACACTGCTGCTTGCAGACAACTAATAACTACATTACTTAAGGGCATTCCTTACGACATAGATAGGACCAAACGTATGATTCCTTTCTAATATTAAGATATTTGAAATCTAAATGTATATTTTCCTGCCAGGGGTTGCTTATTAAACACTCCCTCCCCTGGACTTCCCGCAAGTGAGACGGAGAAAATGAAAGCACATAAGCAGCATGGCAAAATCAGATGCTCTTTAAAGATCTTTAAAATGGTTTGAATCAGGAATGGTGGGAAATTGCTGCTGAAAGGGTTAATTCCTCTTCTTCCTATGCCAGGAGTCTGATTCAGTTAAGGTTCTCCATAGACTTCATCTAACGAATGTCAAATTAAAGAAGCTATTTCCAGACGTGGATGTTTGTTGTAATAGGTGCTCTCTGGCTCCTGCTGATCATAGCCTCATGTTTTTTTTCTTGTCTTGTTGGAACATTTTTGGAGTTCTTTCCTTGATGCTTTTTTCTATAATTTTCAACTTTTCTCTTGAACCATGCCCTTTGATTGCTATTTTTGGTGTAACGGCTTTGTTATATAACCCTTCAAATAAGAATGCTAATGCTCTATCTAGCCTTTGTGTCACTGATAGAATTAATATAGATCGCACCACTAAACACATGAAAACGAAGGTAACGAGCGTGGTTTTAAAAATGTATGGAGTAGAAAGTACAGATATTTGTGTAAAATTGTAAGAAGTAAAAGTAAAAAGTTGTCAAAAAATAATAAGTGGAGTAAAGTACTGATACAATAAAAATCTACTTAAGTACAGAAACAAAGTATTTGTACTTCGTTACTTCCCATCTCTGGCAAGCGAGATAATATTTATATTCGTTTACTTGCTTTAAATGCTCATGTTGTTCTGTGCATGTCCTTGAGTTTTGTGTGATACATTCAAAAATATTGGTTTCTTTGAGCAGGTCATATTAAAGGTACAGTACATATCTGACTGCTTGTATTAAAGGACAAAAATGTATAGCTTATAAAATTGTATAGCATTTAAATTCAAATATATTTATAAATGAGAACTTTTAATACAAGAATTATTGTGTTGCTTAGTAAAATATCAAATTGATTGTGGAAAGCATCATCAATGCACTGAGATATCGAATTAAACCGAATCGATGGCATGATAATCGTAACGTAACCGAACCGAACCAAACCGTGAGACCAGTGTAGTTTCACACCCACATTACACAAGAAGAAAAGATTGAATCTTGTGGCCCTTGAATTTGTTGTTTACGAATCCCCATAGACCCTATGTCAGGAAAAAAATGTGACAAATTTGTATGATTTGATCGGGACTTTAATATCTTTTGGGAGAAGCCTGTGTCATTTTCTAGTAAAAAAATTAAAAATAAATAAATATATATATATATATATATATATATATATATATATATATATATATATATATATATATATATATATATATATATATATATATATATATATAATTAAATAAATAAATAAAACTTGCTGGTTGAATAAAGGTAACTTCAAGTCAGAATTTGCCAGGGGTATAAATAATTTCGGCCTTGACTCTATATAAATATAGTATAAAGATCTAAAACAACATGAGGGAGGGTGTGTAATTGATGACAGAATGACTATTATAAGCAAAATGTCTCAAACACCAAATCAATCGATTCACGTGAACGAAAAGAAAACAACATCTAGCCTGAAAGAAAGATTAATGTCAAGCATTTTCTTCAAACACACACTCGCACCATGTTATGAGACACAGATAAAGATAATTCAGTAGATGAGTGAGTACCTGAGTCACAGTTAGTACTAGCAGTGGGGGTAACTGGACTAACGGAAAAAGGCAACAAACCGAGTCCAGCACCTGAGAAACACACAGGGCACGTTCACAAACTCAGTCACTAACATTGGCTCTCATTTGGATCAAGTCGCTCGAAGAAGCTTCCAGCACGCAGCGCAAACGCAAGAGCCCCCAAACCAATGCAAACACACACAAACCTGCACCCCAAAAACACAGTGCCAGCAGATGAACAGCACACAGCCAGCAAAAAGCCAGACACCAGTCGAGTTTTTCCTCAAAATCACCTATAATCCTGGATCATGCCATGCCAATGTAATCAAGAATCCTGGGTCTTATCTGAGGCTTTATTAGAAACAGATTCATAAATATGCTTTGCTTGGTTTGTGAGTTATTCCAAAAATGTTTAGACTACCGTTCAAAAAGTCTGGGGTCGGTGAGATTTCTTTTTAATCATTCATCAGCGATTTATCAAATTGATTAAAAGCGACAGTACAGACATTGAAAATAATAAAAAGATTTACTTGTCCCATAAATGTGGTTCGTTTGAACTTTCTATTTACTACAGAATACTAAAAACATTATAATATACAGTTGAAGTCAGAATTATTAACCCTCCTGAATTATTAGCCCTCCCTTGTTGTTGTTTTTCACCAATTTCTGTAAGTAACATAGTAATATTTCTAAACATAATAGTTTTACCAACTCATTTTTAATAATTCATTTCTTTTATCTTTACAATGATGACAGTACATAAAATTTCACTAGATATTTTTCCTACTAGATACTGGCATTTACCTTAAAGTGACATTAAGAGATGTTAATTATGTTAATTAGGCAAGGTAGGGTCATTAGGCGAGTCATTGTATAACGATGGTTTGTTCTGTGGACAATCAAAGAAAAAATATTGCTTAAGGGGCTAATAATATTGACCACAAAATGGTTTAAAAATGTTTAAAAAAATGCTGAAATAAAAAAATAAGACTAAAAATATATATTCTATAAAAATATTATAGAAAATACTATAATAAATTCCTTCCATTTGGGAAATAATGATAATTATTGAAATTATAGAAAGAATACATATTTCACAGGAGGGCTAATCGTTTTGACTTCAACCATATATATATATATATATATATATATATATATATATATATATATATATATATATATATATATATATATATATATATATAATATATAAACTATATATATAAACTACAGTGTTGTGCTTGAAAGCCCTTTGACCAATACATAGTGTATATATATGCTATGTATTGGTCAAAGGGCTTTCAAGCACAACACTGTAGTTTATAGAAGAAATGTCTAAAATGTCATTCAGTTTATATAGAATTTTTACTGAAAAAGGTTAAATAGTAAAAAATCTTGTCAGTCATATTTAAAACAATAATAATTTGATGACATAAAAAAAGAAAGAACACAAAATACAGTAGCTTTAAATTTATAGTGTAAATTTAAACTGTACATTTATATTTTACCACTATCCTTTAAACACTAGTTTTGACCCCATTTTTAATAATATGTTGTTTAATTTTTACACAGATACAGTTAAAGTTAGAATTATTAGCCCATCTGTATATTTTCCACAATTTCTGTTTAACAGAGAGAAGATTTTTTTCAGCAAATTTCTAAACATGATAGTTTTAATAACTCATTTCTAATAATGTATTTATTTTATTTTTGCCATGATGACAGTACATAATATTTGACTAGATCTTTTCAAGACACTTCTATACAGCTTAAAGTGACATTTAAAGGCTTAACTAGGTTAATTAGGTTAACTAGGCTGGTTAGGGTAATTAGGCAAGTTATTGTATAACGATGGTTTGTTCTGAGGACTATCGAAAAACATTGCTTAACAAGGCTAATAATATTGACCTTAAAATGTAAAAAAAAAATAAATAAATAAAAATTAAAAACTGCTTTTATTCCAGCCAAAATAAAACAAATAAGACTTTCTCCAGAAGAAAAAATATTATCAGACATACTGTGAAAATGTCCTTGCTCTGTTAAACATCACTTGGAAAATATTTAAAAAAAGAAAAAAGGGGGGCTAATAATTCTGACTTCAGCTGTATATAAAAAGCATTAACTTTGTCTTGTCTGTATGTGCACTGTCAAAAATCGCTGGTTGTCAGTAATGCTGTAAAATTTACAAGTGCAATGTAAATGAACAATTACAATTGTGCAGTAAAACTATTGTAACTGTACATTTATAGTGTGCTTATAAATTTTGCCAGCAATACTGTAAAAACTGCCACTAACACTGTAAAGTGTACAAGCACACTGTACATTAATAACTACAGTTGTGATGTGAAACTACAGCCCCCTTGTAATTGTTCATTTACAGTGCACCCAGCAGGCACAGGATGTCAACGTGATGTCAGATTGACGTTGTACCCCAACGTCGTGGGGACGTTGCATTTTATTTGGAAATGAAAATCGGGTTGACATCAGAATCCAATAGCAGGCCGATGTCAATGTCCAACCTAAAATCAACCAAATATCACCATCTAATGATGTTACAGCTTGATGTTGAGTGGATGTTACCACAATGATGTCTATCAGATGTTGGATTTCGGTTGCCAAATTTGACGAATAAATGTCAGTATTTGATATCAACGTGATATTGGTTTAAGATGATGGCTCGATGTTGGATTTTGGTCACTTTCCAAAACAACCTAATATCAACCAAATATCAACGTCATTTGACGTCATTGTTGGATGTCAAAATAACATTGCTCTTAGACACTGGCATTTTGATAGAGCTAGAATTTTTATCACTTGACATCATGACCCTAATCAAACCTAATATTAACATCTTATCATGTTGTGTGCCTGCTGGGCACTTGTGCAACCAAAATTGCCAGATATACTGTACATTTTACTGCAATTTTTTACCTATTTGACTCCTACATTGCAGATAGCTGTTGAATTGCATTTTATGAATAACCAAGGAGCAGAGTTTCAGCTAAAAATAATATTCAACATCATACTGAAAAATAAAGTAATCTACTGGATGGCCTGAAGGTAAATTAACAGCAAAACTCGATTTTTATGTGAGTAAACTACCTTTTAGAAAACCACAAACGCTAACCCCACATCACAAAACCAGCCTCAACCCAAAAACAAAGACAAAAGTCAAATGAAGAATGCATAAAGAGGAGAACTGTAAGCGTTCACCACGAAAACACAACAAAAACTCTTTCTAACATCATTTCTCCCTTGATTACGGCATGTAGAGTCATGGCACATTAGCAAGATTCAAGAACAAGCACAATGAAGCTGATTTGTACAGCAGCTCTCATTTTTTTTCCCAGCAGGAACAACAGAGAGCATCTAAACACAACGCATCCCGCAGCTAGTAAAGCCCAGCACTGCGTCTCCATCATGCGGCTTCAAACAGCCCCAGCAAACCCAGAAAGCACAGCCAGCCACAAACACAATATACTTACACGTCTTACAGCAACCGTCCACATACGTCTGAACTACACCTCCATTCTGAAAGAGGAAACACACAGAGGTCAGAAAAACGATGGTCTGAATGCATACAGTAGTACAGTGGCTATAGAAAATCATCATACCTAGTGAAAACCTAGCTTTTGTTTCACATCACACCCTGCTTACAAAAGCAGCCAAAGTGCTTTACAATCATGAGGGGGTCTCTCCACACCACCACCAGTGTGCAGCATCCATCTGGATGATGCGACAGCTGCCACAGGACAACGGCGCCAGTGCCTTTACCACACACTAGTCATTTGTGGAGTGGAGAGACAGTGATAAAGCCAATTCAGTGGAAGATTAGGAGGCCATGATGGGTGAGGGCCAATGGAGGGAATTTTGTCAGGACACCAGGGTTACACCTCTACTCTTTACGAGAAATGCCATGGGATTTTTAATGACCACAGAGAGTCAGGACCTTGGTTTAACGTCTCATCGGAAACATGGCGCCACTGACAGTATAGCGTCCGCTTTACTTTACTGAGGCATTATAGGACTCACACAGACCACAGGTTGAGCGCCCCCTGCAGACCTCACTAATACCACTTCCAACAGCAACCTAGTTTTCCCACGTTATCTCACAGCCAGGTACTGACCAGGCTCAGCCCTGCTTAGCTTCAGTGATAACTGGTCTTGGGTTGCAGGGTGATACAGCTGTGGTGGGTGCTCCGGTTTCCCCCACAGTCCAAAGACATGTGCTATAGGTGAATTAGGTAAAACTGTTCATAGTGTTTGTGTGTGTGTGAGAATGTGAGAGTGTATGGGTTTTTCCCAGTACTGGGTTGTGACTGGAAGAGCATCCGCTGTGTAAAACATATGCCGCAATAGTTGTCGCTTCATTCCTCTGTGGTGAACCCTGATAAATAAGGAACTAAGCCAAAGGAAAATGAATGACTGAATGACAAATTAAGTCATTATTTCAAAGAGGTGTGATGATTTTCGATAAGCACTGTATATAATAGGGTTGGACGATGTCGACCAATTAGGCATCGTACAATGTCTAATGTGAAACATCTCGATTGGACGATGGCATCGTCGTCATAGGCAGAGGTGAATTAATTATTTATGAATAAATAATTAATTCTGAAGGAATTAATTATTTGTAGTCTACCGTTTCAACTACCTGACCCGCATGGTTTTTGTTTTAACCATAAACAAATAAAAATAAAGATAAGTTGCACAAAAATTACCACCAGACAATCACTTTTTCCGCAGGACATGAATAGGCAGAGTGATCTGTGTCAATATAACGGCATCGACAAACTTGGTCAGTAAAAAAGGTGCACAACCAACCCACAACGTCCGAGGTTTTCGCTAAAATTACTAAGAACAAGCGTGAAAGTGAAAGATCGAAGCAGTGTACTGACACTGTGAAACGTTACCTGATTCAAAAGACAGAAGAGTTGTTAGATAGAGACAATTTTAATTAAATATCACGTTTAACAACTATAGTGAGACGCAATCCTGCGCTACTTCCTATATAAACTGTCCGATGTGCACTGCTCTCTGGAGCGTGCATGACATTGTGTGTGGCTGTGTCTGTGTGGTCACGTGATGTGTGTTTTCAGCAGACGGAGCACTGTTCAGAAATGCTCGGTAAAACACAGTGTGGATCTGAATCATTTTTGTTCTAAAATGCTATTTTAAAACTAAGACGTATTAGTGTAAACGGGCCTGAGTGTGAATTTTCACGAGCGGGTTTACAATGGGGGCGGGGCGGAGGATTGGCGATGCCGGCTCAGCATTGTGTTGTTTGTCGGCCATCAGCGATGGACAATGGCATCGGCTATCGGCCCAACCCTAGTACATATTGATTGGAAACAGACCTGAATACACTCGGTGTCGTTGAAAGGAGGACAGACGACTCCAGACGCCAGAACTACAGCACCAACCGCAGTCTCCATACAGTCGAACCGTGTGCAGTTTGCCACCCATGAGCTGCCCGCCTGCAAACACCACCACAAACACCATCAGCCTCATGCATTCCAGGTTTTTATTGTTAAGGTACAAAGAAATCAAAACTAACCATATTGATTCTGTTAGCTCAAGTCGCTAGTTTTGTGGTGAACAAGTCATCTATGCATGTTATTAGGAAAAAAAATAGTTTGCCCTTGTTATCTACAATTGACATCTGGAAAAGCACTTCCTGTTTGTTTTCAGGTAAATTCTCAGATTATGTCTGTCTGAGGTATAGAGCGTGGCTCAACCTACTTAACCACGCCCCTTCCACTGTCAGTTTTGACTATACAAACAGAAATGATGAGGCGTTGTCTGTTATAGGTTGTAATAACTCTTCTAAACCCTGATCTTTCTGAATGAAATGCCTACTTTAATATGTCCAATCAGCTCGCAGTACAAAAAACAAACCACGTCCACTGCTTTCTCATTTAATATTCAGTTTTTCTGGGGTCCAAGCTTTCAGTTCATGCGGACTCAAACCTTTTCTTGAAAACAGTGTTGTGGTTTTTATGGTGTGTTTGTAACTTGTATTGCTTCCATTGTGGGGACCAAATGTCCCCACATGTATAACAAAACCAGTACGTTTTGGTCCCCATTTAAGAAAACTGCTCATAAATTACATTAATTAATTATTTTGATAAATTGTAAAAATCCAGACTGTTTCCTGTGAGAGTTGGGTTTTGGGGTAGGGTTGGGGGATAGAATATACAATTTAAGGGAAGTCCATATAAAGACTGCACCTGTGTGTGCAAGTGTGTGTACTTGTTTATGTGGTTTATGAGGACACACAATTGTATAAAGACATCGGATGGAGACTTACAGTAGTACCCAAGTCTCTCTATTTAATAGGGATTATGAGGACATGCTTTTGTCCTCGTAATTCCAAACGCTTAAAAATCATATTTAATGGGACATTTTGACATTCAAAATTTGTCACGTTTACAGTGAGGGTTAGGATAGGGCCATATATTAAGTGATTTTTCCAGTACAAAATATATTATGCTCATAAACCATATATATAAGTGTATGTGTATGTATCTGACAGACAGTAGCAATGCATTTGTGGATAAATTTGATTGGGAACAAACGTCCTGAGAAAATTTGACATCCATTTATGACATTTTTTTTGTAAGCAGGGTAAATGTACACTTGAAAGAAACAAACATACAATATTCACTGTATTTTCAAAGAGAAGTTGTTCACAAACAGCAAATACAGTTTGTTTGTTTGTTTCATTCAAGCGTACATTTATGCCTAGAAAATACCAGAAGTGAGAGTAGATTACAATAAGTTTTTCTGTAGTGCTGCTGTTTCCACTTGGATATGAGCACGAGATGTTTTTTTGCATAATTTGAGGTCAGTAAGTTTTTGTCTGAAATATATTAATGCATTTATCGTTTATCAAGATAATCAAAAGTGATAGCACAGAAATGTATAATGATATAAAATATTTGTGCATTAAATAAATGCTGTTCTAAAATGTAATTGTGTTAAAAAGGTTCATTTATCAAAATAATCTTGTCAGACACACTAATCTCATTTAAATCAAGAATCCTTTGATCACAGATGACATTAAAAAGATTTTAAAAATGTAAACATCGCAGTGCAGCCTCAAAATATTAATTTGTTGTCATTTCAAATGTTTATAATTCATCATCATTCAAACCACAAGTTTTGACCCATTTTTAATGTGTATTGTTTTATTTTTGCATAAACATACCTGTTACTCTGAATAAAAATGTAAGATCGTTTCATGCATATTTTAAACATTTTGTAAACAAAAGCAGCCTCCTAAAAGTGGCCAAACTATTTCATAAAAAACATTGTGGTTTCGACTGTGTGTGTGTGTGTATTTCTGATCTACAGCAGCAATACTTTTGTGGATAAACTGGCTGGAAAAAGAAACGCCCCCAGAAAATCTGACAAAACATCCATTTGTGAACATTTTCAAAGGAAGATGTTCACCAATACAGAGAATTAAGTTTGTTTTTTTCTTTCAAGGGGAACTTTAATATATTTTTGCAGAAGGTGAGTGCAGATTACCATAAATACTTCTGTAGTGCCGTTTTCACTGGGATATGAGCAGGAGATGTTTTTGCAGGAGCCGCAGCACACGTGGGGATCAGATGATGGGACATAAACCTGATGCTACAGTAATAATGAAAAATGTATAAAAAACAAACAAAAAAAACATTTAAATATAAATAAACTCAAATATACATGTAATATGGAAAATTCAAACCAATTGATAATGGTCAGTTTCTGGATTTAGTGAATTTATTATGTATGGGTTTCAGTAAAATTATAATATTTATTTTATTCTGTAATATAATAACATTTCTTCTTAATGTACAATAAACATATTGCCATACACAGTAGAAATTTTTAATGACAGCTAAAGGGTCTAATAAATGTTTTCATTTATTGTTATTGAAAATCATGGATTATTCCACCTTATTCCAACTCTTGGTTCAGTGTTGGTAGTATAGAAACTGAATATAAATGATTAAAATGAATATAAATGTCTTAAAAATGGCACCTTTTTGGTAATTTTATGCAAAACAAATCTCTAAATGGCAACATTCTACTGTTTAATTTGGTGAAATAAGCGGACATTTGCAATTCAAAGAATACAATAACAAAAACATGTTTTACTTGACTATAAAACTCGAGAAACTCAAGTGATCTCTTAAAGGAATACTCCACTTTTTTGGTAAGAGGCCAAGGCTTTACAACTCACCTAGAGTTAAACAGTTGAGTCTTTCCATTTTTTAACCCATTCAGTCGAACTTGGGGTCTGGCCAGAGCACTTTTAGTTTAGCTTAGCATAGATCACTGAATCAGATTAGACCAGGGGTGTCCAAACTCGGTCCTGGAGGGCCAGTGTCCTGCAGATTTTAGCTCCAACTTGCCTCAACACACCTGCATGGATATTACCAGAATGCCTAAGAGCTTGATTAGCAAGCCCAGGTGTGTCTGATTGGGGTTGGAACTATACTTTGCAGGACACCGGCCATCCAGGACCGAGTTTGGACATGCCTGGATTAGACCATTAGCATCTCGCTTAAAGTTATTTAAAAACACTTTCAATTATTATCCTATTTAAAGCTTGACTCTTCTGTAGTTACAATACTGATGGAAAATAAAAAGCTGCTATTTTATTGGTCAATTAGGCATGGGATGATAACTGGTTTCAAGTTTACAGCATATCTTTGGATACCCCAAATTGTCAAAGACTATTTTATTTATTTATGAAAACAGTATATCTAGCAGCAAAGGAGCAGCCACATCAGAAACTACTAGTCAGTCCACGATTCAGCAAACATTTGAAAAAACAGCAAACATACTACAGACCTGAAAGTGCAGTGATTTACTTTATAAGAACTGCTACACAATACAAAAAAATAAGACCTAACTTTTGGTTCATGCAGACTCAAACTTTTCCTTAAAAACAATGTTGTGGTTTTGATGGTGTTTGCAACTTGTATTGCTTCCATTGTGGAGACCAAATGTCTCCACATATAAACCAGTACATTTTGACATGTTTTGGTCCTCATGAAGAAAACAGCTCAATAATCACACAGAATTAAGTATTTTGAGAAAATATAAAAATGCAGACTGTTTCCTGTGAGGGTTGGGTTTAGAAGTAGTGTTGGGGGATAGAATGTACAATTTATAGGAAGTCCCTATAAAGGTACTTGTATCGGTGAATGTTTACTTGTTTATGTAGTTTATGAGGACATAAAATTGTATGAAGACATGGGTATGACCTAGTAAGCAAATCTAGTGTCCATGTGTCTCTATTAAGGGGGTTTAAGAGGACATGCCACTTGTGTTTACAATTCCAAATCATATTTAATGGGGCTTTTTGACATTCTAAATGAACCACAGGTTTATTGAGAGGCTTAGGATTAGGTTTAGCCATATAGTAAGTGATTTTATTAGTATAAAATATACTATGCCTATATATTAAATAAATAACAAATATTTAAAATATTTATATTGACAAGTACAATGCAATCCTGGATTAACATCTATGTTGATCCTGGAACATCTTTTTTGTTGGAAAATGTAATCTATACCTATTCCCTACCCCTAAACCCAATCATAACTGTAAATGATTCCCAAAATCAGAGGGTAATAATAGTAGCATAACAATCATGTAAAAGTGCATAAACCAAACCACAAGCCTAAACTTAACATAAGCTGTAAACATATCCCTTAATTCTGATTGGCTGATTGGAATGCTGTTCCAGGATTAACATAGATGTCAGGTTGGCGACCCCATGCCTAATCCAATAAGGCCAGGAACTATACTCTCATTCCTGCGTAACAATCAAGGAAGTTTGCTGCTGTACCATGGCTGCAGAAGGGGCATTTATATTACTACACTGCCGAAAAATAGTACCTAGCTTGGTAACAGTGTAATCTCAGTGTACAGCATGGACAGATCATGGTTCCTTGATAATTATTATTAATGTTCCTTTTAATGTTTCCAGAGCTGCTTATTGAAGTAGTATCAGTGACACGACTCACAGTTTCACATTTCTCAGAGCAGTTGGCAGTGGTGACCTCCATGGCGTAGAAACCAGTGCTGGGGTCTTTATGTGTGAGGCACTGAACGGTGTAACACAGTTCCCCCTCAAAATACTGCACCATAGACTGGCCAGGGTTCAATATCGTCACACCCTGAAACAGACACACTTCTGCCTTCACTACACACACACACAAACACACACACACACACACACGCCCAAACACACACTTGTGTTTTCAGTTTCTTTGAACAGGGTGGTATTTTGAGTCTGTGAGTGTGCGTTACGAGTCTTACTGCAGTGATACAGTGGGCATCCACAGGGGCCGCCGGGGTCTGGTTCCTCCACTCTCACTTCACCCTTTAGCAAAAAGGTCACCGTATAATATTTTGGTTACAGGACAGTTTGCTAGGGCAACAACAAAATCTATTATACACACGGTGTTAATGAATACAGAATACAGTTTAAAACACTCACCATGGTGCAGGCCGGAAGCGTAAGATTGTGACACTGACATTCTATAAAGAATCCAAACAAATGTATAAATGTAACTGTGTATGCGTGAAAATAAAACACAATAAAGTAAAAGCAACACAAAGCATCACGCAAGTCAAATTTTCCAATGTTTTTCAGGCCAGGTGATCACTTACATCCTACATACAGCGGGTATGGAAAGTATTTTGACCCCCTTAAACTTCACTCTTTGTTATATTGTAGACATTTGCTAAAATAATTTAAGTTTTACTAGTTAATGTACACACAGCAGCATATATTGACAGAAAAACACAGAATTGTTAGAATACTTAGGACCAGGTGATATTTTTAGTTAGCCTTTTTTTAATAAATGACAGTGTTTTTCTTTCAATGGTGCACATTAATGCTGTGTGCACGTTAATGAGGAAATAATTGAACTTAAATGATTTTAGCAAATGGCTGCAATATAACTGTCACCGACTCGGTCCCAGTCATTCCCCTCGCTGGCCAGCAGAGGCCACCATCACCGGACTTCTAAGCAGTACGTCATCCACTTAAACCACAGGTGTCAAACTCGATTTCAAAAGGGCCGCAGCTCTGCACAGTTTAGTTCCAACCCTAATTAAACACACCTGATCAAACTAATTGAGTCCTTCAGGCTTGTTTGAAACCTATAGGTAAGTGTGTTGGAGCAGGATTGGAACTAAACTGTGCAGGGTTTCGGCCCTCCAGGAATTGAGTTTGACACCCCTGACTTAAACTGATAAGCACACACACCTGCAGCTCATCCCGCTAACGACCCACGCTTACACATATAAACAGCACACACACTCAGTCCTTTGCGAAGTCTTGTTCTGCCCTGTCTGACATTACTGAGCGTTATCTCCTGGCCTAATCCCCTGTGTATTGCCTGGACTGTTACCGACCTTGTGTTGCCTTCTGCCTGCCCCAAACCTTGCTTGTATTCTGACTCTGATCCACCACGCCTGAAATCTCTACTCTGAACCACGCTGCTGGCGCCTGCCACTGATCCATGCCTACTATATCACTCCTTGACAGCCAGCCGCCAGCCCTTAGACCCTTACTGAAAACTACTGATGTGAGTTTGCACGTGAGTGCGTTTTGTGTTTGAACTGTGTTTAATAAATATACTGCAAATGGATCCCTCCGTTTCAGGCTCCCCGTTACAATAACAAAGTGAAGTGTAGAGGGGTCTCAATGCTTTCCACACCCATTGTATTTGATTAACTAAAACAAATACTTCTTTAAAAATGACATGTACATTTATTTATGTATATTATATTTATTTTATGTTTTTTGTAGAAAATATAAGCTTAATTTACTACAGTATATAAACATAGGCCAAACAGTAAAATGTAAAATGAACTAAACCGGTTTAAAAAACTCATTCAGGGGGCACTTTACAAAAAACACTTTATTTTGCTGGTTCGTTTGTTGTGTTTAAGTTACATTGCAACTAATTCTCATTAGATTATAAGTAGACTGTTAGGTTAGGGTTAGGGTTAGTTTAAGTTGACATGTACTTGCAAAGTTTCTTATAGTCAGTTAAATGTCTGTTTAGCAACAGTATTAACAGATATTAAGCAGACAGTCTACTAATACTCAAATGGACCATCAAAATAAAGTTTTACCAAATACTGTATTATTGTCAAATATTATTACAATTAAACATTTTGTAATTTAATACATTCAAAACAAAACTGTGGTAAAGATGAATCGCCAGATGTTGAAAAATGCATCTCATTTGCTGCGCAAGAAATATTTCATTGACAGTAAATTTGCTTAATTTTTGGGAATAAAAATATATTTTACTGTAGTCTTTGACTTTCTATATGAAATATAAATATTTTGTAACATTGCATCAATTTGATGCATACTTAAAAAATATTATCTTAATTAGGAGTATATATATGTAAAATCAGTTATTATTATACTACATGTGCCAAATGGTTTTATTGTAGTGTATCACAGAGAAGCTCATTCATTTAAGCAGTTTGGATTATTAGTCATGTCCAATAACATAATATTTTTAGTGTATTGTTTTTTTATCTGTGTAGTTATGCTTTTTTATAGTTTAGTAACATTTTCATGTTGACAAAACATGAAACAAACATGAAAGAAAGGAAGGAAGAAAGAAAGGAAGGAAAGGAAAGGAAGGAAATAAGGAAGGAAGGAAAGGAGGGAAGGAAAGAAAGAAAGAAAGAAAGAAAAAGAAAGAGAGAAAGAAAAAAAAAGAAAGAGAAAGAAAGGAAGGAAGGAAAGAAGGAAGGAAGGAAGGAAAAAATGAAGGAAGGTAAGAAGAAAATAAGGCAGGAAGGAATGAAAGAAATGAAGGAAATAAGGAAAGAAAAAAAGAAAGAAAGAAAGAAAGAAAGAAAGAAATAAAGAAAGAAAGAAAAAGAAAGAAAGAAAGAAAGAAAGAAAGAAAGAAAAAGAAAGAAAGAAAGAAAGAAAGAAAGAAAGAAAGAAAGAAAGAAAGAAAGAAAGAAAGAAAGAAAAAGAAAAAAAAAGAAAGAAAGAAAGAAAGAAAGAAAGAAGAAAAAGAAAGAAAGAAATAAAGAAAGAAAGAAAGAAATAAAGAAAGAAAGAAAAAGAAAGAAAGAAAGAAAGAAAGAAAGAAAGAAAGAAAGAAAGAAAGAAAGAAAGAAAGAAAGAAAGAAAGAAAGAAAGAAAGAAAGAAAGAAAGAAAGAAAGAAAGAAAGAAAGAAAGAGATCCTAAAAGGTGTCAGTACCGCAGTGTGTTTCTGGACAGCAGCTGTCTGGCACGGGTCTCTTTATCAGCACAGCTCCAGGAGCACAACTCACACTGGGCTCAGGACACAGACTCATATCACACACTGAAACAGTAACACACACACACACACACACACACACACACACACACACACACACTGATTCTCCTTTCATCATCTAACAGTAAATGATGTGATGTGTAGTCCTGTCCAGTGAGTGCTTATAACTACCGCAATGATACTGTGGACAGCAGTGATTGGTGGTGTTCATATCCACAGCCAGTATCTCTCCAGTCTGACACACTGGTATGGGCTCAATGCAGGACTCACACACTGAAACACAGGATTGTAAAAACACCACACACATAATCTATATTTTGGACTTGGATAAATAGGTTTAATAAATATAATTGTTTAAGATATGTTCCATGACAACTATGACAATATCTATCTATCTATCTATCTATCTATCTATCTATCTATCTATCTATCTATCTATCTATCTATCTATCTATCTATCTATCTATCTATCTATCTATCTATCTATCCATCCATCCATCTATCCATCCATCCATCCATCCATCCATCCATCCATCCATCCATCCATCCATCCATCCATCCATCCATCCATCCATCCATCCATCCATCCATCCATCCATCCATTGTTCCATTTATCTATCCATCCATCCATCCATCCATCCATCCATTGTTCCATTTATCTATCCATCCATCCATCCATCCATCCATCCATTGTTCCATTTATCCATCCATCCATCCATCCATCCATTGTTCCATTTATCTATCCATCCATCCATCCATCCATTGTTCCATTTATCCATCCATCCATTGTTCCATTTATCTATCCATCCATCCATCCATCCATTGTTCCATTTATCCATCCATCCATCCATCCATCCATCCATCCATCCATCCATCCATCCATCCATCCATCCATCCATCCATCCACCGTTCCATTTATCGTTCCATCTATCTATCTATCTATCTATCTATCTATCTATCTATCTATCTATCTATCTATCTATCTATCTATCTATCTATCTATCTATCTATCTATCTATCTATCTATCTATCTATCTATCTATCTATCGTTCAATCAAATCATTTGTCTAGTCACTTCAACTTACTTCACTAAACTTTGCATAACTTAAAAAATGTGTTGAAACGTTTTGTTCTTGTTTGTAAATGTAAATATGATTGTAATATAGTATACTGTCACACTGTTGTTACATCGCAACAAAAAGTGTTAAGAAATGTGTTGAAACCTGAATAACTGATTATAAAAAGTTAAAAGTAACATAAAAAAATATTTGTAGACTTCTTGTGATATCATTTCTTTCAGTGTCCGTTTCTGCATCATCAGCATTGAGATTGTAGTGTTGAAGTACTGTATTTCCACTTGGTAATTACCACACATGTAGCTGTAGCAGCAGGCGTGTGCTCCTCTGACCTCCACCAGGAACTGATCCTCTCGACAGATCGGCGGCGGGACGCTCTGACAGGCCAGTGGATCACATTCTGGCAGAAACCAATCAGAAAAGCGAGCCTCATGCACTGACCATGCAAACAGCAGCAGAATAAGGATTACACCAGCTCTTACCACATCTGTATTCAGGACAGCAGGACAGAGCGCTATAGCCGATCACCAGCTTGTCTCCATTCTCACAGCTGGGAACTTCACTCTGACAGATGGTCAGGTTACATTCTGAACACAAATACACACACATGCAGTAAAAAAATTGTATGAAAAAAATAAAAGCTTTTATTTGCATGCCTTTAACATAAACAATACATAGTAAAAATTATTATATATTTTGTCTTTTTCAAATATTTTCCAAATGATGTTTAACAGAGCAAGTAAATTTTCACAGTATGTCTGATAATATTTTTTCTTCTGGAGCAAGTCTTAATTGATTTATTTTGGCTAGAATAAAAGCAGTTTTTAATTTTTTAAAGCACCATTTTAATGTAAAAATTATTAGCCCCTTTAAGCTATATATATTATTTTGATAGTCTACAGCACCACAAAGGGGCCTCAGCAAGCTCTGGTGGGGGGGGGGTGTGGGATTGGGGGTCACATTATATTTTTTATGTTTATTTAGCAATGTAAAGTTAGGAGAACGATTATGTTTCCTCAGTTCATTTAATCACCTGGCTGGCCAAAAAAATGGCCAATTTTGTAATTTATACTCCACAAAAAAAGACAAAGTCTCTGATTTGCCTTTAGCAGCTAATAGTAATGACCCAAGCATACTAGACCCAGATGAGGAAGCTCCAAACATTTTGGGTCACAGCGCTAGCAAAACTGGAAACATCAAGATAGTTACCTGAAGTATGGTTTTATTTCATTTTCTTGAAGCAAAGAGTCCCTGACCCAGCCACAGTGTATTACTTGCACCAAAGTTCTTGCTAACGAATGCATGAGACTGTCCAAATTAATAAGACATTTGCAGACGACTCATCCTCAATCCCGCAAAGTGTACCTAATACAAATGGCCTACTGATGTTTTGTTTATATATTTTAAATTAGGCCATTATTTGGGCATATCTACATATAGTAACAAACAAACCATCTTATTTTGACATACTTACTGCAAACTTATACGAGCGAAAATATCATTAAATGTGGAGGTGGCCTTACAATATTTTCAGGGGAAAAAAAGGGTGACTCAGGCAAAAAAAAAGGTTGGGAACCACTGGTCTACAGAACAAACCATCGTTATACAATAACTTGCCTTATTACCCTAACCTGCCTAGTTAACCTAATTAAGCCTTTAAATGTCACTTTAAGCTGTATAGAAGTGTCTTGAAAAATATCTAATCAATTATTCTGTGCTGTCAATAAATAAATAAACAAGGGGGGCTAAAAATTCATGGTGGCCAATAATTCTGACTTCAACTGCATATCTCCCCTTGTGGCTATTATAAGAACTGCAGCAATAGTAGCAGTTAGAAGAAGACAGCAATTAGGCAATTTATTAAATAAACAACATGCTTATTCTGACCAGTTCTCAGAGTATTAAAATACATTAAAAAAAAATGAAAGCTCCACATGAACTCTTTAATTTGTTGTCCCAGGTTTACGCAATTGACCTTCGAAGGACACACGCTCTGAACTGGGACGCAGCTTAAGTGGAATTAGCATTAGAGATTAGTACTTTCCAGTTCATAGTATATTAAAAATAGTACATCGAATGTTCCTGGGTGATGACCTGTTTCTGATGGATTTGTGTGTTTGTATGTTTGTACCACAGATCTTCTTGGGACAGCAGACTCCTTCCTCCAGGACGTCCACGGCGTATTCTCCCTCTCTCTCACACAGCGGAGCCGGTTCATAACTGCACTCGGGCTCTACAGGAACCACACTACCATTTTCCAGACACCGGAAGAGACAGCAGCCGCGCAGAGAGCCGTTCCACACCTCACCTGGAGCCCGTGGTGCTCCGTCGTTATCCGTACACACTGAAATAACAGGACATCATCATACAACGCAACAAAAAATCTGCTAATTTAACAGTAAATAAAAAACTGCAGCTGTGGTTGCCGGAATTGAAGTATCATGACTATGGTTTACAAAATTCAGATGTTTAGATGTTACTGCTTCAAAACATGGTGCATTTGAGACTCAAGATTCAAAGTGTTTATTGTCAGAATAGGAAACAGGTTCTCTGAACAATGACATACTTTGTTGTCCACACTGAGTGCAAGTAAAGTTTATTGTAAAATTAAAGTATGTTAAAAAAATTATACCGTAAAATTAAAAATATGCAATACTTATTTAACCAAATAGGCATGCAAAAAGTAAATATAAGTGTAAACTTTTAAATAAATAATACATAAAGAAGGTTTCTATATAGATAAATGTGTTGAAAAAATGTAGAAAACTGTAATAAAAATGTACGAAATATTCATTCATTTTACTTCAGCTTAGTCCCTTACTTAGTCACAGTGGAATGAACTGCCAACTATTCCAGCATATGTTTACATTTACATTTTTACATTTAGTCATTTAGCAGACGCTTTTATCCAAAGCGACTTACAAATGAGGACAAGGAAGCAATTTACACAACTAAGAGCAAGTACTAAAGGCAAGTTTCAGGTCTGTAAAGTCTAAGAAGGGAAGTATTAGTAGTTTTTTTTTTTTTTTTTTTTTTTGTACAGTTAGTGTGATATTCAAAGAGGCAATTGCAGATTAGGAAGTGAAGTGGAGACTAAATAGTTGAGTTTTTAGTCGTTTCTTGAAAATAGCGAGTGACTCTGCTGTTCTGATGCAGTTAGGGAGTTCATTCCACCAACTGGGCAGATTGAGCGTGAGCGTTCGCGAAAGTGATTTTTTCCCTCTTTGGGATGGAACCACGAGGCGACGTTCATTCCCAGAACGCATGTTTCTGGAGGGCACATAAATCTGCAGAAGTGAGTGCAGATAAGAAGGTGCATATGTTTTGCACTGCGTATAAATTTAAATTTTCAATAAATAATACTTATGGTTTGGCGTGTGGCGCATGTGGTTTTGCATGCGGAAATTACCATGCAAAATGTTTTTGAGTAAAATATAAAAAGACTATTAACTCTGCAAGCAATTAAATATAAGGCAGTCTAAAACATTAAATAATCAACAGTTATTCGCAGGTTTTTGAAGTGCCTATATGATGACAGTACCATGCATGTTCATTATCACAATGTATTGTATTATTAAATATGCTGTAATCTCACCGCACTGGTCCTCGGTGACACAGAAAGCAGAATCTGCTCGGTGAAGGATGGTGCCGCTTTTACAAACACACTCCTCTCTGATAGAAGAGCAGGTGCTTTCTTCATAGTAATCGCGGTTCTGGCATGTTCGCGTCTTGCATGTGTTCACACAGGGTTTGTATTCTTTACCAGGAGGACATTTGAGTGCTGCATGAACAAATATGAGGAAAAAGTGAAGAAACATACTAGCGTTTAAAAATGTCAAGGAGTCTGTAAAATCACTCACGGCAGAAGTTGCTTTTCCTCCAGCTGAAGCAGATCTGATGAGTGTAGCAAATGGCAACATAAGCAGCCAGGAAGTCACACTCGTGCTCTTTATAATGCAGGTCACCCGCCCATATCTTATCGCAGAAGTTTTCTGGAGAAACCTGCCAACGGAAATGACATTTGGAAATTCAATATAAGATTGCCGGGATATCAAATGGTGAGAGATTTTATATATGGGTGCACAACTTTGTCTGTTGGGTGACATTTCTCCAAGTGGCCCAATATTATAAGCAAATTTGTAAACTGTAATAATTGGTGATATTTTACATTGTTAATGTATTTATTAAGATTTTGAATCTAAAGAATGTTTTAATTTTAATTTGATTAATTGTTTTTATTTATAAAAAATTTTTTTTTTCAAATGTCTGCATCAGGGCATGCATTCTTATTGTGTGAAATGCAAGAACAATGCTTAAACAAGGTTCAGCATAATGTCAAAAAAAGCAATTCGTTACCGTAATCTCTGTGGGCCTCATTTATGAAACACAGGCAGAACCATTTTTTTTGTGTGTGTGTAAAACGTCCTTTAAAAAAAAAAAAAATATATATATATATATATATATATATATATATATATATGTATTTTTTTTTTTTTTTTAGTAGTAGTAGTTTACATTTTGAGTAATTTTGTCATGTGCATTAATCATTTATTTTTATACGTTTTATTGCTTTTTATATGCTTTTTATAAATTTTTGACTTTCGGTTAAATGACAAAGCCATTTTGAGGGGCCTCAAAACTTTTGTAAATGTCTAAGTAAAAGTTTTTGAAAACGATACTGTTGTCATCTCTATATTAATCTCTCCTTTAAAACGTTAAAAAATGCAAGGAAGAACTGTCGAGTTTTCATGTTAACAATAACAAAACTAGAAAAAAATAAGTTCAAATAAGGCAAAAAAAAATCATTCATTTTGCTTCTGCTTAGCCCTATATTTACCAGGGGTCGAAACATCTAATTATTTCGGTGTATATTTTACGCAGCGGATGCCCTTCCAGCCACTACCCAGTATTGTGAAACACCCATACACTCTCACATTCACACACACGCACACAAACACACACACACACACTACAGACAATTTAGTTCATCCAGTTGACTTATAGCGCATGTCTTCGGACTGTGGGGGAAACCGGACCAAACTCTTCACACAGCAATGCCGACTGGCCCAGCCGAGACTCGAACCAGTGACCTTCTGGCTGTGAGGCGACAATACTACAATGCCAAAAGGTAAAACAACTCCTTTATAATATAAAAAATTAGTAATGCATGATATATTGGTGGCCATATTGATATCGGCCGATAAATGCTATTTTTTTCATGTTATCATCATCGGTCGGAAAACAAAATTAGGGCGATATCTTTAACCCAATAAATTATGTCTTATTTCTGCTGGCTGAACCACTTCACATGCTTTCTGCCTGCTTCTATTTTGTTTATTCACTGACTTGGTTTCTTTATTTATGCATTTTTTTAGGTTAATTATATTAATATAAACAAATTGGCCTTTGATAACAAAATGTTGATTAATAAAGTTCAAAGATTAGAACTTAAGATTTTAAAATAAAAGCAATCATTCACTATACTGTATGTGTTTGCCTTTTGTTTTTGCAATCATGCAGATAAATTTGAAAAAAAAAATTATATATATATATATATATATATATATATATATATATATATATATATATATATATATATATATATATATTCATTAATTTATTTATTTATTGGCTATATATTTGCTTTCTGCCTCCAAATATTATTAATATCGGTCAAAAATTCCATATCACTGCATCCTAGTTAAAATATAAAAATTGGGCTGAATTGTGTTTATTTAAAATGCTATGCTAACTTATTTTAATGTGAACAAGCTAAATTAGCTAATGTCAATCAAATAATTGCAGATAGCCTTTATCAAGTAAATGATGTACAGTAAATACGCACATCTCAGTATCTTCAGTATTCAGGCTTGTGTGCAGTACCTTGTGGTGGCATCTGGAGAAAGGCCTCTGGTTGAGCATGGTGAAACATTTGGAGCAGTTTCCGGTGGTGCAGTTGTCTCCCACTCTGCGGAAGTAATCTGTATCCTCTGCCGTGTCCACCATCCACCCGTGCAGAAACACTGGGATGTCCTCAACATCCCGGACCACTGTACCATTGGGCAGCCGCAGGTCATCGGCTGGATTACCATCACAACATCCTGAGGAAAGGAGGGTAACACATTTACGTGGCCACAAGTAAAAGCTTTGGCTAATTAAAAAAAGAAAGTTTCCAAAATCTGACACCTATCAAAGTGAAACTGGATTTGGATGCTTTGTGAAGAGTAGCATTAGATATTTCTGGTTTAAATTATTCTCATGGCAAATAAATACTCATGTGTGGATCTGTATTTGGATGTATTGGGTAAAGTACCATATTATATTATTGGTTTCAATTATTTTCATACCAGTAATACAAACCTGTCTACTGTACATCAGCACAAAAGCATTAAGCCTTTTCCTTCTATTGGATTCACTTGTACTAAATATTTGTGCACATTAAAAGTAACAGACAGAAGTGAGCAGGGCACAAATTAGTACAAACAAATGATTTAAATATTTCCACACTTATGGTATTTATTTAGTAATCATACACTCACCAGCCACTTTATTAGGTACACCTGACTAGTACCGGATTGGACTCCCTTTTACCTTCAGAACAGCCTTAATCTTTCATGGCATAGATTTAACAAGGTGCTGGAAATATTCCTCAGAGATTTTGGTCCATATTGACATGATAGCATCATGCAGTTGCTGAAGATTTTTTGGCTGCACATCCATGATGAGAATCTCCTGTTCTATCCCAAGGGTGCTCTATTTAATTGAGATATGGTGACTGTGGAGGCCATTTGAGTACAGTGAACTCATTGTCATGTTCAAGAAACCAGTCTGAGATGATTTGTGCTTTATGACATGGCGTGTTATCCTGCTGTACGTAGCCAGAGATGGGTACACTGTGGTCATAAAGGGATGGACATGGTCAGCAACAATACTCAGCTAGGCTGTGGCGTTGACACAATGCTCAATTGGTATTAATGGGCCCAAAAAATATATACCGCATACCATTATACCAACACCACCACCAGCCAGAAACTATTGACACAAGGTAGGATGGATCCATGCTTTTATGGTGTTGATGCCAAATTCTGATCCTACCATCCAAATGTCACAGCCGAAATCGAGACTCATCAGACCAGGCAACGTTTTTCCAATCTTCTATTGTCCAATTTTAGTGAGGCTGTGTAAATTGTAGCCTCAGTTTCCTGTTCTTTGCTGACAGGAGTGGCATCCGGTGTGGTCTTCTACTGCTGTAGCCCATCTGCCTCAAGGTTGGATGTGTTGTGCATTCAGAGATGCTCTTATGCAGACCTCGGTTTTATCAAGTGTTTATTTGAGTTACTGTTGCCTTTTTATCAGCTTGAACCAGTCTGGCCATTCTCTGACCTCCGGCATCAACAAGACATTTGTGCCCACAGAACTGCTGCTCACTGGATATTTTCTCTTTTCCGAGAACATCACAGTAGATCAGCAGTTTCTGAAATATTCAGATCAGCCAGTCTGGCACCAACAACCATGTCACGTTCAAAGTCACTTAAATCACCTTTCTTCCTCATTCTGATGCTCGGTTTGAGCTGTGGCAGATCATCTTGACCATGTCTACATGCCCAAATGCATTGAGTTGCTGCCATGTGATTGGCTGATTAGAAATTTGCTTTACGAGCAGTTGGACAGGTGTACCTAATAAAGTGGCCAGTGAGTTTAAATACGCAATATAAAAATTGTGCTAAAATTAAAAAATAAATAAAAAAAACAACAAAATCTAAATATTGAAAAAAAAAACACCTTTAAAGTTAGACACATAAGTTACTAACACTGCATATAACTAATCAAACAATTTAGTTTTGATATATTTATAGTATATTTACTAAATGTCTTAATACAACATAATACAAAGTCATTTTCTAATGATTTTAGGCAGAAAAGAAAAATCTATACTTTTAACACATGCAATGTATTTTGTGGCTATTGTAACAGAGTTTTGTGATTCAGTGTTGCATTTATTCAAACACTGGAAAATTAAACTTCTACTCAAGATACACAATTCATCTCAAATCTATTGTATATTTAAAAAAGACAAATCTGCTGTTATTTCAACCTCCAGCTTGTAATTTAACAGTTTGAACAGTTCTTTAATGTATTCAAAGGACACTAACCATATTTAAATTCCAATCGTGCAGATGGGAAATATTATGACAGTGCATTACAATGAGCCCCGCTATTATTATTAGAACCATGCTATGCTGTGACATTGACAATGACATTTTTTGTGAATGTCTGAATGTGTTTCTTCATTGTTCTGAACTCAAATATCTACAAATTCTTAAATCAAGAAGCATTTTCTAGACAAGTAAAAAGAGAAAAGTCTTATTTTATGAAATAATGTGTTAAAAGCAAGCAAGCAAAATAATCTGCCCATGGGGAAAGTAAAATAATCTCGTTTTCGATTTTGCTGACCCCATTGGCGGATTCTTTTGCTTGTTTTAAGGGAAAACTCACTTAATTTTGGCATAATATTTCTTAAGTCAATACATCAAGTCTAGAAAATGCTTCTTGATTTAAGAATAGTTAATTATTCAGACTAGAAACTTTTTTGCAGAGTAGACTTTTAAGCTGTTACAATGTGCCCCATACTATGTTTACTATATGACTTTAAGTAAAGTCAACTTGTCGCTTTAAAAGGGGACCTATTTTGTCCCTTTTTACAAGATGTAAAATAAATCCCTAGAGTGTGTATGTGAGGTTTCAGCTCAAAATACTCCACAAAAAATGTTTTATAACTCATTGAAACTGCCCCTTTTAGACTTTGATCCTATACTGAAAAAAGTTTTGCATGCAGAACTGTTGCAAACAATTCATTACTGTTGAATTTAAACAAACAAATTAAATTTAATAAAGTTCAACTTAATTTGTTTGTTTAAATTCAGCCCAAATAAATTGTTTACAACCACTTAACGTAAATTTTTTTTTAGTAAATCCAAGGAATCATCTTTGAATCATTTTTTTCAGTGTAATTGGGCTATTTTGGTGACTGTTGCTTTAAATTCAAAAGTGGGCGGAGCTACAAATGCCTATACTTCAGCATAGTGGCAGATTCAAAAACAAGGCTACCATCATATGCTAATGAGGGCGAGATGATCACTAATGGGCGGGGCTTTCATCCTCTGAAAAGTGTCAATCAAAGTGTTTCTGCAGACTGTTTTTATCAAGTGTGATTATAAAAAATAAAATAATGTTTAATCATTAGTTTTTTTTTCACAGACTGTTGTCACACAACTGGGTTTGAAAAACTTATATAAGTTATTTTTGTATAATAGGTTCCCGTATTGGTTGGCACAGTTTATGTTCATAAAGTAAGTAAAGACCCTGTTGCCTTAATTATTATAAGTCAAGTAATAGCTTTTTACAGTGTAATTTAGAAAAAAGTAAAATAAATAAAACTCCACTAATTAATGTATTAAGTAAGCAGGATCATATTAGACTTCATGGTTGTCTACAAAGTGTAAACACTGCTAGATGCGCACACACACACTGACCGCAGAGCCCCCTGGTGGAGGTGTTGTCGGGAGCCGTGTACTGCAACACCATGATGCCAGTGCTGTGGTACCACTTTATGTTGATGCCACCGGGTGTGTCTATGATGTACATGGTCCCGGTGTCGTCAATATGGAGGTTCTGCCTGCTGAGAGGAAGCCGAGCTGTGATCTGATTCACGGACACCTGCGACACACACCAAACCTTTATGAAACAACCTTACACAGTAGATTTAGGCTTCTGTGAGATTAAGATGGTGCATTAAATATGATTTTGGCTAGATTTAGCAGCTTTTAACTTTAAGTAAATGAGACTTGTTTATCTATTGTGCTTGTGTGTGGATGGTTTTATGTCTTTATTAAACGTTTTTGTTACTGTTTGCTTTGACTTTAGTGAATCTGAATATTTTACCTCAGTTCCTTTTATAAATGTACTATACCCTTAGTAAAAAAAGACTAATATTGACTATTATAATGCATTTTGAATGAATAAAAATGGCAAAACACACATAACAAAATTACTAAAACCCTGACTTAAAATTTAAAAGCAAACTATCTTACTGTATTAATATAAAATATTACTACATAGCACAATAGTGAAGTCCAAAGTTTATAATATGATTATATTTATGAAAAAAAGCCTTATATACACTCACAAATGCATTTACTTTGTGAAAAATAAAATCAAAACAGTAATAATGTTTAACATATATTCAACACTGAAAACACTTGATGCTTCAGATTTTTGTGAAACAGCATAAAAAGCTTTTTGCAAGAGCATGTTCAATGTTAATTACTCCAAACCCCCAATGTAAATAATAATAATGAAACAACACTTTCAATGAAATCTCACTGTGCGTATTTTTGTTGAAAGTGTAATATTTTAGCATCCGTTCCTTTCATAAATCTCTTCCTATAATTACAAAAAATAGTCCCTCTCAGGACCTTGAGAACAAAAAACGTCCACATTGAAACCTTGTAAAAATAGCAATATTTAACTGTAGCACCATTTAAGTCATACATTCTTAGATAACAACCTTCTATTCTGTTGGCAACGCCTCAAACATTTAACTATTTTTGGAACATTTCCTTCAGGTTCTACAGTTTCCCTGTACTAATTCCACTTTTTAACCTTTTTAAACATATTTAAACAAACAATGTGTTCAACAAATCATGTGAAACATTACAAATTTCAGAATCACAACAGGTCTGTACTAAAAGGTTTGTCAGAATAGCATCATTATAGCCCTCTCTGTTCAGTGCTATGTAAGAGACTTTTTTCCACTATAGATCTCTTAGATCATAACTGTTGAATAATGCTGTGCAATATTTGTAAAAATATTCCCTTACTGAATGTGTATCAGAACAGAATGAAAATCCAGATGGTGCACATTTAGTTTGTTTTTCAGGCTGGAATCGAAAGGCATGTTTTGACTGTTAACATTACACTCTCTTAAAAAAGGTGCACGGTGGTACAAATAATGTTCCTTAAGGAACAGTTTTGTACTTTAGTAAAGGTTGTACCTTGTGTCGTACAGAAGAGACCTCGTTCTGTACCTTTTATGGTACAATTTAAATGAAGGTGAACAATTGTTCTCATAAAAAAAGATACATAAGTGTAGGCAAACTCCTTTATTACAATATCTATGAAAATAAATATTACTGCAGAGGTGAAGTGATTTTATGAATAATTTCCATATTAAAACATGAATCATTTAAAAGCATGTTTCACAGAAACTAATAAACAATAATTATTAAGTTCTACAACACAAAACAACTAGTAAAACAAAACTATACAGTAGGTATTCTAACCTAAACATTTAAGGCATTATTTAAGGCAAATAATCAATTGATAAGCATTTTCTGAAAAATAGTTTCATTATTGATATCCGCATCTTTTGGCGTTTGCTTTTTTCACTACGCACGCAAAAGTCATGCAAAGTGTTCACGCAGATATTTTAGTATTGTAAAACTAATCAAACATTGTGCATATCTCGTTACAATACTTTTGCATAACGCTGCGGTCACACTAGAGTTTGTGTGTGTGAAATTCTGTCGTACAGCGCTGTGAAAGGGGCGGGATTAAACAAGATCATTAGACATTTAAAAAAGCGAGCGATTGCTCCATGTTTTAAATTTCTGTCAAACATTGTTTAAAATGTCTTGATGTTTTATATTTACTGAAAATAAATTCACCCATTTTGGATATACAGTAGCAAACTGCCTTTAAATAGTTCTTGAAAAAACACATTTGACATTGTTAAGGTACAAAGTTTCTTGTTACTGTAATGGTACCTTCAAGGTAGGGATGTGCACATCGATGCTTGAGTATCGATATATCGATACTTAGAAGCTTCTAATTTGGTATCGATATATTTTTAAAGTATCAATATTTCAACTATATTTTAATAATTTCTGCATAACTAAATGTTTTAATGCTGTGATGCTTTGTATACAAGACGTTACACCAATCACTCTGCGGCGGAAAATCACGTGAGCGATCATGTGCCTTTCAGATAACTTACTCAACTAAGTAGTGCTAAACGTACTCAACACATGTATGGAAGCATATGAGTACCATAATTCAATTCAAAATGTAATATGCAAAATGGCAATGCAATATGTTAAATGGCAATGTATATCTGTATTTGAATTTGTATTTTCCAAGACATATGAGCAATGTTTGGTGCAGAATGAAAATGTAATTAAATTACATTGTTTGCATTTCTCATTTCAAACACTGTTTTAATATGTAAATTGTATCCACATTTTAAAGCTTTTTAAGTAGGAAAATTAAATTGAAAATGCTATACACAAACTGAATTTGATGTGAATAAAGTACAAGCACAGTTTTAGGGATAAACTTTTAAAACCAAAGGAACATTTTGGTTTCCCATGGCACAAATCATGTCCTTAAACGTACAAACAGAAATGGTACAATTCTGTTCCATAAAAAGAGACTGCCCCAGCGACAAGGATTTGTACCTTCATTGGTGCAACATTGAACCATTCTTTCTGAGAGTCTATATGAAAGAGTAAGTAAAGAAATCCAAAATGCAGGGATCTTTTTTTTTACTTTGTTTGTCCCAAAAACTGCCTAAAGCTGCAAATGTTGTTTATTTTTTGTTGTTCATTTTTAATAAGTGTGTGTAATATCTTTGAACATTTTCAGGTAGTTTAAGCAAAACCATGTTAATATTGATAACCCTGATCATTCTGGTCACTATAATCACAAATTTTATGAAATAAGAAATTTGCATACCATTACACCACTATGCACATTGTTACCTTTCGGTCCAAGCGGTTGATCATGATTCTGTATGAATGAGTTGTGATGTTCAGCTTCTTAAAGCACAGGCCAGATGTTCCTCCAGAGGGAGTCTATCAGGAAACAGCAGAGGAAATGAGCTCGTGACTCTGATTAGGATGATTATAATAATTATTTCAACAGAAATATTCTAATGACACACTTACAGGTCTTCTGATGTAGTTCACGCTCTGAAAGCAAAGTAAAGCGTTTAATATAATTCATCTATAGAAAATGCTGTATATTTTCTCCATGCACTGTAAAACATGAAGGACTCCACATAACTCATTCATGTTTTCTCAACACAAATCAATCAAGTTAACATAATTGTTTTTTTTACAAATTTAAGTGGATTGAACATAAAACAATTAAGTTATTCCTCAAAAAACAAATTGTGTTGTTCTCATTTTAAATAAGTGGTTTGAACTAGAAACAAAAGTCTTTTTTTTTTTTTTTGAGTGTGATGTGTTAGCATGGGTTTACCTCACTGGTTGGGCATTTCTCAATGTGGCCGACTATCTTCTCTCTTGGCAGGTGGACCAGAATATAAGAGCCGATATCATACAGAGCCACATTATTCCCATCAAACGTTATCACACGTAGGTCAGAGATTATAGAGCAGCGGCCTGCCAGCACACACACACACACAGACTTTAAAGGTCATGGCAAGGAGATGGACACTTCAACACAAGCTATGATGTTATTGACAAGCAATTTAAGTCAAATTAAACCTAAATATCATGTGGAAAAACATGTTTAAAAACGTACAAATTTAAATTTTCCTTTGGCTGAAATAAATATGTTGACGTTCTAAAATAAAAATAAATTCAAGCTATATTTAAAAATCACTGTATAACAATGGTAACGCTTTACAAGTTAGGTTTCATAAACTAATTTCTAGAGGAGCATGTGATATGATTGAGCACTGTTGGCCACTCATCCGTAATCAGTAATAATCCAATCCTAGTGATCCTAGCTTACTTTAAATGGATAATTTTCTCCTTTTTGCCCTATCTTCATTTTGGAAGAATCCCCTCTTCCACCCCATCTCCTCCTTTCCTTCCCTTTTCTAAAGGGGGAAACTATCGAGACTTGATCTCGGATCCTCTGATATGCTTATTGACTAGGCGGGAGCCCTGGGCTTAATTATCTCCAAGCTCAGGGTTCTCTCCCGGGACAGCATGCCAAACCTGCTATAAATGCTAAGCATATCTAAGTGGGAACTCTTGAATAAGGTTGCATTTGTTATTGCACTAGGTAACTATTCAAGTTAACAAATCAAAAAAATTTAAATACTTCTAAATTCATTTGTAAAATTCAAAAAGTGGTATTTCTTAATATTATTGGACCTGAGCAAAATAAAAAGGAACTAACAGTGAAGAGTTGCAATTTTATTCAAACATCAAGATATTTATCATAATAAGCACTGCAATTAATGCATTGCACACCGAGTATGTTTACATGGACACCAATAATTAAATTTTAATACAATTAAGACAATACTCTGATTAAGAGTCAACAATGTAAACAGCGATTTTTGATTAATCCGATTGAGATCACAATCAAACTAAGGGCCAATCCCAACTCTACTCCTTATACAACCCTTCAAACGAAGACTTTTCAGGACCACACTTAAACCAAGGGGTAAGAAAAAATTCCCAGAATACCCCAGCAACAGCTGCACCCGGAAGTAAGGAGATCCACAAATTATTGTTTTTTGTCATTATTACGAATTTTTACAACAAACAAACACATTTTTAATATATCCATAACCGCGTTCACGTTTTACCGTCATGCTCTAAAAAAAACGCTAAAATAAGAACCGCTAAATTTCGCGACCTACTCGCAATTTACAGCAGTCCTACAACTTTGACACTCGATGACACTGGAATACCCTGTCAGAAAAGTCTAGTGGCTGTCAATGAGCTTTTTACAGTGTCTATACACACAGTGCTATAAGGTTAATGCTGTTTTTGTGTGTTTACATTGATGAATATGGCCACTGTGTTTAATGAAAGTTACGTTCTGCACATTAGATCATTATGATAACTTGATATATGGCTTCAGTGATTTCCTAAAGATAAATGCCAAAAAATAACACAACTGGAATCACTCCAGCAGTCGCGATCGTCTGATCTTATGTGAAGCAAGAAATTGTGAGGACATATGATGAGATGTGCAGGTACTGTAGTGCTGTCCCAATTCTAAGGGGTAAATTTTGAAGCCCTTTCCCTTAACCCTTGGTTGTAAGGGCCAAGGGGAAGGGGAAGGGTTAGGAGTACAAAAATAGAATTGGGATTGAGCCTAAATCGAAATCGAATTAAGACATGTGGAGTATGCGGTGTGTATGTCCTACATGGGCACTGCCAGAGCGGGCAGCAGGGGTCTGTGTTGGTCTGGATGGGTGTGCCCAGCAGGTTGCACTGTGGCTGGCTGATGTTGTATCTGCAGTGCTGGGAGGAATTATGAAGCATCAGCTGTGCATTAAAGCAGATGTACTCGCTGCACTCATCCACACGCAACGAATACGGAGGCTGTAAGGACATAAAACAAAAAAATATTCAGAAAACAGATGAAAAGGACAATATAAACCCTGTTTGCCACACAGAATCAGAATTTCAATCATGATGCATCTCTGTTTTGTTATTGGCTGCGATCTGTTCCTATATATAAATCAAATACATGGAAAATATGCAAATAAGCAGCATGTGTTTTAATATATTGCAAAAATGGTTAATGGTATCAAATGTGCCAGCAGCAAAAAAATTTGGGCTGAAGCCCCAAAGAAGCATACCACCCAGACTGAGCATGCCTAGAGTGAAGCATGGGGGTGGACCAGTGATTGGTTTGGGCTGCAACATCATGGCATTCCCTAGGCCCAATACTCCCCCAATTTTGCCAAGAACTACCTAACCATTCTGGAGGACCATGTCCCCCAATGGTTCAAACACTGTGGGCCCTATCATACACCCGGCGCAATGTGGCGCAAGGCGCGGCGCAATACTCTTTTGGTACTTTTAGCTCGGCGCAAGGGTCATTTTGAGGTGTTGCGCCACGCTGTTAAAATAGCAAATGCATTAGTCTAAAAAAGCAGGCGTGTTTTGGCGCGTTGCTATTTTGAGAAACTGTAAATAGTCTTGATCTTTAGACCAGAACAAAGTCGGTCTATTGTCTGGCGCAAAGTGGCTTACACGCTACAAACAAGATGCAGAGCAATACGCAAATATCTTTACATATGAAAAATATACAATATCTTAAGGATATATATTTAAATATATATATATATATATATATATATATATATATATATATATATATATATATATATATATATATATATATATATATATATATATTTATAGTATGGATATATAAAGGATAGAAATATAAATGACTAAAATATTACAAAACTTATTAATTTCTAGCCTACTTGTAGATTTAAAAACCACTGCCTTACTTTCTTCATCTCAGGAGGCTTTTTCAGTTCATTCAATTTGCTTTTGTATAATGTCATTATTATTAGCAGTATTATTTATTATATCCATATTTATATTTGTTTTACTAAAAACAAGCTTAGATTTGTCCACCTATCAAATTTTAGACTCTATGGGGCATGGCAGGTGTATTTGGAAATAACTCAGTATTTTGACCACACTTGGTTATTATTGTTCATTTATTCGTTTGCTAGAAATTAGAACTGAATTTAGAAATAGTTTTGAAACAAATCTTTGTTCTTAACAAACAAAATTAATTATTTATAGGCTAATGGATGTCTGTGCGTTAAGGTTTCCCTATCCATGAGAGCAAAAGCGAAAGTGAACTTACTTTACGTCAAAATGCGCTTATTGCGCTACGCAGCTGGCTCTTAAAAGGAATGGGAGATAAGGCTCTAATTGGTTTATTCTCAAAACACACCTATAACTCATTAAGAAAATAAACTCAACCTTTTTAGACCATGGCGCAAAGCGGATTTTCCCGTCCTTTAATTAGCAAAAATGCGTTCTGACACGCCCTGAAAGCGTTTGCGCCCTGAGTTTTGCGCTCTGCGCATGGACCATCAAAATAGAGCCCTGTATCTTAAAGGTGATGCCACAGAAAGACTGGTGACAGTGGTTTTATTAGCATAAAAGTGAAGTTCTCTCATGGCCTGCAAAATTACCAGATCTAAGTATTATTAAGCCACTTTGGGGTGTTTTGGAGGTAGCAAGTCAGTAAAAATTTCCTCCACCAGCATCACCAGTACCTTCTTAAATCCATGCCATAAAGTATTAAGGAAGTTCTAAAAGGAAAAGGGGGTCCAACCCGGTACTAGTAAGGTGTACACCAGGAATATTTTATATAGAAATCCAAATACGAACTTGTATGTCATGTAGGTAATTTGCATATATTGCCATATACCAGATTAATATGTGGGCTATTGCAGTACAACAAATTCTAACCTACAAATCTCCTAACTCGGGATGCTTCCCTCCAAGGATCAACATTCTGGCAATGGGACAGGAATGACTAAAAAAACAACTGGTAGACGTGTTCACTGTATGTGGAGCACTGATTAATCCAGAAGATGTATATATTTATGGCTGTGTGTATAAATGTGTCAGATTGATATTCAAGTCAGGGAGGGAAGTGGAAGATGTCGACTCTCACTTAATACTGATATCAACAGAAAATGAATCAACGATAGCTGAGGCAAAACATATTTTTCTTGGAGAGCATGTAGATACACCAGGAATGAGATTTTATCAATTGTCTGATTCGTTATCTTTAAGCACAACCCGTTGCCTTAAAAAGCACAGACTAATAAACAGACTTAAGTCTCCGGGTTTTTAGAAGCAAAGTGTTTATTTTGTTTTATCTTTTGAGTTTGACCTGATAAAATCCAACAACTTTTTCATTTAGTGAGTTCTGATTAGTATACATTCAAACTCATTGATTTGAGGCTTTTTAACCAATTGATCAATAAGAACAGAATCACTCGCTCACAAGTGGCCACATCACATGCATCAGTGTGAGTTTAGCATTATTCATTCATTTTTTTCAGATAAGTCATCAGGGGTTGTCACAGCAGAATGAACTACCAACTATTCCAGCATATGTTTTACACAGCAGATGCCCTTCCAGCCGCAACCCAGTACTGGGAAACAACCATACACACACACTCATGCACTACAGACAATTTGCTTACCCAATTCACCTATAGCACATGTGTTTGGACTGTGGGTTTAACCGAAGCACCCAGAGGAAACCCACGCCAACACGAGAAGAACATGCAAACTCCACAGAGTAATGCCAGCTGGTCCAGCCGAGACTCGAACCAGCGACCTTGTTGCTGTGAGGCGACAATGCTAACAGCTGAGCCAATGTGCCGCCTCAAAATAGATTTGAGGATTGATATTACATTTAGATGCTTTACTTTACAGGTTTAGTGAAGGTGGCTAGAAGGGGTGTGCACAGAATTTTTAACTTTAAAAAGTAAAAATAAACAGCAACAGTGTGAGTTGAAAAAAAAAACTGGGATGCATCTTCACACTGGGATGCTTTTCACTTGCAGTTAGTGTCAGCGTTTTTTTTTAGATGTTTTTCCAGATTTAAACGCAGTTGATTTTCAATGGGGTCGAGCAGAAGAGTATGCAAAATCACTCCTTGACTTTAGATGGTGCTATACAACTTTAAGCTTCCGACACCCGCTTTTAACACAAAAGAAGAAGACAGAAAGTTGCTGTACACCATTGCTTCCTATCCAGCCTGATAGAGCTTGAGGTACTGCAAAGTGGAATGGGCAAAAGTTCCCAAAGACAGATGTGCCAAGCTTGTGGCATCATATTCAAAAAGACTTTAGGCTGTAATTGCTGCCAAAGGTGCATTAACAAAGTATTGAGCAAAGGCTGTGATTACTGATGTACATGTGATTTTTCAGGTTTTTTATTTTTAATAAATTTGCAACAATTTAAAAAAATAATTTAAAAAATCACATTGTCATTATGGGGTGAAGCGCTATGAATACTTTCCAGATGCACTGTATACTTTCCACCTTTATATTCAATTCATTAAAATTCAATTCAAATTCAATTCATTAAAATTCAATAATCTTCAGCATATCTTTCATGTCAATATTTTTCTTTTCCGCTTCATACTACCAGTATAATAAGTCCTATAAGATACAACCAAGACCACAACTCCCATGATTCCACACTCAGTCACTGTATTATCAAAGTACGCCTTTGTTTATTGTGAATATGCGCCCTCTAGTGGCAAAAATTACATACTGTGACTATAATCCTTTCACGCATATGATCATACCAGTGTGATCAGCCATGGCTGGCCCCTAAAGCGCACAATCACACAGGTGTGATTAGAATGTTTGGAGTGCACGTTATCAACTGGTTCAATTCAAATCTGACAGCTTTTAGATTTTTAAAATACACATGGATGTCTATGGCGACGGTAATAGTAATTATTTTTAAATATAACTAGATGATATGCTTTATTCAACCAAGTCACACACTCTATGTTACTAGAATATCTTCTCTATTCCTCTCCCAGATAAACAGTTACTTACAATTATTTCAGAAGAAAATTATGAATAATGGGTCACGTGATAAACTTGACATATCTCCATGAGAACTTCAGAACACAATGCTTTCTAAATACCAGTCATAATAAAAAAAAAAAAACTCACAAATGAGTATTTAAAAAAATCACACGTAAAAATTTTAAACCTGATCTGTGAAACCAAGGGGAAATTCTCCAACACAGGCTTATAGGGAATATGTGCCCAAGGCTACATATTTGAGAAATTTGTACCCTGGGCTACCTATGTTAAGGATGCATTCTGTGTGTAAAATCAATGTTACGAGGTGCTATGATGTATCTCCAATGTGCCTGGTTTTAAAATCTCTTACCGTGCAGGGTCCTGTGGGCAGCAGAAATGGAGGAAGAACTGTAGTTATTCCTGCTGTCTCAGGAGAAGGAGATGGAGAAGGAATAATGATCTCAGAAGTTGTCGGCACCGCTGCTGTTGTAGTTGAAGGCTCCTCGGTCGTGGGCGAGACAGATGTGGACTCTGTGGTGATCACTGTGGTCGTACTTTCTAAAGTTGTGCTCTCTGTTGTGATGACAGTGGTGGTTGTAATTGGCTGGACTGTGGTCGTCGGAGAGGTTGTTTCAGGTTTGGTTGTGGCTTCAGATGAGGTTGTCATTTCTGTGGTGGATGTAGATGATGGTAAAGTTGTAATAATAGGTGTGGTGGGTTTAGCTGTAGTGGGTGTGGCTGATGTGGTGGGCGGGGCAGTGGTGATTAGAGGAGGCTCTGTGGTTGGTGGAGAGGACGTTGTGGGCGTTTCTGTTGAAGTGGTTTCTGTTGTTGACGACACTGTGGTTGGGGGTAATGTGGTTGTAGTCGGGCTGACTATTAAAACAGCTGCTTCTGAAGGTGTAGTTATGATTGTAGTGCTGGAAGTTGTGGTTGGAGCTGTGCTTGGTGTTGCTGTTGTGGTGGAAGGAGTCGTTGTGGTTGAAGTAGTGGTTGTAGGTGCTGTGGTTGGAGCCGCCGTGGTGCGGTTTGATCGGGTTACAAACATGTAAGGAGTTGGTGTTGGAGAAAGCATCACACCTGTGACAATAATAATACATTTTATAATGAATGTTTTAATTAATATTATAGAAATTCTAAATATTAACCAAATATTATGTTTACTAAATATTACAATAACAATAAATAATCTAAAAATAAATTAAATTAAATTAATCATTATTATGTTTACTAAATAATATAACAGTGAATACTATTGTACTGTAAAATAAAATAAAAATAAAAATATTACAATTAATATTATAACAATTACATTGAATACGAACGGACTGTAAAACAGAAGGTTCACAGGAGGAAATAAAATAAAATAAAATAAAATAAAATAAATTTAATTAAATTAAATTAATACATAAAATTTAATTAATTAAAATTAAATTAAATAACCATTATTATGTCTACTAAATATTATAATTACAATAAATACTATAGTAAAATAAAATAAAATGAAATTAAATAAAAAATTAAATTCAATTACAATCATCATTATTGTTATATTGTAAATATTACAATTACAATGAATACTATCGTACTGTAAAATAAAATAAAATGAAAATGAAAATTGGTGGTTCACAGAAGTAAATAAAATAAAATAAAATTTATTTAAAATAAAATAAAATAATCATTACGTTTACTAAATATTACAATTACAATGAATACTATTGTACTGTAAAATAAAATACAATAAAATAAAAATTGGTGGTTTACAGAAGTAAATAAAATAAAATAATCATCTTTATTAAATATTACAATTACAATGAATACTATCGTACTGTAAAATAAAATAAAATAAAAAAGGATAGTGAGTAAAAATAAAATAGAATGATTAAAAATTTAATTAAAAATTTAATTTAATTAAATAATTATCAAATATTTAAATGAACTGGATGCAAACTATGGTTTCATACGTACAATCTTCTTTGTACACACACCGCCTGGTCACTTCATCCAGCAACATGGTCTTAGGACATCGTGGAAAACAGCCTTCAACCCTAAGCCACATCAGAGAATGAAAGAGTGCGAGTATAAATCTCCTAATACTCCTGATTATCAAAAAATGTCCTTCTGGATTTTTAAGTTAAATATTCCAATTTTGTACAGCCTTTGTACTGTATAATTGCCATGTATTATCACAGTAGCAGTGTCAGTCATCATATATATATATAATTGCTCTACTTGTTATGAACTGATTTCTCACTCAATTTTTGTTTAAGCATGGGCAATTGATTGTTGATAAATAAAACCTTCAGAAGTATAATGTCCCTGCTCAGTTGATTTATACAGAACTGTTGAATTGATCTAAATCTTATTCATTCATTTATTAATTATTAATTTATTTATCATCCATTATTTATCAGAGATCGCCACAGCGGAATGAACCACCAACTATTTCAGCTTACTCTGCTTTTTTCAGCACAAAAGTAATTTAGTTACTGGTTACTTTCTAACTAATTACACCAAACACTACACGGTACATGCTGATGCGAGATCTTACGGTGGTAGAAAATGGCAACGTGTGGCATCGAGGTCGCTGCAGGTTTTCACACACGGACTGGAGCATGCGTGATATTTCCACTCGCACATCAAGCGGTATGGGATCACAAAACTGCTCTCTAAAATACAGGAACACAAGCACCGAAAACAGACTCAGAAAAAGTGCAGCAACATTATGGAAAACAACTCAAATAAGACATAAAATACTTTTAGAGCTATTCACCTTTTATCGAATAACACCACTATTAACATTTTACTAAGATGTACAACTACTAAATAAATGCAGCAAATTCTTGCCTTCGATGATGAAGCTGCTGCTGGTTTTGAAGGCTTGTGTGTGATCATAATTCTGCGCTCGGGCCTGTGTGTGTGTGAGGGTGATGAAAACCCCCTTCTGACTGTGCAGCTCAAAGGAGGATCTTCCTGGAAGCCACAGGCCCTGGTGGTGGAGGAAAGTGGCCCGCCGTCTGAACTCTTCTCCAGGCTGCCAGTGCTCCAGTCGCAGCCCGCGGTTCACAGTTACACACAGGAAGTAGTTTGGCCTTTCTGCAGACTCCAGTGAGACAACAGGAAGTCCTGAACAGCAAAATATCAGTAGATACAGCTATTCAGCCTGAAAAGGTAATATATTATATAACAGAATGCATCAAGAAGCAAAGAAATTGTATTGGTAAACTATTTGTAACTATTGGGGATGGCCGATTTTGTTGAATCAAGATTCTTTGGATTCATTTTTAATGCCTCCTCCTTCATTTTACAGTAGACATGATCATTAATGTTCATGTCTGGTGACTGGGCTGGCCAATCCTGGAGAGCCTAGAACTTCTTTGCTGTAAGGAACTTTGATGTGGAGTCTGAATGGGCTTAAATGGCATAAATGTCTTGATATCTCCATCTGTTGATGTTGCCATTAACTCTGCAGATCTCTAGCACGCCCTCATACTGAATGTAACCCCAAACCATGATTTTTCCTTCACCAAACTTGACTGATGGTTACAACTGGGATCGACGACAGGACTTTTGTCAGGTAGTGTATGGTTAGTTCTGATTGCATTTGTACTTTAAGACTTTTTAAGACCTTTTTAAGAACATTATGAATCAAATTTCTGACTTTTACAGGGCTAAATGCTAAGGATTTACATACAGTTGAAGTCAGAATTATTAGCCCTCCTAAATTATTACACCGCTTTTTAATTTTTTTCCCCAATGTCTGTTTAACGGAGAGAAGATATTTTCAACACATTTCCAAAAAATAGTTTTAATAACTAATTTCTAATAACATAATATTTCACTTTTATTCAGCTTAAAGTGACATTTAAAGGCTTAACAAGGTTAATTAGGTTAACTAGGAAGGTTAGGGTAATTACCGTAGGCAAGTTATTGTATAACAGTCTTTTTTTCTGTAGACAGTCGAGAAAAAATACAGCTTAAAGGGGCTAATAATTTCGTCCCTAAAATAGTGTTTAAAAAATTAAAAACGGCTTTTATTCAATCTGAAATAAAACAACTTTTTTTTTCTCCAGAAGAAAAAATATTATCAGACATACTGTGTAAACTTCCTTACTGATTAAGCATCATTTGGGAAATTTTTAAAAAGAAGAAAACAATTAAAAGGGGGGCTAATAATTCTGACTTTAACTGTACATGCACGTTTCTTCATGGTTTAAAAACTATAATAAACAAAATGTACAAAAGTCTGTCCAGGTCAGAAACCTTAGGTAGTTATACATTCATGGATAACTTTTAAAGAAGTGTTTTTGCAAGGCAGAAAAGTGCTCACGTGAGGCCCTGTCCTTGAACAGTCCAGTTGTCATCATGAAGTGGAAAATGGTGCTGGGTTGAGCGTTGGTCTTCAGGAGGGGAAACACTTCACCGCTGCTTACGTTTGCCCCAAACACACAGATGGAGTTATTCTGCTCTGCGCTGGACAGAGTTAACGGACCCTCGCCCAACTCTACACTCACACACATACAAACATTAACACATTAAACAAGCATATATCTTCTGCTGCTTACAAGTGTGTTAATGACCAGGAGAAAAAAATCTCTTACCTTGGTTGTAATATTCACAATCATATGCTGTCAAAAGAGAAAATATTCATATATATAAGCAGCGGTTATTTCATGTTAAATTTACATCTGAGCAATTGCCAGATTTTATTTGAAGCGACTTACAAATGAGGACAATAGAAGCAACCACAGCATCAACAAAATAAAAATAAGCATTATCCAAATGCACTATACAATTATATATTGTAATTATTAGGTCAAATAAATGTTTTAATACATTTTGTTATTATTTAAAATAATTTGTCTTTTAACACTAACATGTGTATGTATGTATACACACACACACACACACACACACATATACATACAGTATATGTGCATGTTTGTGTGTATGTACTGCATGTATGTTTGTGTGTTGGCAAATCTGCATCTGAAACAGATCATAGAATCAGGACGGGGTCAAAGTGGTTTCAATAAATAGTGGGATTAGTGATACAGATTTATTGATCACATTGTAATTAAGTTTTTTTTTTTTAAATCTGCAATCATTTCAAATATACCAAAGTAATTTGATCACCTATTATTTTACTAAATACTGGCCACTTTATTAAGTACACCTAAATAGTTCAGGGTTTGTACCCTCTTTTGCCTTCAGAACTGCCTTAGTCCTTCGTGGCATAAATTCAACAAGGTACTGGAAATATTCCTCAAAGATTTTGGTCCATATCAACATGAGAGCATCATGTAGTTGCTGCAGATTTGTCGGCTGCACATCCATGATGCGATTCTCCCGTTCCACCACATCTCAAAGGTGCTCTATTGGATTTAGATATGGTGACTGTGGAGGCCACTTGAGAATAGTGAACTCATTGTCATGTTCAAAAAATCAGTCTAAGATGATTCTGGCTTTATGACATGGCGTGTTATCCTGCTGTAAGTAGCCATTAAAAGATGGGTCCACTGTGGTCATAAAGGGATGGACATGGTCAGCAATAATACTCAGGTAGACCGTGGCTTTAACACGATGCTCAATTTGTTCTAATGGGCCAAAAGTGTGCCAAGAATATATCCCTAATACCATTACACCCCCACCACCAGCCTGAACCGTTGATGCAAGGCAGGAAAGATCCATGCTTTCAAGTTGTTGATGCAATGTTCTGACCCTCATACTATGCTCATCAGACCAGGCAAAGTTTTTCCAATCTTCTTTTGTTCAGTTTTGATGAGCCTTTGCGAATTGTAGCCTCAATTTCCTGTTCTTAGCTGACAGGAGTGGCACCCGGTGTGGTCTTCTGCTGCTGTAGCCCATCTGCCTCAAGGTTGGACATGTTGCTCGTTCAGAAATGCTCTTCTGCATACCTCTGTCCTGAGTCTGGCCATTCTCTTCTGACCTCTGGCATTAACAAGGCATTTGCGCCCACAGAACTGCCGCTCACTGGATATTTTCTATTTTTTGGACCATTCTCTGTAAACCCTAGTGATGGTTGTGCATGAAAATCCCAGTAGATCAGCAGTTTCTGTAAAACTCGGACCAGCCTGTCTGGCATCAACAACCATAACACGTTCAAAGTCACTTAAATCACCTTTCTCCCTCATTCTGATGCTCTGTTTGAACTGCAGCAGTTCGTCTTGATCGTGTCTACATGCCTAAATGCATTGAGTTGCTGCCATGTGATTGGCAGATTAGAAATTTGCGTTAACAAGCATTTAGACAGGTGTACCTTATAAAGTGGCCAGTGAGTGTAATGTGACACCAAAATAGGAAATCTTATCTTTGACTCATAAACAGATGCTGACAGCAAACAGGGACGTTTTGAAAAAGTTCATGCTGGATTTGTTTTGCATTAGAAATGTCAGTTCAATCATGTGTAACTGTCTCTGTGTAAACTTCTTCGTGTGTGTTTCCTTGTACTCACGACACACAGTAGGAGATCTCCAGTTCACTGTGACGCCATTCTGACAGCATTTGTGTGCGTACGCTGCAATACTTGTACACAAACATTCACAGTCTCCTCCACGGTTGCAGTTGCAGGTGTCTGTTAGACAGTTCTTATAAAACCAGGTTACATCCACCTGTGGGAACACAAAGGGTAGTTACACACAATACAGGGTTATCTATAGTAAGACCCTAATAAACTTGTGACAAACATACAATCGATCAAGCAACAAACTCAGACCAATTGCTTTTCACCTGAAAGAGCTTAAGTAAAGGGATAGTTCACACACAGGGAAAAATGTACACACCAAAGGAGATATTTTGATTGATGAGTGCTTGTAGCTGGCACCCATTGACTTCCATAGAAATTTTGTTACATACTATGGAAATTGATGGGTGCCAGCAGCCAACATTCTTCAAAATATCTTCTTTTGTGTTCAACAGTAGTGTTATGTTTGATGTTTTCTTTCAGTCTATTTTTTTCACCCTCCTCTCCGCTTGCTCAGCCCTAAGGTTTCTTTTAGGTTCATCATCTGTCCATCATCATTATGACGGTGTCGGTTCCACCGATCTCCACACGAGCCGCAAAGATTTGAAGTCCCGACAGACCAGTGTGTTGTGTGCGCTCTTCCTCAGTGTAACTTTTGTTCTCCATGCAATTTGTTTGTGATTTGCTTAGGCTGTTTCGTGATTTATTATCCCAGTTTACTGTGAAAAGTCAAAAAAGTTCAATATTTCGTGAGGGAGGATGGATTATGAGGTAATCTTCATTTTGGGTGAACTGTCCCTTTAATGGTGGAATGTTCTAGATTTTTAATCCTACACAGCCCTCTAGTGGAGAGATTATGAACTGCAAAGCATCTCAAATCTCAGGTACTATCAGTTGTTAGTTCATCACAGACAGGCAGTGTGTGTGTGTGTGTGTAACCGAAAACAAGATTAGTTTTTAGCTTGCTTTAAGGCAAAACTCAATTAATTTATGACTTATTATTTCTGAAAAAAAAACATTTTTTTTTTTTACTTGTCTAGAAAATGCTTCTTGATTTAAGAATATTTAAATAATTGGACTAGAAACAAGACAAAAATCTCCAAGTAGGAAAAGCTGTTTTTGCAAAGCATCTCATATGTGTATGTGTGTTAGACCTGTGTGTGGCTGTGGGTAAGACGTGGCCTTTTTATCTATAGGCCAAGTGTGTTGCTAAGCCTCAGAGGAACGAGCTGCTCACCACATTGTGACATGGAGCGAATATGTCACTGTAGAGAAGGCCACACTCGCGTTTAGCATACGGCTGTCGGCTGAGATCTCCTTCACATGGTCTGTGCACTACAAAATCACTTTCACACTGCACACACACACACACAACATAAAAATGTATTAATTTATTTGATCTAGTTTTCTTTCTGTTAGTTTTTGGTATTTCTTAATACTATAAGATACTTATACAGCCTTTATTAATCATAGTTCAGCATTTATTAATGACTCATTAAAACCCAAATTCAACATTCGTTATCGCACTCGGAGTTAACATAAACTAACAATGAACAACTGTATTGTCATTAACTAACGGTAACTAACATGAACAAATACTGTAATATATGTATTGTTCATTATTTGTTCATGTTAGCAAAAGCATTAACCAATATTAACTAATAGTACAACCTTATTGTAAAGTGTTATCATAAAATCAATATACTTGTTATTTTTCCAACCCCTTAATTTACATTTAGCAAACCCCAGTCTCAGTATGAGTTTGAGCAGCATATATACCAAAGGTAGACGCCATACCTGTCCAACAGCCCAGCTGTCTCCAAATGCCTGTGCGTTACTGACTTCCATGTGTCCAGCTGTGGTCATGTCATTTACTGTTACCATATCAAAGTTCCCACACAAGCCACTCATCTGACCCTAAAAACACAAATCCCACTATAATATAAGATACAGCATAGCATTAACCCTCCTGTTGACTTAGGAGGGCAGCAGCAGAAAAAAAACCTAAACAATGCTTCAACTTAAATTTTTGAATGACCCTAACATCGTTAAACAAATCATTTTATTTTGTTCATATTTTTATGAAGGCTCTACACATTTAGCGTATAACTGTTGTCATTTGGGTCAATTTTGACAAGCCAGCTATAAAACTATTATTCATTCATTTATTCATTTTCTTAGTCCCTTCATTAATCCGGGGTTAATACAAGACAACTAAAATGAAAGTACAAACATAAATAAATATGTACCCTCCTATCTAGTACTGTGAAAAGGCAAAGTTGGCCACAATGAAAATTGCGTTGATATTTTAGCTGAGGAAGTCTATGGTTAAAGCGCCACCCAGTGGTCAAAAGCTGCAGGCGCATTTTGCAGATATTACCCGCTGCAGCAGAGGGAACATATTGAACTGTTACCATCTGTGTACACACTCCAACACATACATCCCTCAAGCACACACAATAAGAATCTGCTGCTTTAAATTTTATAAATACTTCCTGGCTAAAAACATTTTACATGTATGCAGTTTCTTTTAGCATTAGAAAACGTACAATTTACTTTAGCCAGAAATGAGTGGAGCTCAATGATTAAACACTGATGAAAAACTCCACACCGATGAGGGAAAACCTAGACATATGCAGAGTTTGTCATAAAGATGAGTATGTTTGTTCATGCAAAGTTGATTTCATTCATTCATCTTCCTTCGGATTAGTCCCTTATTTAACAGTGGTGACCACAGCCGAATGAATCGTCAACTACTCCGGCTTATGTTTTACGCAGCGGATACCCTTCCAGCTGCAACCCAGTTCTGGATAACACCCATGTACTAGTGCATTCATACACACAGTCATACACTATGGCCAAATTTAATTTATTCAATTCACCTACACCGCGTGTCTTTGGATTGTGGCAGAAACCAAAAAACCTGGAGAAAACCCATGCCAACACAAAAAGAACATGCAAACTTCACACAGAAATGGCAACTCGGGACTCGAAACAGCGACCTTGCTGTGAGGCAACAGTGCTAACCACTGAATCACCGTGCCCCCTCAAAATAGATTTGAGGATTGATATTAAATTTAGATGCTTTATTTTACAGGTTTAGTAAAGGCAGCTATTTTTTGACTTGAAGATGAGGGTTGTATACAGAATTCTAGGACAACAGGAGAGTTTAATACAGCTGATTCACAAAGAGCAACCTCTGACCTTCCACTGGGGTCCAGCACGAATATGGACAGTTGTCTTACGGTCCCACAAAACGGTCAGATCTTGAGCAGGAAAGTGGACCACAGTGTAATATCCCGCACCCCACAGCTGAAACTCAAAACCTCTGCCCACAACAGTGGAGGAGCTCTGGAGGAGAAACCCAGAAAAAATTATTCAAATCAAACAATCATTACAGGAAACACAGATCTCAAGAATTTTAGCACAATTTCTGTCATGCATATACAGTTGAAGACAAAATTATTCGCCCTCTTGTGATTACGTTATCTTAAAGGCACAGCAATAGTGCCAGATGCAGCACATTGAATAAATGGCACCAGGTTAAACTTTCTGACACATTTACTGCACTCATGTACATTAAAAAATAAAAACTGAACATGGAGGATAGACTCTGAGTGGTGTTCTCCAAACGTAAACAATAATTAGACTTGGGCCTATGTGTGCATCGTTGTGTGCAAGGATTATATATCTATAACCACCTCAAAGAATATTGGGGGTCGCGAGTCACTGGCATTGTTATTTTGGGGGTCATGAGCTAAAAAGTTTGGGAACTCCTGGTTTACAGAACAGATCACTTTTATACAATCACTTGCCTAGTTACTGTACCCTAACTTGCCTATTTAATCTAGTTAAGCCTTTAAAATGTCAATTTCAGCTGAATGCTAGTATCTTGAAAAATATCTAGTAAAACATTATTTACTGTCATCATGGCAAAGAGAAAAGAAATCAGTTATTAGAAATGAGTTATTAAAACTATTAAGTTTAGAAATGTGCTGGAAAAAAAAGTCTTTCCATTAATCAAAAAACAAAATTATATATTTGAGGGGGGCTAATAATTGTGACTTCAACTGTATGTGACCCTGCACCACAAATCCAGTCATAAGTCATTGATCCAATCATCTGAAAGTTGAATAAACAATTTGTCCATACACAATATGTGGCAGAGTTACAACTATTTGAAAATGTAGAATCTGGGGGTAAAAAAGAACTCAACATATTGAAAAAAACATAATAAATAAATAAATAAATAAATTGGGCAGCATGGTGTTGCAGTGGATAGCACGTTTGCCTTACAGCAAGAAGGCCGCTGATTCGAGCCCCGGCTGGTTCAGTTGGCATTTCTGTGTGGCGTTTGCATGTTCCAGTTTCCCCCACAAGTCCAAAGACATGCACAATAGGTGAACTGGGTAGGCTAAACTGTCCGTAGTGTATGTGTGTGAATGAGAGTGTATGGATGCTTCCCAGTGATGGGTTGCAGCTGGAAGGGCATCCGCTGCGTAAAACATATGCTGTATAAGTTGGCCGTTCATTCCGCTGTAGCGACCCCAGATTAATAAATGGACTAAGCCAAAATGAAAATGAATAAATGAATGAATGAATAATAATAAAAAATAATAATGAATAAATAATAAAAATTGCCTTAAAAGTTTAGTTGAAATCTGAAGTTTTGATATATTTACAGTTTAAAATTTACTAAATATCTTCATGGGACATCATCTTTACTTAATATTACAATGGTTTTTGCCATAAAAAAAGATAAATCTTTTTGGCTATTTCCGAAAATATACCCATGCAACTCAATACTGAATTTGTGGTCCAGGGTCAGATATAAGAAGATTTGGTAACACTTTATAATAACTACACACTATAAATCATTTATTAAGCATTAGCAAATAGTGAATTCATTATCTGTTAAGCATTAACTCTACATTAATAAGCGTTAGTAAGCTGTTTATAACTGCAGCTACAAATGCCTTATTCTTGACTTCTAAGCACCTATATAATGTTAAATAATTGTATTTTCATACTTAGTTAATGATTTATTTTTCATTACTAAATTAAATATCAAATTATTTACAAACCATTTGTAGTTGAGGGTTTTAAGATCATTCAGAATGAGTTAGTAAATGATTAATAAACTATTGAAATCAACATTTATATATCTTATTAATCATGCATATATTAATAGTAATAACATATATTAATCAAAAGTGAGGACTATTCATGCTTTATAAATCCCTTATAAATGACTATTACAGGCTCAGAATCAAATGAACAAAACATCTTTGCAATTTTTTCTAAAAAGTACAATTTTGATAAAGTTTAAACATTGCTGAATAACGGTAGTGTCAAAATACAACATCCAACTGGATAAAACAACAACATAGTAATTTAACATTATAATAAGATGCAATGTTTAAACTCTACAGTGATTTTATTTTAGATTAGGTTGCAAAGATTTATTTTTTATTTGAAATGAATGAATTGGACATTATAAAGGACGAATAAATGAATAGAAATTTTTTGTTTATCATTTAACTGAGCCTTTAGTTGTCATTTATAAGGGATTTATAAAGCATAAATAGTCTTCACTTTAGATTAGGTCACAAAACTAGATGAAGTTGAGTTAATAAAGCATTTATTACCATATTTAGTAACCATTAATATATGCCTGAATAATAAGATATATAAATGTTGATTTCAATAGTTTATTAATCATTTACTAACTCAGTCTGAATGATCCTAAAAACCTCAAATACTCTTAAATACAAATGGTTTGTAAATAATGCAATACTTCATTTAGTAATGAATAATAAATCATTAACAAAGTATGAAAATACGATTATTAAACACATTTTAAATATGTTTGTAAGTCAAGAATAGAGCATTTGTAGCTGCAGTTATAAACTGCTTACTAACGCTTATTAATGTAGAGTTAATGCTTAACAGATGATGATATCACTAGATGCTAATGCTTAATAAATGATTTATAGTGTGTAGTTATTATAAAGTGTTACTGAAGATTTACAGTTGGATACTCACAGGTTTACCAGAGTTATCACTGAAGTAGATTTTGGTGAGGCCAACGTAGATGAGCAGGTACTTCATGCAAACGATCCCACTTTCATAGCAATCTTTATTTTGAGCCATGATGGAAACCTCTGTATCACCAACACTCTACATGTGGACACAAGATTAACAGTGTACAATCAATATATTACACTATGTGCTCCAATTCAGACTCACAGCCTAGCCATTCCTCCATTATTCTTAAAATTTCACACCAGAATTGGTAAACTAAGCAACATTCAACCTCAAGCACCTTAGCTGCTCCCTCACCGCTTCGTCCACCCCACCAGACTTAAAACAAGCTAAATAATCTAAAAAAAACCTCTAAATTACTTCTGAGAAACAAAACAACACGTTTTGCTTGTCTAGAAAATGCTTCTTGATTTAAGAATTTGTAGATATTTGCAATGGAAACAAGACAAAAACTCTAAATAAGAAACGCATTTATTTAATTAATGCATTTCTGATGCATCTACGCCATGCCAGTATCAAATTATTCCTATCGAAACCTAGTGTGTTGTTGTGAGTGTGTGTGTTCGTGTATATACGTGTGTGTGTGTGTGTGTGTGAGACTAAAGCCATTTTCTTTTAGTCGTGATGGAAAAGTCTGTCCCTGGAGTAGATCAGTAGACTCCTCAGAGAATCACTGGCCTTTAGGAGACACCAAAGTCTATTCACCTGCACCTTAAGCATACACACACACACACAGGCACACAAACCACACACACAAACTTGCATACACACTTTCTCAGTCATTAAGGGCAGTAGCGGGTAGCATTGCGTAGGCTGATAGGGAACAGATTGCTCTTTGTTAAGTGCGGCTCTTTGCTGAGTTTCTGTGCTGGGACTGACATTAACTCTGGCTCCATTACCGCAGTCCTGTTCTAATTAAAAATCCCCTCTGATTTTCCCAAGATTACAGGCGGTAGGAGCAGATCTCTTTTCCTTGCTACTTTATCCGTCCTTACTGAAGTCTGCAAAGTGGGAGAGCGCACACGCAAACACACTCTTTGGCCCTTCGTTAGACAAATTCTTGGGTTTAAAGGTGCAGCGATTTCTATTGGAGAAACATTCATTGTTAAAGGCATGCTGGTGAACGCTTCTACTTGGTCTTAAGACTGACACACAAAGCACACGAACGCCACTGTTTTACACAGAGATAGGCTTACTCTTATTGTTAAGCTTAGTCTCACAAAAAAACTATTATGGTCCAAGTGTGGATAGCATATAACAATTGATTTAATGCTTATATCTACAGTAGAGCATGGTCAACATTAATGCTACAGAAAATGTTTTCTGATCAAAATTCAGCTCGTAGCTTGGAGACATCCGAGCAAACAGTGGTTGAAATGAATTCCTTCAATTGGAGTTAGCATTAGCTGCCTGGTTGACTCATATGTAAGCCAACAATTCTTCCCAATTTACACGCATTTTTTCCACATTTAGATACACTCAGCGGCCACTTTATTAGGTACACCTGTCCAACTGCTCGTTAACACAAATTTCTAATTCACATGGCAGAAACTCAATGCATTTCGGCATGTAAACATAATCAAGACGATCTGCTGCAGGTTGAAAATGAGTATCAGAATGGGGAAGAAGGGTGATTTAAGTGACTTTGAATGTGGCATGGTTCTTGGTGCCAGATGGGCTGGTTTGAGTATTTCAGAAACTGCTGATCTACAGGGATTTTCAAACACAACCATCTCTAGATTTTACATTGAATGGTCCGAAATAGAGAAAATATCCAGTGAGTGGAAGTTCTGTGGGCGTAAATGCCTTGTTGATGCCAGAGTTCAGAGAAGAATGGCCAGACTGGTTCCAGCTGATAGAAAGGCAACAGTAACTCAAATAAGCACTCGTTACAACTGAGGTATACAGAGGAGCATCTCTGAATGCACAACACGTCCAACCTTGAGGCAGATGGGCTACAGCAGCAGAAGACCACACCGGGTGCCACTCCTGTTAGCTAATAACAGGAAACTGAGGCTGCAATTCACACAGGCTTACCAAAATTGGGCCCATTAGTCTCAATTGAGCATCGTGTCAATGCCACAGCCTACCCGAGTATTGTTGCTGACCATGTCCATCCAAATTTATGACCACAGTGTACCCATCTGCTACTTATAGCTACTTCCAGCAGGATAATGCCCCATGTCATAAAGCGCGAATCATCTCGGACTGATGTCTTTACTGTACTCAAATGCCCTCCACAGTCACCAGATGTCAATCCAATTGAGCACTTTTGGGATGTGTGGAACGGGAGACACACACACACACACACACACACGCACACACACACGCACACACACACGCACACACACACGCACACACACACGCACGCACACACACACGCACACACACACACACGCACACACACACACACACACACACACACACACACACACACACACACACACGCACACGCACACGCGCACACACACAGCATGTACCTTGACCAGGTTGACCTGGCAGTCGCTCACATAATCATACTCCAGGCCATCAAATGTGTGGTAATGACGGTCACTGTATACGGTACACACTGCTGGACATGGGGAGTATGTGCAGTTGAAGAATCCACGATGACAAACACTGGAGAGGCAGAGAGACTAAATCAAACGTACATGCATACGCACATTACGCAGGTGATTGCACTTTTGAAATAAGTAGCATTCTGTTTCAAATATTGATCACATGATCAAGTTGAGGTGACCATGTGATCGATATGAATTTAATTATAATGCATAACTGTCACGATCTCCAGTGATTTAACCTTCATAGATTGCTGGAGAAAACACACATTTACACAGACTACAATCCTGTCTTAATATGAACTAAAAGTCCTGTCATGCAACACACACACCTGCTCCAAGACTTACACAGGACTCCAAGACTCATGGACTGATTACACTACGTATATATATATATATATATATATATATATATATATATATATATATATATATATATATATATATATACATATATATACACGGTTCACTTTGAGACTCTCATGGCTGAGTCTTCTGTAATGTGTCTGTATGTGGTGTCAAATTATAAAACAGTCTGGCACAGATTCTCAAACAATATCAGGATATTAATTAATTTAAAAAGTCGTAAAAATATATAACAATAAAGGAATATAATGATGAATAGAGGTGATTGTATAAATATGGAAAAATCTATAAAAACTGAAAAAAAAAAGAAATTTCTGTACTGTCATCATGGCAAAGATAAAATACATCAGTTATTAGAAATGAGTTATTAAAACTATTATGTTTAGAAAGGTGAGTGGGCTTGACAAACCATCTGTAGGAACATACTCTTTCCTCTCTATGTACATGAGTGTGTGTGTGTGTGTGTGTGTGTGTGTGTACATATGCGCGTTAATATTCATTTAATCGTCCTAGAACTTCTTTTAAAACCTCCATTTTCTTAAATCACCTAAATATGTTTTGCTTAACAACTGTATATTTACTATTTATTAATTTTTTAATGTATGTTTGACAGATTTCACCCACATTTTAACTTGTTAATATTCATTTAATCCTCCTAAAACTCTTTTTGAAAACCTCTAATTTCTTAAATCAAACGTCCACAAATTGAAGGATCAAGCATTAACAGGAAACAGAATTATAAAAGCACCAAAGCGCACTGACCATCGGTAGCACGGCGTGTCCACTGTCTCCCCAGGGAGATACTCTAGACCGAGCCACGCACAGGGGCAGTTCTCTGGGTAATAACACTCTCCATTATGAACCACTAGCCTGCACCAATTAAAGAAGAAACGGTGTAACGTTACAGGCTCTGGTGTCAACAGACAAGCATACTTCCCAAAACATTTGTTCCTCAAGCAAAGATGAACACGATTACCCGGCTGGACATCCACATCCTGGTACACACGGGGTCATGGGAGGGCAGGTCAGGTTCAGCATCAGGTTTCGACAGGTCAGTTCACAGGCCAAACCGACACCTGAGGGTCCGCGGCCGCTCTGACCCCGACAGCTGTAGTACACTTTGCCATTGGGACAGTCTCCTCGCTCGGGCTCTGCGACGAAAAAACGAATGGGTGAATGAAAGCAGATTTTAAATCATTTTTAGGGTCAATATTATTAGTCCCCTTAATTACTTACTCCCAGGGCCATTTATATCGAAGTTGATAATTTTTAGTCCCCTATAACAATGTTTCTCAACCACGTTCCTGGAGGACCACCAACACTGCATGTTTTGGATGTCTCGCCCATCACAGGTCTTTCAGTCTCTGCTAATGAGCTGATGATCTGAATCGGGAGTGTTTGGTTTAAGGAGACCGGGAAAATGTGTAGTGCTGGTGGTCCTCCAGGAACGTGGTTGAGAAGCACTGCCCTATAAGATCCTTTTTTCAATTGTCTACAGAACAAATCACTCTTGTCCAATGACTAATCTTGTCTAGTGAACCTAAATAATCAAGTTAAGCCTTGAAATTGCACTTTAAGGTGATATTTCAAAATAATCAGTAAGATATTACCGAATTTAGTTTTTAGAAATACCATGTTTAAAAATGTGTAAGAAAAAAAGTGTCCCTTCATTAAACATCACTTGGAAAATGTATTTTGTCTTACAACAAATAAAAAAATAAGTTGTAAATATACAGCTGTATGTATGTTTGACATATTTCATCCATATTTTAACTTGTTACTATTCATTTAATCGTCCTAAAACTATTTTCCTAAATCACCCAAGGTAATACTGATTAATAATAGATTTTAAGAAAAGTATATTTTAATACATTATGACAACACATTTTATTAAATATAATAATGTAATAATGGGTTTACGACCCTGCTAATTGATCTGTGTCAAAAATGTCAACCCCTATTTGTAATATTTTGGACACAAGATATTACTCTTTGAGATTTTATTTTTTAAACTTTATCATCCATCAGGTGAAGATTATAAGATCACAAGATTATAAAATTAAATAAAATGTGTCAAATTGTTTTTAAAAAGGTATCAATCAATGAAAAGATTTAATCTAATTATTCAAATCATTTCATCCACACTGTAAAAAAAATCTGTAATCTTACGGTTTATTTCTGGCAGCTGGGGTGCTGAAAACCCCCCCGTAAAATAACGGGCGTTAAATTACAGAAATTTACCGTAAAAAAAATTTTCAGCACACCAGCTGCCGGAAATAAGCCGTAAAATAACTGCTTTTTTTTTTTTTTACAGTGTAATTATTCAGGATTTAGCAGAGACATTTTTTTTTAAATAGCTGTGGTCTAAAATGATTGTGACGGATTTTCTCCAAACTTATGGCATGATTTGCCTAAAATTGTAGTGTTTAGCTGTGTAAATACACAAAAACGTGATTGCTAAAACACACACACACACAAAAAAAAAAAAAACATTTGCAAAAGTCTTGTAAAAAGTCTTCTATAGATCTCAAGATGTATTGGACTGATTAATTACACAATGTGAACCTAATCAAGCATGAACAAATTGCTAAAGAAAGAAAAAAAAAATAGCCACCATTCATTCATTTTCCTTCAGCTTAGTCTCTATTTCAGAGGTCGCCACAGCGGATTGAACCGCCAACTATTCCAGCGTGTGTTTTACGCATCAAAAGCCCTTCCAGCCGCAACCCAGTACTGGGAATTACCCAAACGCACTCACACACACATACACCATACTAATTTTTACAAATTTTGCAGAAATTTAAATTTAAGGAAATTTCTGTAATTTAATATCCTTTGTTTTACGGTGAGTTTCTGTAATTTAACGGCTGTTATTTTCCTTTTTTTCTGCACCCCAGCTGCCGAAAATAAACCTTAAAATTATGGATTTTTTTTTACAGTGCATTCAATTGACAGCCCTCGTCTATGATTAACAATTTAGATGTTGATGTGTGCAAAATGCTCAGTGAGTTTAAACAAGTAATATTAGTGAATTATCCTTAACTACCCAGTAATAATGATCAATTACAATTAGGGTTAACAATTCAACAAGTTGAGTTTAAATTGTTAAAAATCTTTTTTATTTAAAAAAAAAAATTAATTCACAAATACTAATAATATAGTCACCTAAATACAAATTAAGATTTTAATTCACAGTCACGTCTGGCAGCTGAGTAATGTCTTTTGTCATTTGGAAAAAGTTTTAAAAAGTCAAATAGTCCAGAAATGAAAAAAAAGAAAAAGTGGAATTTGCCATCTCCACCCCCGGGTCTCTCTTTCTTTTTGCATGTGTATCTGAAGTTCTGATCTGTCCAGCATTCAGTCCGCTCAATGCGTTACCTCTGAGGAATGTACTGCTGACCCCAAAGATGAAAACACTTTTTCAGGAAGAGAAGTGTAAGAGACCGCGTAAATGGAGCAAAGAAAAATTTTAAAAAATAAAATAAAATAATAATAATAATGAGGATACCTCTCTCCTCTGGCACACACTCCATACGCCCATTTCTGCAGAGACTACAAACAAATGAAATAGAAAAAATATTATAAGCAATATTCAAAAAAAAAAAAACATGTACATTTAGGTTTTAAGGTCATTTAAAGAGGCTGCTAGATTTTATTTGTTTTTGAAAGATGTTGTATTTATTTGATTAAAAAAAACACTGTAAAAGCAATAAGGTTTTCGAAAAGTCATTGCAATTTAAAACCCTTGTTTTCTATTTCAATGTTTTAAAATGTTATGTATATATTATAGGTGGCCATAAATAAATATATATTTTTTTAATCTAGATTAACCTCACTGTAATCTTGGAATAAATCTAGATTAATCCAGATTAAAATGGCTCATTTGAATTCTGCTGAAGGCATTCAGAATATGTGTGCTACCCACATAATGACTAAAAAGTAAGTCTTTGAGAAATGCAGACGTTTTTTTCTTTCCATTCGCTGTGCGTTATTAAATTCCATAACACTCCTCCACCAGTCTTTACTCCTTATTTGCATCTAATAGCCCGGTTTGTCACTGGGGCATGAATGAAATGTTCATGAAACTGCCGAACTGCAGTTAAAGTCACCCAAAATTACTGGAAACTCTTACATGAAAGCACTTCACGTAAACATCTTAATTACATTATTGTCTATTAAGGCAAATAACTACATTTAGGCCAGCTAGTAAGTGCTGTGCAAGTAAACCTCACTCCTCTGACCTCTAAAGGTGCTCTAGTGACAGAAGCTAGACACCATAGTCTTTAGCTTCCTTGGTAGAGCAACCGACTTCCATACGGAGGGTCAACGGTTTGATACCGGCTCGGAGGTGGTTGGGTGTCGTGGGACCGACAAGGTTACATAAACACACACTGGATGAATGTGTGTGACCATTATACTCACATCTGGCATGTTTTGAAGCAGTGCACACTTTTTAGACGCGGTGTGAAAGTTCAAGCACTTTACAAGTCTAAAAACTGCGCGCCGTGGACAAATCAAAAGAGCTTGGAGACGGGGCATTGGAAGTTTTTTGTTTAATGGTTCTCAGTGGCTGTGTCCAGATACGCTCTTGATTTATGTCGCACTTTTTTCAAACTTTTCCAAACTGTTCGATGGGAAGGAGCCCTAACACGCGATATGTAAAAGACCCACTGATGCACTTACTTTTTGTACATTTTTTAGAACAAGAAAATCCTTAATGTGTACTAACTCACCATGGTCCAGAAGAGCTGAAGGACACTTCACCAGGGTGAAAAACTGAGCCCATGAAGTAACAGTGACACTGGGAGCTGAAAGGAGATGCACCCAGTTAGAAATCCAAAAAAAAAAGACACTAGATGATGCTTTGTAACACTTTTTACTGCTAAATGATTTACAACACTTCATTGCACTTCACTGGAAGGCACTAAGTGTAAAGAGGTGGCTTAAAGAAATAGTGTGCCCAAAACGAAAATGTACTATCTATTTACTCAACTTAAATTAATTTCTAGCCATTCTGAGTTGTTTTTGTGTTGAACACATATTTATTAGATATTTTAAGGAAAAGAAAACAAATACCATGGAAGTCAATGGTTACAGATTTCCAACATTCTTCAAAATATCTTCTTTTTTGTTTAGCAGAAGGAAAACACTCATGAAGGTTTTAAACAAGCACAAAGTAAGTAAATGACAGACTTTCACTTTTGGGTGAACTGTCCCTTTAAGGCAGGGGTGTCCAAAGGAGGCCCGATGTCCTGCAGATTTTAGCTCCAACTTGCCTCAACACACCTGCAAGGATGTTTCTAGAAAGCCTTGTAAGAGGTCGATTAGCTAGCCCAGGTGTGTCTGATTAGGGTTGGAACTAAACTTTGCAGGACACCGGCCCTCCAGGACCGAGTTTAGACTTGCCTGCTTTAAGGAAATGGCATTAAATGTGACTAGAGAAAATAACCTTTATTATTAACAGATGTATGCGGTTGTTTTTGAAGACGCTTGGAACACTTTTATGTTTTTTTTTCCAGAAAAATAAAATGATGGGGATACACTTGGTGATATAATAGAAGATATGTAGGTGAAAGATGGTGGACATGTTTTGAAAAAGGAAGCCCTCAATCTTTGATTTTCTCATTGTTTTATTCTATTTTATTTTATTTTGTATTTATTGTATAGTCTTTGTGTTTGGCATATTTTCCTTTGGTATTAATAAAGTAAGGAAGCGTCAGTCCGACAGTTTATAAATACAGCTAAGAATGCTGCATTCCTGACTTTCCATATAAAATGTGCTTACTGATAGCATTTTCATACTTTATTAATGATTCATTTATGATTTAACACGCATAGTGCGGGCTTTAAATTAGGTCACAAAACTGAATGAAGTTGAGTTAATAAAGCATTTATTACATACAAAGTAAAGATTACTATATGCCTAAATAATAAGATATATAAATGTTAATTTGAATAGTTTAGTAATCATTTGCTTACGCATTCTGAATGATCTTAAAACCATCAACTATTCGGTAACACTTTATTTTGATGGTCCATTTGAGTATTAGTAGACTGTCTGCTTAATATCTGTTGATGCTGCTCCTTCAACAGATATTTAACTAACTATAAGAAACTTTGCAAGTACATGTCAACTCACACTAACCTTAACCTAAGTCTACTTAAAATCTAATGAGAATTAGTTGGCATGTAGATGCAATTAACTTAAATTCCACAAACGGACCATCAAAATATAGTGTGACCAACTACTCTTAAATAACTTGTTTGTAAATACACTACCTGACAAAAATCTTGTCATCGATCCTAGTTGTAAGAGCAACAAATAATAACTTGACTTCTAGTTGATCGTTTGGAAAAGTGGCAGTAGGTTGATTTTTCTGATGAATCATCTGTTGAGCTGCATCCCAATCATCACAATTACTGCAGAAGACCTATTGGAACTCGCATTGACCCAAGATTCTGAGAAATCAGTCAAGTTTGGTGAAGGAAAAATCATGGTTTAGGGTTACATTGAGTATGGGGGCCTGTGAGAGATCTGCGGTTTCAAGTCATTTGTGCTGCCCATTACATTACAAACCACCGGAGAGGGCAAACTCTTCAGCAGGATAGCGCTCCTTCCCATACTTCAGCCTCCACATCAAAGTTCCTGAAAGCAAAGAAGGTCAAGGTGCTCCAAGATTGGCCAGCCCAGTTACCAGACCTGAACATTATTGAGAATGTTTGGAGTAAGATGGAGGAGGAGGCATTGAAGATGAACCCAAAGAATCTTAATGAACTCTGGGAGTTCTGCAGGAACGCTTTCTTTGCCATTCCAGATGACTTTAATGATAAGTTATTCGAGTCCGTGCAGTTATGTATGGATGCAGTCCTCCAAGCTCATGGGAGTCATGCACAATATTCATTCCATTTTCACTGCAGCATGACTTTATATTCTATACTCCACATTATTTCTGTTGAGTGAAAAGACTTTAGTCTAAGCAAAGTCAGACCTTACTGTCCTAATTAAATAATTAACAATCAAGGCATGATCATATTTCCGTTTGCTAAAATAAGCGTAATCTAGAGGACTTTGTCTTTTATATAAGCCACTTCTGAAATCAAATGATCAACTAGAAGTCAAGTTATTATTTGCTGTTCCTAAAACTTGGGTAGGCGACAAGCCTTTGTCAGGTAGTGTAATGTAAAACTTAATTTAGTAATGAAAACACAATCACAACATTTTGCATGCGCTTATAAGTCAAGATTACAGCATTTGTAGCTGTATTTATAAACAGTTTACTAATATTTATCAATGTAGAGTTAATGCTTAGCACATAATGAATTAGCTATTTGCTAATGCTTAAAAATGTTTCAGTGTGTAGTTATTATATAGTGTTACCATTGTTTTTTGTTATAAAAAGTTAAAAGAACTTTTAAATGTCACTATATATGCTAGAGATCAGAAATGTACGGTTGTTCGGTGTATTTAGACGTACAGCAGCACACATCGCTGGCGAGTGTGATCATAAAAAGTTCCTTCGGTGCAGCTGCATCCTTCAGCACAGTCTCCATCACACACTTCAGCACTACTGACGGACTGACACGTCCGCCCGCAGGCTGATGTACACGGGTGATACATCATCCCTCCTAAACACACCATACCTGCACACATAAACAATATGACAATGCAGTATGACAATGTGTATTATGTGGACAACTTAAATAGTCTGTAGTTTCAAATGATACTCCAAACTGTGTTTAGTAGAGCGTCATGAGGTTGGGGGGAAAGCAACGTTGAAAGCACGTTTACTTATATATATATATATATATATATATATATATATATATAAATAACTATATATATTTTTTAACTATATTTTTTTCTTTGTATGTTGGACCAGTAATCATTAGTTTTTAAAAAGTATTTTGTATTTTATCTGTATTGTTACTACCTTTTTGTTATGTTCGGGGCTGTTTTTGCCCCATGGACTTCCATAATAATGACATTTTTTGATTGCAAAGCCATGACCCCATATAATCCCTGATGGAATGAGGTAAAATTTCTCATTTTTACTGTCAATCATCAGTTGCCACCATTAACCCTTTAGATAGACCTGTGAAAAAAGTTTGTTTTTTATATGGAGTTCTATGGAGTAAAACAGCACATTATAGAGTGTGTGCATAAATACATTTACTATGTTCTGAGAGCTGTGGGGCTTATTTTGATTGTCTCAAGGCAAGGCAAGGCAAGTTTATTTATATAGCACATTTCATACACAGTGGCAATTCAAATGCTTTACATAAACGGGAATAAAAAGACAAGTTTAGGAACATAAAATGCAGACAATAAAAATTATTAAAAACAGATAAAAACAAATTAAAATGAGTTAAAATAGGTTATAAAAGAATAAAAAAAAGAAAACAAAAAACATGATAGTGCAATCTGTTGGACGCAGCACAGTGCTCATACAGTAAAGGCACAGCTAAACAGATGTGTTTTCAGTCTTGATTTGAATGTGCCTAATGTTGGAGCACATCTGATCATTTCTGGAAGCTGATTCCAACAGCGAGGGGCATAGTGGCTGAAGGCTGATTCACCCTGCTTTGACTGAACTCTTGGAATATCTAGTTTATATGATCCTAAAGATCCGAGTGATCTGTTGGGTTTGTATTCAGTGAGCATATTTGTAGTGTATTGAGGTCCTTGGCCATTTAGTGATTTATAGACAAGTAATATTACTTAAAAATCTATTCTGAATGTAACTGGGAGCCAGTGTAGAGACCTGAGGACAGGTGTGATGTGCTCTGATGTCCTGCTTCTGCTCAGAATCCTGGCCGCAGCAGTCTCAGACATATTAAGGTAAGTGTACAAAGGTCTCTCTCTCTCACTCTGACATGCACTATATTATATATAAAAGCCAGAAACTATGCTTTTTTTTGCACTGCAACTGTTGATAAACAGTAAAACTTGCTAATATGACCTCTTCCCAACAAGAAAAACCAGCAACAATCAAGAATGTATGATTACATGGTGTCATGGCTTTGCAATCCAAAAATGTCATTATAATGGAAGTCAATTGGGCAAAAACAGCCCTGAACATAATAAAAGGGTAGTAAACTGGCCCAGAGTCTATTGTTGAGTTTTTGAAAACTTGAAAAGCATTTTCCCAAAATATGTGTCAAAATATGTGTCCGCTAGCTGAAACACAGAGGAATCTGTACCCAAATTAAGACTCAAAATCACCTCAGCGAATGAAAATATCCCCAAGAGCACACAGGGGTTAATATTTCTTTTGTATTCTTACATTTTTTTAATCAAATATTTGCCTAAACGTTATCATAAGAAAGTACATTTCTGAATATATACTTTAAAATTTAAAAAAGAAATAGTCCTTTATAATAATTATTATAGGTATTATTAATAATATACACAAAAAATTAAAATAAAATAAAATTAATAATGAAATAATTTGTTTATGAATAATATATTAATATTTTGAGAGTCGTGATTTCTTAAAGATCACTTCATAAACACACTAATGCCAAAGACACACAGACAGATGTATGGATGACCAACGAACCGCACTCAGAGACGTGTGCTCTGAAGTTGATGGTGACGTGGTGTTTGCTGCAGATGTAGGCGTAGTGGGACAGAGCAGTGCAGAGGCAGCTGCTGCCGCATCGACAGGCCTGGTAGCGGCACTGCTGGTGGTACATGCTGGGGCTAACATACGCATGACACGGTCTAAACACTTCCTCCAACAGCACATCACACTGGGCAGCATAAAACACTGGAAGAAAAACATTAAGGTGACAACATTTTTCATTTATCAGGAATATTTGTACAGTTTAAGTCAGACTTATTAGTCTTCCTAAATTATTACCCCCCCTGTATATTTTCCCCCAGGTGAAGTTTATTCATAAACAAATTTCAAGAGTTCACACTTAGCTGATGATTGATAATAAAGCTAGTTTGGCGTGCTGTCCCAGGAGAGAGCCCTGAGTTTATAAGATCCTCGAGCCCTGGGCTCCTTCCCGTTGCAAGGCGAGATGGGAGTTTGAGCTCAGGTAGATCTCGATGACTCCCCCTCTTGCTTGTTGTAGCTAAGTGTCAGATATGGATGCTGAAAGGTGTACTCAGAGTTTAGCTAAAGTATTTGGATTAATTGTTTAGGGTGCTTGTTTTTGAACTGTGGGTGGAAACCGGAGGACCTGGGGAAAACCCACGCGACCACAGGGAGAACGAGCAAACTCCGCACAGAAATGCCGTCTGGTTTGGAAATGAATTAAACCAGGGGCATTCTTGCTGTGAGACAACAGCCATAATCGCTGGCCACCGTGACGCCCGTTTGAAAGGAGGGAAAGTAGGGTTGGGTCGGGGGGGGGTTCTTCAAGACGAAGATGTTGAGATGAGAAAAGTCTGGTTATTTATAGTGAGTTAAGGATCGTCTGATAGGATAATCAGTCATTAGCTAAAGTTGGAACAGCTGTGAACAATCAAAAGCACGTGATCCTCTCGAAATTTGTTTATAAATAAACTTCACTTCAAGAGGATCATCATGTGCTTATGATTGCTTGTGACTGGTCCCACATTATCCAATTCATGATTCCCCAATCAGACGATTCCTAAGCCATTATAAATACCCTCAGTTCCATATGACAGCCATCTTCGTTTTGAAGAATCCCCTCTTCCACCCCTACTCCTCCTCCTTTCCTAGATGGTTGGCACGGTGGCCCAGTGGTTAGCACTGTTGCCTCATAGCAAGAACTTCACTGGTTTTAGTCCTTACCAAGCCAACCGACGTTTCTGTGGGGAGTTTACTAGTTCTTCCTGTGCTCAAACGGGTTTCCCCCGGGTTCACCAGTTTCCTCCCACAGTCCAAAAACATGCAACTTAAGTTTATTGACTAATCCAAATAAACAAGCACCTAGCAAGTAGTTATCTCTTAAGAGCAATCACTATCTGTTCATTAGCTACTACAGCAAGGGAGTTCTCGAGATTTACCTTAGGTCCCCTCTCGTCTTGCAAACAGGAGGAAGCCCCAGGCTCGAGGATCTTGTGAGCTCAGGGCTCTCTCTCACCTTTTTTGTGGTGATTCTACAAAAACAGTGCAAAACTGGGGATACAATGGCGGCAGCAGCTGCCTGGAGGAATGACAGGGCAGACTTTTCCTCAATCGATCAGAAAGATTTCGAGGTACGCTCAATCGAGGAGGAACTTTCAGTTTTAGAGATTCAAATAAAGGGATTGCTTGAGAAACATACGGAGTTGTGTGAACGGAAAACGTTGCTAGAAACATCTCGGGCCGCGGACATTAGGCCGACACAACAACAATGGACACCGTTTACATCTACACCGGGTATTCCTACCCAAGAGAGGAACGTACCTCGGCCGAAGACAGTCGAGGCTTGTTTTACACCTGCTCCAACTTATAATGGACCCTGGCTTTACCAACGGAGAAAATCACGCTCTAAAGCCAGAACATCGGCCGCGCTGAGTCCGCTGACACAGAAGTTTCATCTTTCGGCCGCACTGACACAGAAGCTAGATTTTCCAACCAGCAATCGCTTTGAACCGCTTACCTCGCAAACTGATATGCTATTGCCACCTGCTTCATCTGGTAAGACAATTATTATTGGCGATTCCATTATCAGACATTTGAATATCAAATCTAATTCTACTGAAGTTCAAAATAAATGTTTTCCGGGAGCTCGGGTCCTTGATATTGCTGTCCAAATCCCAACGATCTTAAATCACGCAAAAGAAAATGACACAGTTATACTTCATGTTGGTGCAAACAACATTCGACTTAGACAATCAGAAATCTTAAAAAAAGACTTTAATGAACTGGTGGAAACTGTACGAAATACATCTCCTGCAATAAGGATTCTAATCTCTGGACCACTGCCAACGTATAGAAGAGGCAATGAATCTTACAGCAGACTTTTTGCATTTAACAACTGGTTAGAAACGTATTGTAAAAATGAACATTTGAGTTTTATTAATAACTGGGACCTTTTCTGGGAAAGAGCGAGATTTTACTGTGCTGATGGAATACATCCCAGTAGGACTGGAGCACACTTTTTGTCCAGACACGTTGAAAATGCATTGCATAACTTGTGACAAATTTATACCATCCCTGTAATATATTGCAATACTAATTCTTTGGGGTTGAAACAGGGATGCAACCAGGTTAATGATATTAAGGTTGTTGTCACTTATAGAGACAATAGCAATAGGCCCACACGAAATATTAATCGGAGAAAATCATACTTGGTACCGATAGCAAGAAACTATTTAAATGATAATATACCGTTTTTGCAAAATGAAGGACAATTAAAAATGGCACTTTTTAATGTAAGATCAATTGCGAGCAAAACATTTTTGATACATGATATTCTATCAGAGAAAAAGTTAAACTTTATGTTCCTTACGGAGACATGGCTTGATCAGAATGGCTCTATATCTCTTATAGAAGCTTGCCCACCTCATTATACGTTCTTGCAAAAGGTTCGCTGTGGAAAGAAGGGTGGCGGGATAGCCGCTATATTTATGCAGTCACTGTCATGTAAAGAGGTTGTTCTTGATGAATTTCTTTCTTTCGAATGTCTGGCAATAGAAATAATAGAAAGTAAGTGTCTTGTTGTTATAATATATCGACCTCCTAAACACAATCAGGGTTTCATTTCCGAGTTCTCCGAATTTTTAACTTTGTGTGTTACTAGATATGATAAAATATTAATAGTGGGGGATTTTAACTTTCATGTTGATAACAAACTTGATCGCAAAGCAGCAGAGTTTTTAGATATTTTATATTCTTTTAGTCTCACGCAACACGTAAATGGTCCTACACACAATAAAAAGCATACGCTTGATCTTATAATTTCACTTGGTATTGATGTTAACATAAATGAAATGATTGATCTAGCAATCTCAGATCATTTCTGCTTATTTTTTAACTGTCAAATTAATACTATACTTCAGCCTAAAGAAAAAATAGTTAGAAAGCGGTTTATTAATGCCTTAACGTCGGAAACCTTTATTAATGAGATTCAACAAGCGCCTATATATTTTCGGCCTGAGATGAATGTGCATGATAAAGTTGATATCTTAAACGCGTTATTAAAATCAACTCTTGATACTGTGGCTCCGGAAAAAATAAAGAAAAGGAGGTTAGGGTTAAAGAAAATGCCATGGAAGAATGATCATATTTGTCAGTTGAAGAGGAAATGTAGAAAATCAGAACGTCTCTGGAGGAAAACTAAATTAACCATACATCATGAAATTTTGCGGTCTAATATACACGAATATAATAAAACTATTCGTTTAGAAAGACAGTCTTTTTATTCTAAAATCATTAATGAAAACAGCAGTAATCCTAGAAAACTCTTTTCTACTATAGATTGTCTTTTAAACAAAAAAACAGCTAATTATTTTGATCAGCCTTCTGTTATTATGTGTGAGGATTTTGCTATATTTTTTAATAGCAAAATAACGCAGATTAGAACCGATATTATACAGATTGACCAAAATTTTGTAGATGAATTGGGAAGTTATCCACAAAATAAAATGGAAAGGTTTAGAAATATTAGTAAAGAAAATATTATCCAAATTATATCTCAATTAAAGTCCTCTTCTAGCTGTCTTGACCCTATTCCAACTGAATTTTTTAAAAAGGTTTCAAATTGCTTGATTGACTATGTCCTTGACATAGTAAATGATTCATTAATGACAGGAATTTTTCCTAATGCTTTTAAAAAAGCTGTGGTAAAGCCACTTTTAAAAAAACCAAATTTGGACTCCACAGTTTTAAATAATTACAGACCAATTTCTAATGTCACATTTTTTAGTAAGATTTTAGAAAAAGTTGTATTGCTACAGCTCAATCAATTTTTAGATGAGCATAAAATTTGGGAAAAATATCAGTCAGGTTTTAGAAAAGGTCATAGTACAGAAACAGCATTATTGAAAGTAGTTAATGATATGCGCTTAAACATAGATAAAGGTAATGCATCAGTTTTAATTCTTCTAGATTTAAGTGCAGCATTCGACACGGTTGATCATTGCATTTTGATTAACAGACTGGAAAAACTTGTAGGTCTCTCTGGGATAGTTTTAAATTGGTTCAATACATATGTCACAGAAAGGACATTTTTAGTAAATATAGATGAATATACATCGCAAGAACACAATATATTATATGGTGTTCCTCAGGGATCTATCCTAGGCCCAAGTCTATTTTTATTATATATACTTCCTTTAGGTAGTATAATTCAGAAATATGGCATGAATTATCACCTTTATGCTGATGACATACAATTATATATTTCTGTTGAGCCAAGAGACACAACTGCATTGGAAAATTTGTCCAACTGCATGTCCAATATTGTGCAATGGATGACTGCAAATTTTTTAAAGTTGAATAAAGATAAAACAGAAATTCTAATTGTGGGCAAAAAACCTGAGCGAGAGAGGATTGAAGCAGAACTGTGTTCTTTAGGTTTACAATCAAAAAAAGAATTAAAGAACCTGGGTGTTATTTTCGATTGTGATCTTAATTTTAAATCTCATATTAATCAAGTTACAAAAACATGTTTTTATCATTTACGAAATGTTGCCAAAATTCGTTCTTTCCTATCTTTTGATGATGCCAAGAAATTAATTCATGCTTTTATTTTCTCTCGGCTTGATTATTGCAATGCTATCTATACTGGTCTACCTAAGGGTTCTACAATGAAGTTGCAATTGATACAAAATGCAGCAGCCAGAGTTTTAATGAAATTGAAGAAACGAGAGCACATCACACCAGTATTAATAGAATTACACTGGTTGCCTGTGCACCAAAGGATAGATTTTAAGATTCTTTTATTAGTTTTTAAAGCACTACACAATATGACACCTTCCTACATTTCCGACTGTTTAACAAAATATAATCCAAACCGTTTACTACGCTCTTCTAGTGCTGGACTTTTAGAATTTTATCCTGTAAATCTGATGCGATCTGGCGGCACTTCTTTTAGCCATTATGCTCCAAAAATTTGGAACTGTCTCCCCCTTGAAGTGAAAGAATCACCAAGTATTCATGTTTTTAAAAAGCGTGTTAAGACACATCTTTTTAAAATTGCGTATGATTAAACAAGTTTGTTAGGTGTACGCATTTTATCTATTTTGTTGTAGGTTTATGTATGTAATGTATGGTGTGTGCCTGCATATGTAAGGACTATTGTGTGTGTGATCATGTGAATATATACTTACATTTTGTGTACATGAATGTTTTTATTTCAGTATATGTGATAAGTTTTTGTGGTCTATTTTAATGCTTTTGTTGTTGTTTGTGAGGCACTTTGAGTTGCATGTATGTTGGAAAAGTGCTATACAAATAAAGTTATTATTATTATTATTATTATTTTTAAACACATTTCTAAACATAAGTTTTAATAACTCATTTCTAATAACTGATTTCTTTTATCTTTGCCATGATAAATATTTTACCAGATATTTTTCAAGATGCTTTTCAGCTAAAATGTGACATTTACAGGCTTGACTAGATTAATTAGGCAAGTTGTTGTACAAAGACGATTTGTTCTGTAGACAATCGAAAAAATAACGCTTATGGAGGCTAATAATATTGACTTTCAATGTTTTTTTTTTATTCAAAACAGCTTTTATTCTAGTCAAAATAAAACAAATAAGACTTTTTCCAGAAGAAAAAAATATCATCGCAAATACTGTGAAAAATTCATCGCTCTATATTTACAGTTGAAGACTAAATCATTAGGTAACTTTAAAAGAGCAAGGAGCCAAGGACGTTTTTCAGCAGCTCGTTTGAGCTTGTTTGGTTTGCTTTTGAAGGGTTTAATTGTGGGTTCAGGGATGAGTAATTATGAATGCAATTACAGATGTAATTACATGCAAATAATTATGAAATATAAGAACAATTTACTGTGTCTCAGGATTGCTAGGTTTACCGGTACTACGTTAGTATCACGATACTATGGCATCAAAATACTGCCGGTGCCACTGTTATTAACCGTCGATCTACGATACACAATGTTGTAAGTGGAAAAGTCACTAAAATGCTCAAACGTTTGTGCAACAGTAGGCCATTTTATTTGAATAGTCTGTGAAGTCCTTTAAGGTTGTAAAACTGTGTAGAATTCACCCCTTTTATGGTAACCTATTGCACCTTTTCTGAAGCTTCAGTTCAAACACACATCTGAATCAGTTAATTTCTGTTTATGTTGATATAATTTAATAGCAACTATCTCTTCAAAAGAACGACACACAAAGTGAAATTTTGAATTACTTTGGATTTTTACCTGAGAAGATTGAGGGAAAAAAAAACAATAGATGAAAAAAGAGCAACAGGAAACATTTAAACAATTTTTGACCCCTTTATATAGCCAAATTTTGTTGGAATTTTTTTTTTTTTTTGTAACAAATTTTATTCATTATAATTTGCATCTTTATTTCAATGTGTTTTTTGTTGGTCAGTTATCTACAAAATAAACAAAAAGAACTAATGCATTTTAGGTGAAGTGACGTGGAAATACTTTTTCAGTAATAAGGGAATTATTAATTAAATTCAAGTAGACGTATTACAACATAAAAGTATTTCTGACAATTGTTTTTATTTTATAGATTTGAGTTGTGCATTGCAGTATCGCAATACCACTTGGTATAACGATTCTTCAGCTGGTATAGTATCGTAACATGAATTAATAGTATCTCGACATCCCTACTGTGTATAATGTAGTGAACTGTCCCTTTAAGAAATCCCAAACAGGTAAAAGTTTTAACTGGTAAACGAATATATATAATAGTTGGAGTCAAAATGATTAGCACTCCTGTGAATTTTTTTTTTCTTTATCAAATATTTCACAAATGATGTTTAACAGAGCAAAGAATTTTACACAGTATTTCCATTAATATTTTTTCTTCTGTAGAAACTTTGATTTGTTTTATTACAGCTTTTTAAAATCATTTTAGGGTCAATAGCATGAGCCCCTTAACGATTGTGTACAGAACAAACCACTGTTATACAATGACTTGCCTTATTACCATAACTTGCCTAATTAACCTAGTTAAGGCTTTAAATGTCACTTTAAGCTGAAAACTCATATCTTGTAAAATATTTGTAAAAATATTATGTACTGTAATCAAGGCAAAGATAAAATAAATCAGTTATTAGAAATGAGTTATTAAAACTATTATGTTTAGAAACGTGTTGAAAAAAATCTTTCCGTTAAACAGAAATTAGGGGGAAAATATACAGAGGGGCTAATAATTCAGGAGGGCTAACAATCACTTAATGTCACTCAAAATAAAGCTTAAACAAAAACAATTCAGCAACTTTGGAGATTAGATCATAACAGGGGTTTTTAGATAAAGGTTTTTGCTTTGTGTCTCAACAATAATTGCTTCTTCTGGGCATCTTGTTGAAGACACAAATCAGCTCCCTCTCAGACTGAGGGTCAAAGTACTCTAGCTGTTTTTCACAGGCTGCCAATGCAGACAAAAGACTGGCATCATGAAAATGTGTAACAGACCGATGTAAAAGCATTACAAAAATTAAACTGGGTGGCACAGTGGCGCAGTAGGTAACGATGTCGCCTCATAGCAAGAAGGTTGCTGGTTTGAGCCTTGGCCGGGTCAGTTGGCATTTCTGTGTGGAGTTTGCATGTTCTCCCTGTGTTCTCCGGTTTATGCCACATTCCAAAGACATTTAGTAAAGGTGAATTGGGTAAGCTAAATTGTCCGTAGTTTATGTGTGTGATTGAGAGTGTATGGGTGTTTCCCAGTGATGGGTTGCAGCTGGAAGGGCACCCACTGCATAAAGCATAAGTTGGTGGTTCATTCTGCTGTGGTGACCTAATTTTAATAAACGTACTAAGTTGAAAAGAAAATGAATTAATTAATTAAAATGGAAATCTTGATGAAAGTTTCACCAGTTTAGAATCAGTTACTTACAACAATTTTGTTTATGTGCACTTTGTTGTTTAAAACTTACAGAGCTTTTACAAAAAGCTACAGTACACACAACATTCAAAACAGCATACTAATACATGCGCCCTGCTTTAACTAATAAGCAAAGTGATAGCGTTTACCATTTTGTTGGTTCATTTCACAGGGGTCAATGATAGGTATGTTGACAGGACTTATACATGCTGAAGACACTTTCCAGGCGTTGACGTGTAGCTGTGGAGTTCCTTCAATCATTCCAGCAGGAGAACTGGAGGAAAAACACACGTACAAACACACACTCGTTGTAATATAAGAAACAGCATAGTGATATTCAGAGAGATTTCAGAAATTCATTTAGATGTTTTCAGAAGTTTCTCACACACATCGCTTCGTATCTTATCTATTATTTAATGTCATGTCAGCGTCATATTCACGGAAAAAAGGATTTAGAATAATACAAATATAATATATACAATTAAAAAATATTCAAACAAACTAATATTACATCAGATCTTTTACATTTTACATTATATGATAATATATATATATATATATATATATATATATATATATATATATATATATATATATATTAGAATAATGTATTAAGTGAGTTCACTTTATAAAAAAAGCATCCTACAAACATTAAAAGCAGGACACTCCAATAAAATATCTTTAACAGAGAAAAGAATCTTGCAAAACATGCATTTCTCACAGGAAATCATCCCGCAGGTTTCCATTGAGGGTCCCACAGAGGCCGAGTGTGGAGCCCATCCAGGTGCTGTCCAACTGAAGGTAGATCCGTCCACCCTGCCAGTCGTACTGAAACCTCAGGCCAAAGACCGACCGCAGACCCACAAACAGAGAGGTCAGTCGACGAACATTCACTGTCTCTAACAAACAAACAAGGAATAAAATTTTGGTTAGGAATAATTGATGACCGTCTTATTAGAAAATAATGCAAATAAAGTATTAAGGTGCCCATGATGCAAAGCGAAGTGTGCATTTTTGAGTGTGGATAACTTTCTATTAACAAACAATTTGTATGTTTTTTTTTTTTTTACTTTTTTTTCCAAGTAACACAATAATTACTTTCCCTAGTAATTGGTTCCTTTTAAGACATAACTCAGTTAATAACTTAGTTTTTATATGTGAGAAATAACTAGTAACTTTTTCAAATACTTCCCAGATGATGTTTTAAGAAGCTAGGAGTCAAGGATATTTTTAAGGCTTCCTGCAGCTCTCGGTATGCTTGTTTGGTTTGCTTTTAGTGCACAGCCGAGTACAAGTGCTGATTTCATACCTCACCAAACCAACCCAACCAAAAGGGCAAACAAACTTTCGTAAGATGGCGATTTAACTACAGCAGTTCAAACTGTAGCTTGCCGAAATCAGAGTGATGGTGTAAAAATTCTAGTCAAACTATCTTTTGCAATCCTATACGAACAGCAGATATAAGTGCAGTTATTATATTTATGTGGGAAAGTGTTACTATTATGTTAAATATATATATATATATATATATATATATATATATATATATATATATATATATATATATATATATATATATTTATTTATTTATTTTTTGTCATATGGAGCAATTAAGTGTTATAGTTAAATCAATTTATTAGAAATTAATAGAAAATAACGCAAATAATGTATAAAGGTGCCCATGATCTAATAACGTATGTTTTTTTTTACATTTTTCTTTTTAAAAGTAACATAATAGTTGCTTTCCCTAGTAATTAGTTACTTTTAATGATGTAATGAAGTTACTACTCTATTTGTGAGAAGTAACTAGTAACTATAACTTTTGTTTTTTTAAGTCACAAGCCCTACAATACTATTAACAAAGGTTCCTAAATTCTACATATTAAGTGGGGAAAATAAGTATTAAACGCATCATGTTTTTTCCTGGGAATAATATTTTTGAAATAACAATACAAACATAAAAATAAAACAAAACAAATCTGAAAATGATTTACGTGTAATATGGAGACATATGCGCTGCTCAGGTGTGAGTTTTTCCACAGACTTCAACAGAGTGTACAAATCTTCATGATTCTGTGGGTCTCGTCTATCAAATCTGATCTTTATTTTGTATTTTCAACTGGATTTAAAGTCAGGTGATTGGCTGGGCCATTCTACAGCTTGATTTTGTTTCTCTGAAAGCATTTGAGAGTTTCCTTGGCTGTGTTTTGGATCATTGCCTTGCTGAAATGACCACTCTGGTTTCATCCATCATCCTGCTTATGTAGATGTTGGACTGAAGCAGCTAATATTCATTTACACTGAGGAAGGGCAGAGGATTGCTGAAGAATTACTGAGAGATTTTAGCTGCTGTCTGGGCTTTGGGACTGGGACTGTCTTTCTACATCTCCCTTTCTTCTTGTGTTCATTATTTTTCACTTCCTTTTATTACACATAACTTGACTTGTAAACTAATTAGTTTTGTTCTTTGCATATATGGATTTCTTTGGTTGTTACCAACATGCAGGGAAAAAATTCAAGTCAACAGCACCTTTAGAAATATGTTTTCTGAGAAAGATGGTGATGTGTTGAATATTTATTTTTCCCTGCTGTATACACCCTATAATGTGACCAAATTCCAACATAAACCTGAATATCTCTCCTTACCATCTGAGTAGGGTAAATTAACAGCCATACTGGCTCCAATCACAACTTCTCCATCTCTGGTGAGGGTGACCTGCCTGCTGACATCTTCATCTACCACCAGAGCCACCGAGTGGATGCAGGAGTGTTCCTGAGACTGAGAGACAGGTTGAACACACAACAAACACCTCTGATCATACACATTCTCAGACACACTCCTCTTACCTCTCCACAGGCGGTATACTGTAGTGTCACAGTAAACTTGGTGTTGCCCCGGCTTTTCACCAGCACATATTGACAAGAGCCCAAGTGCATGTAGATTCGCCCATCAAAAGTGGTCACATGTGTGTCACCCACCACTGTGCATTCCGCTGCAGGGTTAAACAAACAGAAACTGTAAAATAAGTACAGTTAGAAGTTATTAAAGAATAGCTTTCGCATGAGATGGAATGGAAAAATCAGATATTAAAGGAGACCCATTATGCCCCTTTTATTTAAGATGTAAAATAAATCTCTAATGTCCCTACAAAGTGTTTTATTTTGAGCTGAAACTTCACACACAAATAATGTTTTATAACTAGGAGGCTTTGATCCTAATTGTGCCATTTTGGTCACTTTAAATTTAACTGAGATTGGGCTGTTTTCAAAAAAAGGCAGAGCTCCAAATGCCTATGTGTCAGTATAGTGGCAGATTCAAAAACAAGACTAACGTGCAAGGCTTATGAGGGAGAGATGGTCACTAGTGGGCGGGGCTTCCCCCTCTGCTGACATGAACAAAGGGAGAATGTCAATCAAAGTGTTTGTGCCGACTGTTTTTATGAAATGTGATTTCCATTAGAAGCATGGCTATATTCATTTCTATATCAGACTAAAAAACAACTGTTTATACCCCTCAAAAAAAAATATTTAACATAATTGGTCCACTTTAACATTCAGCATTCACTCACAAAACTTGGATTGAGTCCAGAACTTTAAAGCAACACTATGCAACTTTCTCTCATGGCTCTCCACTGTGTTGTTAAGCTTGTTACTTAGATGTCACTGTTCCGCTTATTTGCATCTCCAATGCAATCCCACCACAATTTGTAACTTTTTCAATTAGTGGCTTATTCATATTCATTTGTACAATCTCATTCGTACCTTGTACTCAACCCCGAACATGTTTCATATAAATTGTATGAATTTGTACGAATAAGCCCCTTTTCTGATAATACTTAATACTGTTATGTCTCCTTGTAAGAGCGGATTGGCATTTCCATATCCTCTTAAGGCCCAAGGTGTTTTTAAAAATGCATTTATTTTCTCTTTGCTATTTGGGCTTATTGGAACCTCATTAGATCAAAACCTAATTATCATCTTTTGATATGATGTACTTTTAAAGAAAAATGATGTCTATATATGTGGACTCGTGGTCCGAATTTACATAAAACATTTTTTCCTGAATGTTTTAATGCATATACAACATAGAAATATTTTTTTTGTACTTGCTTTGGCTATCAGAGAGTAAAAACTATTATTTTTTTTTCCCATTTTGGACTGTTAAAAATAGGTTTTGGGACATTTCATATACTGCAAAACAGTTGCAGGATTACACTGTTTGTCTGTAACAAAATATAAAACATTCAAAGTATTTTAAATAGCCACTTAAGAGCTAAAATGAGCTAAACACTAAGCCCTAGGTGGACATATGTCCATGGTTCTGGGTATGAGTGGGGCTGTGTGTAGCGGGTTGCTCAGTTTGATTTTTGGTTACAACAAGCACTGTGGCTGCAGAATCCACACTTAAAAAATGTACTGTAAATTTACAAGCACACTCTAAATTAATAAATACAATTGTGCTGTATTTTTACATTACAATTGTAATTAATAATTCACAGTGTGGTTGTATATTTACAGTTTTAACAAAAACCAAAATTACCAGTAAGTTACTGTAAATTTTACAGTAGATTGTTTATAGTGTTAAACGTTATTATATCGCTGATATGCTTTTAGGGACATTATTGTAAGATTAAGTTTTATCAAAAAAACATAGTGCAACTTTAAAGTTAACTAGCAAAATGTTTGATTTGCCCAATAAACTTTACATTCAATAACATAATTTTTGCATCGCCAAAAACATTTTGTATTTGCTGGCAAAAGATTGCATTTATGCCAGATTATTTATCTAAGGTTGTAAACTTTGCATTCTCAGAACAGCCTTTGTACTTGCACACAAAACCTTTTGACCAAAAAAATCTTTGTTTAATTCATTATTGTTAACTTGATTTGATTTGAGCAATTTTTAACTTGAGGCACAACTTAAAGGCAAATACATTTGTATTATTGGCATCATTATTATTATTAGTAGTAGTATAAATCAACACATTCTGGATGCTAGTGTGCGTGTATGAGTGTGGATGAAAACAAATTAGCCTGCAGCACTAATCACATTGATCATTTCATTCAGTTGGTCTGTTTTTGCAGTTGAATTGAAAATGCTTGGAAATACTAGTTTCCTTTTACTGTATTTGCTGTGCTTTTGTTTTGTTGTTTTTCTGTTTGGAAATTGATTATTTAAAAAAGAATAACAATCTTATCACTATTTATTTTTAAGGTCCTTATTAAACTGAGCTGACAATTCTGGCACATTCTTTTGGCAGTGAATATTTTGCTTGCAGATTTTTTCCTATGAACTAGGTGGGATTTGGTAAGCTTAATCCCACCTACTCCATAGCGGGAAAAAGGCTTGAAATTGTCTCTGCAATCTGGCAAGAATCCAAAAGTATTGCTCAGTCAGAATCCAAAAGTATTGCTCAGTCTCAGTAGACAGCTATATAATACATTTATGCAAAAAAAAGCACAAAATGTGATCAACTTTTAAAAATATATATTTTTGCTATGTTGTTCTTTAAAACTAGTGTAAACAAGGGAGTTTACTTACCAGTGCAGTTGTTTTCAGTGCAATTCCACAGTCCTCCCATACAGACACTGAAATGTAATACATATTAGATGGATGTTGTACACACAGCAGAGTTTTCTATTATCAGCTAAGGAGCTAAATAATAAACAAATATATATTAGAAGTGCAAGAGTGTTAATATAAAATGTTCCTCACCAGACAGTGCAGCCCTGCTCCAATACGTGACCCAGAGGATATGCTGTACCGTGGTACACACAGGGGCACTGAGACACAGCTATACAGGTGCCATTCTGCAAGATCAGACCTGACAAAGGCCAAAGAGAAAGACAAGTATAAAAGAAATGACGTCTATTTTACTATTATACGAGCAAACATTTATGAAGGTTATGCATTTGATTATTGCTCTGACCATCTGGGCAGTAGCATCCATCCAGACAGTGTAGATTGGTGCCCAAACACTCTTTGTCAAACGTGCATGTCGGTGGGCAGCAGCTGATGCAGTCTCTATGGACAAAACTATCCTCACATCTGTCCGCTAAAAACACAATTCACAAGCAAATCATATCGCAAGCTGAAGAACTCAGGCCATGTGATGCTTTTATGACTAGAGTGAGCAGATTTGGGAAATCACAGACAGTTGGGACGGACATACAGTCGAAGTCAAAATGATTAGCCCTTCTGTGTTTTTTTATTTTAAATATTTCCCAAATGATGTTAAACAGAGCATGGAATTTTTCACAGTATTTCCTGTAATATTTTTTCTTCTGGATAAAAAAGTCTTATTTCTGTTATTTCAGCTAGAATAAAAGCAGTTTACAATATTTAAAAACCCATTTTTAGGTCAATATCTTTAGCCGCCTTAAGCAATATTGTTTTTCCATTGTCTACAGAAATCTATTTCTCATTCATTTTCTTGTCGGCTTAGTCCCTTTATTAATTCGGGGTCGCCACAGCGGAATGAACCGCCAACTTTTCCAGCACGTTTTTACGCAGCGGATGCACTTCCAGCCGCAATTTATCTCTGGGAAACATCCACACATTCACACACACACACTACAGACAATTTAGACTGCATGTCTTTGGACTGTAGGGGAAACTTACAGAAAAGGGACAGGGAGAACATGCAAATTCCACACAGAAACGCCAACTGAGCCGAGGCTCAAACCAGCGACCTTCTTGCTGTGAGGCGACAGCACTACCTACTGCGCCACTGCTTTGCCCTACAGACATCTAGTCAAATATTATTTACTGTCATCACAGCAAAGATGAAATAAATCAGTTATTAGAAATGAGTTATTAAAACTATTATTTTTAGAAATGTGTTGAACACACTTTCTCTTCATTCAACAGAAATTAGGGAAAAATATACAAAAACTATTGAACAACACACATTCTGGTCTTAGGACAATTATGAAAATGTTTTTGGATCCACTTGAAATGTTGATTATAAATATGCACACATGTATTATTTGTATTATAGTGTATATACTCGGCAAAACACTCCTCTTATTGTAAAAATTCTCCTTATAACTAACATACTTTAGATGCTGAATGGCTTTTATGGGGAAAATGGTAATGTTTTACATGATGTACAGTTGTTTTTTGATGTTATTCACCAGTTAAATCTCTGATTTAGTGATTATTTTAATCCAGTGGATGCAGTTTTACAGTTTCTTTCAATTTGCCTTCTAATGATCATTCAGTTCTCATCTTATTTTCATTCATTCATTTTCTTTTTGGCTTAGTCCCTTCATGAATTTATTAATTATCCAGCACATGTTTTACGCAGTGGATGACCTTCCAGCTGCAACCCATCACTGGGAAACACTCACACACACTCGTTCACACACACATACTACAACAATCTACCCAATAGCGCATGTCTTTGGACTGTGGGGGAAACCGGAGCACCTGGAGGAAACCCACGCAAACGCGGGGAGAACATGCAAACTCCACACAGAAATGCCAACTGACCCAGCTGAGCCTCGAATCAGCAACTGTCTTGCTGTGAGGTGATTGTGCTACCCACTGCACCACCATTCTGGCCATTCATTTTTCATCTTACTATACTTCATCTCCTCTGCACTGTACATTACTTCAATAGTTTGCACTTTGCAGATACTTTACTGAACGAAGCGTATTTGATGTGCTGTCCCGAGAAAGAGCTCTGAGCTTGGAAAGATTCTCGAGCCCGGGGCTCTACCCATAATCGGGAGGGAGGGGTCCGAGCTCAGGTCTGGTCCTGCAAAAACTTCACCATTCTCTTCAACTGAAGGTGGAAGAGGTAGTGGAGTCGTGGTGGTGGAGGGACGCTGAGAAATCGAAGAATGGCTGAGGTGTTGTGATTTGGCTTTATACAAGGATTCTTTTACTGATTGGATGGGCGTAAGATTGCTAATGCAAGACCAGACGTGTCAATCATATGAGGTGGTTTTGTAGGCAATTTGAAAAAAATAAATATTAAAATTTTGATCTTCTACATATACAGTAATGTGACATGATTGACTATCAAAATTTAGGCTATTTTTAAATAACAAAAGACTAAAATCGAATACTAATGCTTAGCAATGAAGGATTTTGGGAAAAGTACATTACAAAAAGGGTGGCACGATGGCTCAGTGGTTAGCACTGTCGCCTCATGGCAAGAAGGTTGCTGGCTCGAGTTCCAGCTGGGACAGTTGCAATTTCTGTGTGGAGTTTGCATGTTCTCCTCGTGTTGGCGTGGGTTTCCTCTAGGTGCTCCAGTTTCCCTTACAGTCCAAGCACATGTAGTATAGGAGAATTGGGTAAACAACATCGGCCGTAGTGTATTAGTGTGAATGCAAGAGTGTATGGGTGTTACCCAGTACTGGGTTGCAGCTGAAAGGGCATCCGCTGCGTAAAGCATATGCCAGAATAGTTGGCGTTTCATTCCGCTGTGGCAGCCCCTGATAAATAATGGACTAATCCGAGGGAAAATAAATGAATGAATAAATTACAAGACAAAGTTTTTATTTATTTATTTTTTAAATGGGATGTCTGGCCAACCTATTGATGACATGAAATCTGACTGACCGCATGTAGGAAAACTGTCCCTCCATTCTCTGACAGGATATCCCACATGAGAACAAGCCCTGGTGTACTCAACCAGAGTCCGACAAAATGTTTCCTCGTCATCTGATCTGGAAATAAAACTAAATAAAATTAATGCACACAAAACGTAGAAAAGAACATACCAGAAAAGTCAATGCAGCAACTACATTACTATTATAATTAGTTTTGGGTTTTTTTTTTTTGCATGGTGATATAGTCCAGTAAGAACAGCTGCGAGCTCAACTTTGCTCTTGCAATCTGATCCGCTCACTACCTCTTCAATCAGCAGTAGAGTCAGAATCTGTTCATAAACTCCAGCAGATATTTCATCACTGTAATCAATACAGACAACACGTGCACACACACACACACTCTCTCTCTCTCTCTCTATTATGATTACAAGACAAGCACACATGCATGCGCACGCACGCACGCGCACATACACACACACACACACACACACAAACACGCATGCATATAGACCCCATGTATTCACAAACACTCCTTCTGGAGCTTGTGCCATATGCAAGGTATTTTCATTACTATAATTAACGTAATCCTGTTGGAATTGGGAGGTGTGGAATGCTGGAAATAGGCAAGGGAGAAAACCTCAAGGGAGAAGGAGAGAAAATGACATTTCTTGTTAAAATCTACTTAAAATCATAAATGTGCAAAACAGAAACGTTCAATTTTGGCAGACAGTACTACTTTTATTCTATAAAATTAGTCTAAAATTAGTCTACATTTTCACTGTTCATTTTGTGCAATCAACTACACTTACCAGCCACTTTATTAGGTACACCTTACTAGTATCGGATTGGACCCCCTTTTGCCCTCAGAAGAGCCTTAATCCTTTGTGGCATAGATCAAGGTACTGGAAATATTCCTCAGAGATTTTGGTCCATATTGACATGATAGCATCACGCAGTTACTGCAGATTTGTCGGCTGCACATCCATGATGAGAATCTCCCGTTCCACCACATCCCAAAGGTGCTCTATTGGATTTTGATATGGTGACTGTGGAGGCCATTTGAGTACAATGAACTCATTGTCATGTTCAATAAACCAATTTGAGATGATTCATGCTTTATGACAAGTCGTGTTATCCTGCTGGAATTAGTCATCAGAAGATGGGTACACTGTGGTCATAAAGGGATGGACATGGTCAGCAACAATATTCGGGTAGGCTGTGGTGTTGACACGATGCTCAATTGGTATTATGGGCCCAAAGTGTGCCAAGAAAATATCCCTCACACCATTACACCACCACCACCAGCCTGAACCCTTGATACAAGGCAGGATGGATCCATGCTTTCATGTTGTTGACACTAAATTCTGATCCTACTGTCTGAATGAGACTCATCAGACCAGGCAACGTTTTTACAATCTTCTATTAACCAATTTTGGTGAGCCTGTGTGAATTATAGCCTCAGTTTCCTGTTCTTAACTGACAAGAGTGGTACCCGGTGTGGTCTTCTGCTGCTGTAGCCCATCTGCCTCAAGGTTGGACGTGTTGTGCATTCAGAGATGCTCTTCTGCAGACCTCGGTTGTAACGAGTGCTTATTTGAGTTACTGTCGCCTTTCTATCAGCTGGAACCAGTCTGGCCATTCTCCTCTGACCTCAACAAGGCGTTTGTGCCCAGAGAACTGCCACTTACTCGATATTTTTTTTTTCGGACCATTCTCTGTAAACCCTAGAGATGGTTGTGTGTGAAAATCCCAGTATATCAGCAGGTTCTGAAATACTCAGACCAGCAGTCTGGCACCAAGAAGCATGCCACATTAAAAGTCTCTAAAATCACCTTTCTTTCCATTCTGATGCTCGGTTTGAACTGCAGCAGATCGTCTTGACCATGTCTACATGCGCGGAGTTGCTGTCATGTGATTGGCTGATTAGAAATTTGTCAACGAGCAGTTGGATAGGTGTACCTAATAAAGTGGCCGGAGAGTGTTGATTCTGATGATTTAAGCAAATACTTGCATTTTTTTTTTCAAAGCTGTATATACAAAAAAGTAGTAAAATTCAAAAGAAAATATGACTACAGTTATAAAAATCACTAAAATGAAACTAATTAAAATGAAAAGTAAATGTATTTTAAAAATCAAGTCCAAATGTGAAAAAGGGCAACACTTTACAATAAGCTTGTATAAGCACTCATTAAAATGAACAAACACCCTTTATTACAGTATGTGTTCATGTTAGTCAACATTAGTTAATGAAAATACAGTTGTTAACTCACGGTGCATTAACTGATGCTAACAAGCATGAATTTGGATGTTTACAAAGCATTAGTAAATGTTGAACTATGATTAATAAATGCTCCACAAGTATTGTTCATTGTTAGTTCAGGTCAGTCAATACATTAACTAATGAAACCTTTTTGTCAAATGTTTTGGTCAGTACGTTTTAGTGTGGTTTAGAGACCAGCCAGCTACAAAAGCTTAATCCAAGATTAGCTTTTGTTTTGTTTTTTTCAGAAGGGTTTAACTTTGGTTAGCATTTAGACAAAAGCACCACACTTGACTTACACACACATGTCCGAAACACAGCTGACAACAAATGGATTTGGGTCAATGTTCTCATGGCAGGAGATGAAAGGGAAGAAAAGCAATGCACTGCACTTCTCAATGGCGTCCTGTTCGGAGAACACACAAACAAGCAAAGTTGCTAAATCTGACGCCATTTTCACATTTTACAGATTGAAGAGTCGCAGAAAAACAGGCCTGACACATTTATAAAACTTCTGTTTTAAAGAAGACATATCACCGCTTTCATAAGAGAAAAAATAAATCTCTGATGTCCCCAGAATATGTCTGTGAAATGACCCACAAATCATTTAATATAGCTTGTCAAATTGTGTCCCTATTGCAAATGTACTGCTGCTTTCCTCAAGAGGGTGGAGTCTACAGCTATTCTGACCCTCATTGGTGAAGAATTACACTGTAAAATATTCATTCACGCATTCCTTCATTCATTCATTCTCCTTCGGCTTAGTCCCCTATTTATTAGGGGTCTCACAGTGGAATGAACCACCAACTATTCCAGCATTTGTTTTACACAGCAGATGCACTTCTAGCTGCAACCCAGTACTGGTAAAAACCTATACACACTCACATATTCACACACTCATACACTGTGGCCAATTTAGGACATCCAATTCACCTATAGCGCATGCCGTTGTACAGTGGGGGAAACAACAGCACTCGGAGGAAACCTACGCCAATGGGGAGAACATGCAAACTCCACACAGAAATGCCAACTGTCCCAGCCAGGACGCGAACCAGTCATCTTCTTGCTATGAGGCGACAGTGCTAAACACTGAGCCACATATACTGTAAAATTCTTCAGCACATTTCCTTCATTTCCTAAAATCCCACTGCAATATTGTTTCAACCTAAAACTTCAGGGTTTTGTCGGTACATTCATCATAGTAAATCTCCAGCTGCTACAGGAAGTAAACAGAAATGACTGTGCTCACCTATGCACCCTGCACGCGACAGAACAGTTAGCATGTCCTGCTTGAACGTTAGCAACTAGTATACCATGGCAGTTTACAAAAAATAAATGTGCAGATTTTAATTTACACAAGTGTTTCTAAACTTTCATGAACTCCTTCTGTTGAACACAAAGGAAGATACATTTAAGATTGTTGGAAAAAAAAACACAGCCACTGACTTCCATAGGAACAAATCCTATAGCTGCGTCCCAAATGGCACAATATACACTTATGCACTTACACGCTCAACAGCATAGTATATGTATATAGTATTGTCCCAAATGGAACACTAATGTTATATTTACTAAGCGGAAATTCAAACCGATTCCCTGATGACGTTTGACAAATTGGTGAAATAAATGACCAAAGTGCCAAATAATACCTGCACGAGTATAACCGCATTCACCATCGGGAGGCGCTATAATCACTCTCATAGGAAAATTTTGCTTTCACAGTCCAAAATAAAGTTATCCAACATGTAAACCGGATATCTCTGCCCCTTCCGCTATGTGATCGAAGCTTTTTTTTTTTTTTTAGAATGTTCAACAAGAATACACAAATCTTATATATTTATAAATATATTTATATTTATTTTCTAAAAATAAGCAAACAGAACCATTTCATTTTTGTAATGACTTCAGTTTATATACTGCAATTGATTCTTAAATGTCTTAACTTCAAGTTTAAACCATGTTTTTTATTCATTTATCTTTTATTTTATTGATTTATTTTTTCATTGACAATGCAATTCATATTCTGTATTGTAACCAAATATTGCTAAAAACTTGTCAATAGTTTTTTTGCAAATAATAATAATAATAATAATAATAATAATAATAAAAGTGTAAATCATTAGACACTTCTTTACCATTTGATTGAGTGCATCATCCAGATAATTAAAGTGCACTTATTATTTTTCAGTGTGGATATGACTATTTTTACAATAAAATAGCATAGAATAGTGCATAAGTATGCAATTTGGGACACACCTTATGGATGCCAATTTCCCCAACATACTTCAGTATATTTTCGTTTGTGTCAGAAAAAAAACTCATACAGGTTTGGAGCAAGTATAGGTAAACGATGGCAAAAAAAAATTCCTTTTTAGGGTGAACTGTAGCTTTAAGGCAGCAGCTCAATCAAACCGTTGTTATAAGAGACCGTAATCTATAGTAAGATCCTCCTTCCTAATCACAAAAAGTTGCTGGGTTGTATGAACTAAAGGGCTGGACAGTTCTTGGATGCTGCTTTTGTACCAAATAATAATTACAATCACCTGTTGACATCACCTGTTTCAAATCACATCATTATCTAACCAATTTACCCGAACACTAGCCCTAAACTGCTCCTGTTCCAACTTTTTTTGATGTGTTGCAAGAACCAAAATTGGAGTAAATATTTATTTAGAAAAAAAATATTAAACTAAAAAACAATACAAATCATGAGGAAAACATTCAATTATGTTTGTTGTATTGTCTGAAATACAAGTCAAAGTAAATATAGAAATCACTACTTTCTTTTTTCTATTTGAGCTCCACATACTGCCCCAAATTTTTCTGTTTTGAGGTTGTAGATCCACCACAGACTCAGTTATAGCACTTAAATACAGAATAAGTCAGATTCTCATAATACGTCTTCTTTAAACTAACACATTTATCACCATTAAAGCCTATCACGTGCATAGAAACTTACGTCCATATCAGACTCTGATGAGCACGGTCCAGGGAAATCCTCATCAACCTCAGGACAGGGTCTCTCCTGGGGCAAATCTACTGCCCAGCTGTTCCCAAATTCAGCAATGTCATCAGAGACGATCCCTGACAACAACAAAAATTCCACAGCAATAAAGATACCATAAGGAACTCAGATTTGATCACTGTTAAGTTGCAGTCAGACTGGACAATTCACCCCAGAGATTTTCATTCATATGCATGTGAATGCGGCAGACTGCAAACGTAAGCTTGTGCAACAAGTTTCGCATGTCGCTGCGTTCCAAAGCTTGAGCATGGGAAATAGCATCATGTGAATGTGTGAGACCAAAAAAGGATCGAAAAGTGACTTCTCAATACAGAAAATTTAAATATGGAGGAATAGCTAGCTTTATCAATGTTTATTTATCCCTTTTGCAGGACCATGTGACAAAATTTTGAATGCTCAAATTTGAATGAAAACAATGTTTTTTATTACTCGCTCTCATGTTGTTCCAATCCCCTGAGATTTTCGTTTATCTTTAAATCACAAATGAAGATATTTTAGAAGAAATCCAAGAGCTCCCTTGTCCTACACAGACAGCAATGGTCGCTCAGAAAAATACCAAAAAACATCCTCAAACAGACTATATGCCTTCAGTGGTTGAATTGAAATGTTATCAAGCTACGGAAAACCATGTGCACACATAAATACAAAAAATAATGACTTTATTCAACATTTTTTTTATCCTCAATATCAGAATATCGCATGTGTTCACGTGCAAAATTATTAATTAAACGCAAAAATATTGCAAAAATGTAAATAATCTCATAAATCATTCAATTTCAAACCATATAATAAAATTATATTTATTTCAGCTTACATTTAATTGTTTTACATGACTTACAGAGGATGTATACGCAGCGCACATGATGTATTTGAGTGTCTCTCGAAAAACGACGTCTCAATTGCTCCCTAACAATCCTAACATTACATGGAAGGGGGGGCTGAATTGTTTTGCAGCCTGTGCAGTAAGTGAATTACATGTGAAGTCAATGCATGCAAAGGTTGGACTAGACATCCTTTGGCACGAATTGGGCGTTGTGTGCATTTCACGCACTTTAGACTGCAAAAAAAGGTTTGAGCAAACAAATCGGAGCAATGAAACAGACAGAACAGCAAGCAGCTTACAATGATGGAGATTGGTTCAAGAATGACAGCCGCTGGACGTTGCTGAATTGAAGGACATTATTTGTGCTTTACATCTATGTCTGTTATTATGGCATGTGTAAAATCAATAAATGTTTTAGTTTAACTCTTTTCCAGCAGTTAACAAGAGACAACGCTTCCCTGCCATTGACGAGTTTTACTGTAATTCGTGTTTCGGTGTATTAAATTAGAGGAAGCCCTAATGCATGTCCTGAGTGAGGTACATGTCAGATGCTCCGAGGAGTGAAATCTGAGAGAAAGTAAGATCGTGGATAAAAATAAGAGTTATACATCCTTCCTTTGGCTTAATCCCTTCTGTTTTAGATATTGTCTTGACAAGAGATTAAAATAAAGAAGCTTTCTTTTAATATATTAATCGCTAAATTGTCTGCAAATTTCTGGGAATTACCACCACAAAATTAGTCATTTTTATCGCAAATGTTTTCAGGAAAAAAAAAACATGCCAAAATAATGTGAGTTTCTCCTTAAAACAAGCTAAATAATCTGCCAGTGGGGTAAGTAAAATAATCTACAAAGTTTATTTTGTTTACTCAAGCGGCAGATTATTTAGTTTGTTTTAAGGGGAAAACGTGCTTAAAAAACGACTTGTTTATTTCTGAAAACAAGACAAAAATGTTTATTTGTCTTTAAAATGCTGCTTGATTTAAGAATTTTGTTAATATTTGGTCTAGACACAAGACAAAAGCTCTTTTTTTTGTTAAATTATATTACTATTGAGCCACTGGTATATGCCACAAAGCATATGGTTTGTTTTGAGGAAGTGTTTTGATAGTTTTCTGGACTTGCAACCATTGCAGTACATGGAGGATGAGGGAGCACTCTGATTTTATTTAAAAATGTCTTTTCCTAAGGAGTAACACTTTACAATAAGAGAACAAGAACAACAACAATAATAAATAATAATAATAAATAATAATAATAATAATAATTCCTTACATTTATATAACACTTTTCTGGGCACTCAAAGTGCACAGGGGGGAATCTCCTCATCCACCACAAGCGTGCAGCATCCACCAGAATGACGCAACGGCAGCCATTTTGCGCGAGACTGCACACCACACTAGCTGATAGGTGGAGAGGAGACAGAGTGATGAAGCCAATTATGATATGGAGAGGGTTAGGAGGCCATGATGGACAGAGGCTAGTGGGCAAATTTTAACCCTTACTCTTTATCGAAGGATATCCTGGTATTTTTACCGACCACAGAGAGTCAGGACCTCAGTTTAAGGTCTCATCTGAAAGATGGCACTCACTGAGCAGCATAGAGTCCCCGTCACTATACTGGGGCATTAGGACACACACAGACCGCAGGTTGGGCGCCCCCTTGCTGGTCTCTGGTTTCCCCCACCTAGCTTTCCCATGTGGTCTCCCATCCAGGTACTGACCAGGCGCAGGCCTGCCTAGCTTCAGTGGGCGATTAGTGAGAGTTGCAGAGAGCTAGCTGCCAGCATGATATACTAATATGTAAACTAAACATTACTTTATTACGAAATAATGATGTACTGACCGTAACTACTAATATGTTAATTACTACTAATAATGGCTACCTTAGTTAGTTTTTAGTTCATTTTTGAACATTATTATTAACTCATTGCTCATTTAAACTGTTCACTTTTCTATTGTTTTTTAATGTAAACACGCACTAGATGGACGTGCATAACTGTCACGTTTAAACAGAGGAGTTCATGAGTTGTTAAGAATGAGTAAAAGCTAAAGTTACCCTCCAAGTAAGGTCATGCCATAAGGATTACACATTTACAGGTTGTGAGTTTGAGTTAGTTACATTTATCTAAAGCTAAAGTGTTATTTAATACATTAAAATTAACAAACTTGAACTAAAAACTAATTAATTTAGCCATTATTCATGTTGTAGTTAAAATTAGCTCTTGATTAGCTCATGCCTTAACTCATTATTGGTTAAGTGGCGTTTAATTTACATATTAGTATGTCATAATTCATGTACTGCTCTTGTAAAGTGTTACCTCTGTTAGCCACAGCCACATCACCCTGCAGCCCAAGACCTGTTACTCACTGAAGCTACGCTGGGCTGAGCCTGGTCAGTACCTGGATGGGAGACCACATGGGGAAAAACTAGGTTCCTATTGGAAGTGGTGTTAGTGAGGCCAGGAGGGGGTGCTCAACCTGCGTGAGTCCTTATGCCTCAGTAAAAGTGAAGGGGACAATACACTGTCAGTATGCGCCGTCTTGCAGATAAGACGTTAAACTGAGGTCCTGACTTTCTGGGGTCATTAAAAATCCCATGGCACTTCTCGTGAAAGAGCAGCGGTGTAACCCCAGTGTCCTGGCCAAAGTCCTTCTATCAGCCCTTACGATCATGGCCTCCCAATCATCCCCATCCACTAAATTGGCTCTATCATTGTCTCTCCACTCCACCAATAACTGGTGTGTGGTGAGCGCACTGGCGCCGTTGTTGTCCAGTGGCAGCTGTCGCATCATCCAAGTGGATGCTGCACACTGGTCATTCATTCATTCATTATTTATTTATTTATTGCCATGTCAGCTACTAAGGCTATTTTCATGGCAAGAGCATTTCAGTAATTAACAAACATCAACAGTAAAATATAAATAATTGAATATACAATTTAAATAAGATTTTTCTGCTTAATACATGTTAAAAGTTCTAATACTTTTTCTGGAGTCCTTAAGAGAGTTCTCATCATAAAAAGTCTTTCTGGAGTCATTAAAAGCAGGGCAGTCCAGTAAAATGTGTTTTACAGTCCATGGGGTTTTACAGTGTAAACATTGGGTAGGGTCTTCATCTTTAAGTAAAAAGTTATGTGTTAATCTTGTATGTCCAATACGACATCTGGTAAGAATTACTCGATCAGCTCGTTTCTTAAAATGTCTTATACCTCTGTGTGTAATTTCAGGCTGGATTTCTTGTAATTTATTGTTTTCCAGAGTATCCCACTCCTCTTGCCACTTATTAGGGACCGAGCACCAAACGGTGCAAGGCCCTATTGGAATTGCTCCGTTTATTATTATTCTTCTTCTTCTTCCGCGGAATGAATCGCGGTTTTGAGGGGCTAAACATGCCCGAAAACTCACGCAACTTTGCACACGCCTCAGAAGTGGCGAAAATTTACGTTTATCATGGGTCACGGAAGTGGGCGTGGCAAAATGACTCGACAGCGCCACCTAGAAAAATTAAACGGATGAGCCCCCGATATATGAATCACGCACATGCACGAAAATCGGCACACACCTCAAACATGCCAAAACATACGAAAAAGTCTCTTGGAGCCATATCGCAAACCCAACAGGAAGTCGGATATTTTTAACTTCCTGCGGCGAAAAAGTGGCGTTTTTGCCATTTCCAGGCGTTGTATTTTAACGAACTCCTCCTAGGGATTTTATCCGATCGACACCAAAATTGGGTTTTGTCTTCTAAAGGCCTTGGCGATGTTAAATTGCGAAGCTTTAGAGTTTTCGTCGATGGGCGTGTCCCTGGCGGCCTCGCAAACTTTGACGATTCGCCACAAAACAGGAAGTCGTTATAACTCGAGCATGCATTATCAGATCTGCCTCAAAATTCACACGCTTGATAAGAGTCCTGACCTGAACACGTTTACATGCCAATATCCAGACACAGTTATAGCGCCACCTGCTGGCCACAGGAAATTACATGATTTACCGAGTAACAAACTCCTCCCACAAATTTTTTCGTATCAACACCAAAATTGGGTGGCGTTATCAGAAAGCTCTAGCGATGATATATTGTGAAGATCTAGAGTTTTCACAGAGGGGTGTGTCCGTGGCGGCATGACAAACCTCAACGCTTCGCCATGGAACAGAAAGTCCTTATAACTCAACCACACAATGTCCGATCTGCCTGAAACTTCACATGGTTAATCAAATTCCTCTCCTGAACATATCCCAATAACAATATTGAAGTGGGCGTGGCAAACCGACTCGATAGCGCCACCTAGAAAAATTAAACGGACGAGCCCCCGATCCACGAATGACGCACATGCACGGAAATTGGCACACACCTCAAACACGTCAAAACATACGAAAAAGTCTCTTGAAGCCATATCTCAAACCCAACAGGAAGTCGGATATTTTTAATTTCCTGCTGCAAAAGAGTGGCGTTTTTGCTATTTTTAGGCATTGCATTTTAACGAACTCCTCCTAGGGATTTTATCCGATCAACACCAAAATGAGGTTTTGTCATCTAAAGGCCTTGTCAATGTGAAATTGCGAAGCTCTAGAGTTTTTTGTCGATGGGCGTGTCCGTGGCGGCCTCGCAAACTTTGATGACTCGCCACAAAACAGGAAGTCGTTATAACTCAGACATGCATTATCCGATCTGCCTTAAAATTCACACGTTTGATAAGAGTCCTGACCTAAACATGTTTACATGCCGATATGCAGATACAGATATAGCGCCACCTGCTGGCCACAGGAAATGACATGTTTTACAGTGTAACAAACTCCTCCCACAAATTTTATCGTATCAGCACCAAATTTGGGTGGTGTTATCTGAAAGCTCTAGCGATAATATATTGTGAAGATCTAGAGTTTTTGCAGAGGGGCGTGTCTGTGGTGGCATGACAAACCTCAACGCTTCGCCATGGAACATGAAGTCCTTATAACTCAACCACACAATGTCCGATCAGCCTGAAACTTCACATGGTTGATAAAAGTCCACTCCTGAACACATCCCCATAACAATATTGATTCAGTCTTAGCGCCACCTAGTGACGGAAGGAATTTTGGCTTGTAACTCAACCACACAATGTCCGATCAACGTGAAACCTAACATGGTGGATAAAAGTCCTCTTCTGAACACATCTACATAACAATATTGAGGCTGTCATAGCGCCATCTGCTGGCAGAAGGTAGTTTTGCTTATAACTCAGCCCCACAATGTCTAATCTGCCTGAAACTTTACATGGTTGATTAAATTCCTCTTCTGAAGACATCAACATACCAACATTAAGACAGTGAAAGCTCCACCTGCTGGCAACAGGAAGTTTGGCTTATAACTCAGCCAAACAACGTCTGACCTGCCTGAAACTTCACATGTTTGATAAGATTCCTCTACTGAAGGCATCTACATGCCAATCTTGAGTCACAGTCATAGCGCCACATGCTGACAGGAGGAAGTTTGGCATAAATCTATGATTTTCTCGCCTTCTTTATATATATCGGCTTAAAATATTATTGTTTGCTGTTCTCTGTCATCCTGAGGCCACAGGGCGGCGGTGAGCCCGGGTGCGAGGTCCCTATCATCGCTGCTTGCAGCTTTAATTTAAAATGTAATTATTAATAAAAGGTCTCATCTCAGATGGAGAAGTTTGACAGTTGTTTACAGCTTGTTTTAGAGCAGCTTTAGCAGCTGCATCCGCTCGTTCATTCCCTGAAAGACCAACATGTCCTGGTATCCAGCAAAAAAATGATATGGTAAAATTTGTTTTGTAGGTGGTGAACTTGAGTTAAAATATTTTCAATCAAAGGATGATCTCTCTTTGAAGATTCCATCTGTTGAAGGCATGATTTAGAGTCTGTAAAAATAATGGTTTTCTTTTGTTTTGTATAATATTTTCTATAAACTCCAATGATAAAAGTAGTGCGTGGGCTTCAGCTGTGAATATGGAGCACTTTCCCCTTGTCATTCCATTATTACACATAACTTATTAACAGATTTTTTGTTTTATTTTATTGTTATGTTTGTGTTGTTTGGATTTTTACCAAAATCTGGTTCAATTCCATGTCAACAGCTCCTTTAGAAATTTTATTACCAGGAAAAAACACGACGTGTTCAATACTTATTTTCCCTGCTGCAAGTTATTTGCAAGAAACTAGTATTAAGCTTAATGGCAAATTTAAAGGTTTACCTAGGTTAATTAGGTATGTAATTAGACAACAGTTGTCTATTACAGAAAAAAAAAATCTTAAAGGGATATTGTACCTAAATTATCTGGAAAATATTTACTCGCCATTTACTCACCCTCATGTGTAGTCAAACCTTTATTAGTTTTATTACACTCAATATAAAAAAACAAGACTTTCTCCATAAGAAAAATGTAGTAGGAAACACTAAAAAAAATTCTTGCTCTGTTAAACAGCACTTTAACATTAGAAAAGCATTTTTGTAATTTCCAGGTAGGGCTAATAAAGGGCTTCTATTATCCTCATTTGTGCTAATAAAACCATCTTCTAAATGAATATATTAATCATTAGTCATTAATTATTCCAGCATTAACAATAAGTTGGAGGCTGCTGTTTTTTTTTTGTTTTTTTAATTTGGTAATTTTTTTTGTAACTTTGGATAAAAGTATCTGCTATATGAGTAAATGTTTTGTATAATATTTTCTATAAACTCCAATGATAAAAGTAGTGCGCGGGCTTCAGCTGTGAATATGGAGCATTCTTTTGGCAGCCTGATTCCATGACTTTGTTCTCCTGTCCCCATTGCTCTGCACACTGGTGGTGGTGTGGAGAGACCCCCTCATGATTGTGAAGCACTTTGGGTGTATGGCCACACACAATAAATGCGCTATATAAATACACATTAAATTACCTGCAGGGTTATAGAACGACATGCGGCTGTGTAATTAACAACATAATAGTCATTTTTGGGGTGAATTAACTCTTTAACATGTTCCTAAAATGTTACAATCCATCTCTAACTACACAACAGTATGTTCAGACTCGGCATGCAGCTCTGCTCAGTTTTGATGTAATTGTCCTGAGTGAGTTGACTGAGATGATAATTGTGTGTGCGGGCCTGTTTGTCTCACCGCGGCTGCTGCTGAGATCATCTGATCCGTCATCATTATAGTTTCCACACAGACCACAAGGCCTTCCTTTGTGCGCTTCGGTCATTTTGAGGTAGACTCCAGAGCCCCCGTCCCATGCTAGAGAGAAGCCAAATGTGCTCTTCACCAGGATATAGTCAGCCAAGCGCTCGATGAAAACATTACGCACCGTCTGGGGAAGACTCAGCCTGTGTGCATGCACAGAAAACACACATACAAGACAAGTATGATTATATTTTATATTAAAATGCCTTGGCGAGGGAATTATTTCATATTTGATTATCATCGTGACCTAAAATGACAATGACCAAAATGGTAAAATGTTCTCTAGAAAAATGTATCCACTCATCCTGTTTGTCACAGCATCTATTGTTTAAGACAAAATTATGAGCCCTTTTAATTTTCTTTTTTTCTTTTATTATTTTATTATTATTTGCTTTTGAACATAGAAAGACTTTTTCAACACACATTGAAACATAATAATTTTAATAACTAATTTCAAATGATTTTTTTGTTTGTTTTTGCCATTATGACAGTCAATAAAATTTTCAGCACTGTAAATATTTTTCACAATATAGAGCAGGAAAAATACATATTGTACACTTCACCATTTTTCTCAGAAAATATATTTCTAAAGGCTTTGTTGACTTGTGATTTTCCCCGAATGTTGGTAACAAGCAAATAAATCCATATATGCAAAGAAAACAAAACTTATTAGTTTACAAACGAAGATATGTGTAATAAAAAGGAAATGACACAGGGAAAAAGTATTGAACACATGAAGAAAGGGAGGTGAAGAAAGGCAGTGAAAGCCCAGACAGCAGCTGAAATCTCTCAGTAGTTCTTCAGCAACCCTCTGATCTTCATCAGTATTAATTAACATTAGCTGCTTCTGTCCAACATCTGCATTAGCAGGAGGATGAAGATAAAACCTGAGTGCACATTTCAGCAGGACAATGATCCAAAACACAGCCAAGGAAGCTCTCAAATACTTTCAGAGAAAGAAAATCAAGCTGTAGAACGGCCCAGCCAGTCACCTAACTTTAATTCAATAGAAAATACAAAATAAAGATCAGAGTTGATAGACGAGACCCACAGAACCATCAAGAATTTGACACTCTGTTGAAGTCAGAGGAAAATTCACACCTGAATAATGCATGTGCCTTCATTCTCCATATGAGAGGCGTCTTTAAGCTGACATCATTAAAAAAGCCTTTTACAGTATAATAAGTACTAAATACATTTCAGTAGTTCAGCACTTTCCCCTTGTCATTCCATCATTACACATAACTTATTATCAGATTTTTTGTTTTGTTTTATTGTTATGTTTGTGTTGTTTGGATTTTTACCAAAATCTGGTTCAATTCCATGTCAACAGCTCCTTTACAAATTTTATTCCAAGGAAAAAACACGACGTGTTCAATACTTATTTTTCCTGCTGCAAGTTATTTGCAAGAAACTAGTATTAAGCTTAATAGCCAATTTAAAGGTTTACCAAGGTTAATTAGGTATGTAATTAGACAACAGTTGTCTATTACAGAAAAAAAAAATCTTAAAGGGATATTGTACCTAAATTATCTATAAAATGTTTACTCGCCATTCACTCACCCTTATGTGTAGTCAAACCTTTATTAGTTTTATTTCACTCAATATAAAAAAACAAGACTTTCTCCATAAGAAAAATGTAGTAGGAAACACAGGAATAATTTTTTGCTCTGTTAAACAGCACTTTAACATTAGAAAAGCATTTTTGTAATTTCCAGGTAGGGCTAATAAAGGGCTTCTATTATCCTCATTTGTGCTAATAAAACCATCTGCTAAATGAATATATTAATCATTAGTCATTAATTATTCCAGCATTAACAACAAGTTGGAGGCTGCTGTTTTTTTATTTTTAATTTGGTAATTTTTTTTGTAACTTTGGATAAAAGTATCTGCTATATGAGTAAATGTAAATTACAGTAAAATAATATACAAAATAATGTGTTTATTTCATATTTAAATTTCTTTTAAAACACTATTTATTACTATATATTTTATATTCAGCAAACAATACGCTCTGAACATTTTTTGAAGGTCCAAACTGATTATCTAGAGAAAATGCTTATTTTAAGGCTTTATTAATCAGGAAAACATTTCTTTTGCCTTCTATTATTCTTTTATTTTTCTACATCATTTTAATAATAATAAAAAAACGAACAATATATATAATGTAAAATATAACAATATATATTTTAATATTTAAAAAAGCGCACAGACATGTTCAAAGCTCCTGAATTCTTTATTTTAGTTATTATTTTATAATTGCAGAGTATTTGGGCCTTTTCTTTAGTAAATGAACCTGACAGGACAACAGGAGACAGCAAAAAAAAACTGCAGTTGCTTTGAATTAGACTGACTACTATTCATCTATTAATCTGCTATTCACATCCATTACAAATAAATATAAAAACCATAAAAACAACCTACATTTTTTTCGAAACAAAGCCTGTTCTGAAAATCTGAAGGCGGTTTGGTTTGTAGCTGGACATTATTGGAGTTCGCAGACAGGAACAGTGAACAGCTGTTCACTGAAACACCACCGAGTCTCACTGGATTCCTCTGTATGGGCGTGTGTCAGTTATAAAACACTCACAGGACGTTAATTTGGACAACTCAGCAGATATTTTAAAGTGTTCACACAAAGAGAGCACGCATAGTTTGTGAATCAATGGACTTGTGCGACTCCGATACAGTACGAGTTGCGAATGTGATCGAGGCACACGTGAGCTGGTTATTATAACTCTAATAATTGTTATCTTTACATTTGCGTGAAGGTCTGATTTATATAACTGAAGTGCAGCGGTTGGAAATTTAAGCCTGTCTGCATTTAACAGTGAGGCTGTTTTTACACAGAGTCTCAATTAGCTTATTCAATCACAGAAAGCGGGAAATACCATTACTCGGACCATTTTAATATGACATATTTAAAAATGAAATCAAATAATTATATTATAATATTTAAGTTAATTTTAAGCCATCTCGCAGCCCACCTGCAGGATCACTGAGGCCCACTAGTGGGCCGCAGCCCACCGGTTGAGAATCCCTAGAAGATGTCTAATAGACATCTAAACATTGACTATAGACATCTATTAGATTTCCACTTCCACTTTTTTCCACTTGATTATTTGCCATTATGCGTTGCACAAACACACTTCCTCTGCATTAAACATATTTTCTAAGTTGATTTTTCATCATTTTAATCTAAACTGAAGTCAAAAACAAACAAAAAAAGAAGAACAGTTTGTCCAAACTCACCTGTGTCCACCCTTGAGCACCTGATAGCCACTAATATAGATTTCCTCTTCATTTGGGAAGAACAGACTTAGGCTACGTGGACATGAATATACTGAACCTCTACACGAACGACTGTTATGAACCTACCAAACACAAATAAAACAAATAACTTTAGATAACATAAAAGAACATGTATGACTAGCAGAGATGTGTGTTTGTGTGTGTTCTGGTGCAGCTTTAACTCACCCAAACCGTATACTGTGGCTCTGAGGAATGGCAGTCTTTGGCCAGGATATACGAACAGCTTCCAGGGTAGTAGTAATACATTCCATCAAAAGTCTCAAAATGATGCTGACCCCATGAACGGCAAATGCCATCCCTGTCCTGACCATGGTTGGGAACTTGTACAAAAAAAAAGCATAAACCATTTTTCCCTCCATCATATTTCTTTCTGGTTGTCTTTTTCAGTTAATCCAATATTTGTGTCCCCTTTCATCACTAACGCATTGAGCACGTAATCAGTGTCGCTTATATAATCGATACTGCATATGTACTGTAGCAGCCTGTTATTCTGTTGGTCACACCGGCTGCCTGACTTTATAGCTCTTGGTTAATTAAACACCCATACTGGAGCTCTTTGTGACAAGCAATCTGCTCCCAGCACGTCTGTAATCCAATGCTACCAAATGCAGTATATGAAATAGTCAAAGATTAACTGGAACCAGTGAGCAATGCAGTTAGAATTCTAGTAATTAAATTCAGGCTTCCTTCATCCACATTTAATGGTCAGCACTGGGTGGCAGATGATAATATCAGACCGAGCCGCACTATAATTACATGGAGGCAGGCTTCATTTTGAATTCAATATAACCTGTGTGCGTGTGTGTGTGTGTGTATACAGGTTTATGAGGTTTATAAGGAGAGTTGAGTTTAGTAGGTGGGGTAGGGCCATATAATAAGTGGTTTTAACAATATAAAATAAATTACGCCTATGGAATGTCCCTGTAAACCATGTATACTAGTGTGTGTGTGTGTGTGTGTGCCTTGTATTCCTTACATTGTTGGAACCTAATTGCTCCACAACAGGTAAGTTCTGACCTTGTGGGGACATTGTTTTGGTCCTGATGAGGAACATGGCTCATAAATCACACATAATGGAGTATTTTGAAAATGTAAAGATGCAGATTGTTTCCTTTGAGGGTTGAGCTTAGTAGTAGGTGTGGGGTAGGTTCATATAATAAGGGGTTTTACAAAATATAATAAATTATGGCTATGGAGTGTGCCTGTAAATCATGCATACAAGTGTGTGTTTACATGTTTATGTGGTTTACAGGAACGCAAAGTTGTATAATGACATAGGTATAACCTAGTTTTACTTTATTAACCTCATGTCCCTTTAATTCAAAACGCTTAAAATCATACTTTATAAGGTCTTTTGAAATTAAAATGTTTCCACAGGTTTCGTTTGAGGCTTGAGTTTAGTAGTAGGGACGGGGTAGGTCCATATAATAAGTCATTTTTTAACCGTATGAAATAAATTACGGCTTTAGAGTGTCCCTGTAAACCATATCTACAAGTATGTGTGTGGGTGTTTGTGTGCCTTGTATTCCTTACGTTGTTGGCACCTAATTACCCCACAAGAACAAGTAATTTTTGACCTTGTGGGGACTTTATTTTGGTCCTGATGAGGGAAAATGGCTCATAAATCACACAGAATTGAATATTTAGAAAATGTAAAAATGCTAATTGTTTCCTTTAACGGTTGAGTTTAGTAGTAGGAGTGGGGTAGGTTCATATAATAAGTGGTTTTAACAATATAAAATAATATACGCATATGGAGTGTCCCTGTAAACCATGTATACAAGTGTGTGTGTGTGTGTGTGTGTGTGTGTGTGTGTGTGTGTGTGTGTGTGTGTGTGTGTGTGTGTGTGTGTGTGTGTGTGTGTGTGTGTATACAGGTTTATGTGGTTTACAGTTATGCAAAGTTGTATAATGTCTTATAACTTAGTTATTACTTTATATCCTTTGAGGGTTGAGTTTAGTAGTAGGGGTGGGATAGGTCCATATAATAGGTAGTTATTTCATCATATAAAATAACATACGGCTATGGAGTGTCCCTGTAAACCATATATACAAGTGTGTGTGTGGGGGTGTTTGTGTGCCTTGTATTCCTTACGTTGTTGGCACCTAATTATCCCACAAGAACAAGTAAATTCTGACCTTGTGGGGACATTATTTAGGTCCTGATGAGGAAAATGGCTAATAAATCACACAGAATGGAGTATTTAGAAAATGTAAAGATGCTGATTGTTTCCTTTAAAGGTTGAGTTTAGAAGTAGGAGAGGGGTAGGTTCATATAATAAGTAATTACTATATAAATAAATAAATAAATAAATAAATAAATAAATTATGACTATGGCGTGTTCCTATAAACCATGTATACAAGTGTGTGTGCTTTGAATTCCTAACATTGCTGGCAGCTAATTACCCCATCATAAACTAAATTTTGATCTTGTGGGGAAATTGTTTTGGTCCTGATGAGAAAAATGGCTTATAAATCACTCAGAAAAATCACATTTTGAATATATAGATGCAGATTGCTTGCTGTGAGGATTGGTTTTAGGGGTTGAGTTGGGGTTAAAGCAATCTGGTCAAATGCATTTCTAACCGCCTTTAAATACGGTTGAAAGCAGACAAGCTCAAAAATTGTGACTGGAATGACAAAAACGCATCTTAACATTAAATGTGAACAAGGCAAATATTTGCTAATGAAGATTATTTTTTCCCTTTTATTGTTAATTTTATGTTACTCTTTCTTTTTTATTTTTCAAGTGACATCATATAGTTGTCATATAGGTTGCAACCCAGGCTCATTCTGAAAACGTATTCCCGTGGACGTTTCTGGAGACTGCGAAATATGTCCCAGGTGGTACGTATGGCTGCATTTCATTTTTTGAAGCGAACGCTATGGGGCGGTATGACGCTGTTTCCTTTTGCGCTTACCAGCTGACTGCTTTCCTCTGTGTGAAGGGTTTTTCCGCTGCAACCAGTTTGTCCAGTCAGCTCATCGTGTACGTCGCCAAACTTAAGACGCAGAGAGGACTTGACCACGACGACCAGGTTTGAGTCAAGGGAAGAGCGGTTATAGAAATCAGGTAAGACAAAAACAGAATCCAAAAAGTAAAGTGAAAGAGTTCATAACAGGGTGAGAACGTGGTGAAATTTAAAAATTTGGTAAAAAAAAAATCCCACGAGGGCTTTTATTTTTCTAGATGGCTTTTGTAAATTGTTGGTTGGGTTTAGGGAAGTAAGCGGGTGGGCAGGTCAATCGGTAAAATTGGTTGGGTTTAGGGAAGGAGGAGGGTGGGTCAGCCGATTGGCCAGTCGCACAAGTGAATTATTCAGTCAGACAGCGGCCTCTGGTAGGTTTACACGAGAACAGCGCAGGTGCAAACGACACCCACAAGAGACATTTGAGATACGAAAAAGCGCACACAGCAGCCTCTTGTGGATTCGCGAAAACAAAAACTGCAAAAATACGTACCTCCTGGGACGTATTTCGCTGTCTCCAGAAACATCCACGGGACTACATTTTCAGAATGAGCCTGGGTTGATACTTTAGTAGAATTATTTCTTAGTAAGTGATAGGACAGCCAGGAGATATTGGATGCCAGAATTTTTTATGGGTTAAAAGGGGAGCATGACCAAAAAATATTTATGAACCACTGGGGTAGGGGGGTATATTATACAACATAAAAATAATTACATCTATAGAAAGTCCTCATAAAGGTAGCTGTACAAGATTGTGTGCATTTCTTACTGATTTGACAGCGATCACCGAGACCCTGGAATTGAGCACAATCACAGCGTCCTTCGTCCTGGCACCAGCCACCATTAAGACACCCACAATATTCTACAACAAACACAAAAGACACATTTTAAAAGCATTAGTAATACTACTGAAACTGCAGGCCATGCACAGAAGATGTAGAGCCCCAGTGTTTTTGTACAGATTTTCTTTTGCTTTGGAATAGTACTGAACTGTACAAAGGTGTGTTTTTGTTGATGTGATCACAAGTAGAGAAAACTAGACACAGGTGTAAACGGGGACAGAAACGTTTCCAGCTATTGTCCGCTTCAGGAACTAGTTGAAAACACACTTGACTGGATTGCTTTTGTAATGTAGACACGGATGTGGTCGAATGCTTCTGAACAGCAACACAAAGAGCATCTACAGTACTCTCCATCTACTGACCTACTTCTTAAACATCGGTGGACATGTTGTTGAAGTGCTCTGGCCAGAGAGGATTTTCAGCCTAAAATCATAAAATTGGTTGAAGACGAACAAATCTGTGTTTCTCATAATGATGTCATGCGAGTTACTTATGAGAATGTCTCTCTGCTTGTCATTTAATTTGTAGGGAAAAACTATTTAACAGTTTAATATGTCTATTATTTTTCTGAGTAATTTAAGGTAAATTAAGTTGGTTAGAGAGCAGCCTGTTTGTGTGATAAAAAAACTTAAAGAGATTGACCTGTTCAGATGATTCAAAGATGATTCAAACCACAATTTTAAAGCTGATTTATTTACTTAAAATATGTATGATTCGACATTTTAACTAGTTGCAAAAGCTGAATATTCATTCATAGCCTACTGATTGGTCAGTTATCTACTTATGCTTTAATTAATCAATCTTCAAAATAGTGCTTCACTTTTTACCTTCGGCAGCAATTACAGCCTCAAGTCTTTTTAAATCTAATGCCACAAGCTTGGCGAACCTGTCTTTGGGAATTTAGCCCATTCCTCTTTGCAGTACCTCTCAAGCTCTATCAGGTTGGATGGGACGCGACGGTGTACAGCCGTTTTCTGATCTCTCCAGAAATGTTCAATAGAATTTACGTCTGGGCTCTGGCTGGGCCACTCAAGGACATTCACCGAGTTGTTGTGAAGCCACTACATTGATATTTTAGCGGTGTGCTATGGGTCATTGTCCTGCTGGAAGATGAACCGTTGCCCCAGTCTGAGGTCAAGAGCACTCTGAAGCAGGTTTTCATTCAGGATGTCTCTGTACATTGCTGCATTCATCTTTCCCTCTATCGTGAAATACTCTTCCTGTAAAAACATCCCCACAGCATGATGCTGCCACCACCATGCTTCACTGTAGGAAATGGTATTAGCCTGCTGATAAGCGGTGCCTGGTTTTCTAAAAACGTAATGCCTGACATTCACTCCAAAGAGTTCAATTTTAGTCTCATCTGACCAGAGAATTTTGTTTCAGATGCCTTTTGGGAAATTCCAGGAGGACTGCGATGTGCCCTTTACCAAGTAGTGGCTTCCATCTGGCCACTCTACCATACACTCTACCACCTGATTGGTGGATTTCTGTACAGATGGTTTTGCTTTTGTAAGGTTCTCCTCTCCCCACAGAAGAACACTGGAGCTCAGACAGAGTGACCACTGGGTTATTGATGACCTCCCAGACTAAGGCCCTTCTCCCCTAATCACTCAGCTTAGATTGCCGGTCAGCCTTAGGAAGAGTCCCGGTGGTTCCAAATATCTTCCACTTATGGAAGATGGAGGCCACTGTGCTCATTGTAACTTTCAGAGCAGCAGAACTTTTTCTGTAACCTTCCCCAGACTTGTGCCTCGAGACAATCCTGTCTCGGAGGTCTACAGACAGTTCCTTTGTCTTCATGCTTGGTTTGTGCTTTGACATTCACTGTCAGCCCTGGAGATTTATATACACAAGTGTATGCCTTCTCAAATCATGTTCAATCAACTGAATTGACCACAGCTGAACTCCAGTTAAGCTGCTGAAACATCTCAAAAATGATCAGTGGAAACAGAATGTACTTAAGCTTAATTTAGAGCTTCACGACAAAGGCTGTGAATACTGATGTACATGTGATTTTTCAGGTTTTTGATCTTTAATAAATTTGCAACAATTTCAAAGTATCTTTTTTCACATTGTCATAATGGGGTATTATGTGTAGAATTTTAAAGAAATAAATTAATTTAATCCATTTTAAAATAAGGCTGTAGCATAAAAAAAATGTGAAAGCAGTATGGATATTTTCCGGACGCACTGTAATACAGTGTAAGAAAACATTTTGTAGTAAAAAGAAGCCTAACCATCCTTAATATACCTGTTGATTTTTATAAATTTTCTGCCAACAAAATCTGTATGTTCCCTCTAACTAAAATTCTCATCAATAAAAACTTCCTAAAATTTTGTAGTTGCCACTTGAGTTACTGCAATAGACTCAATTTTAGCTCAATCTGTAGGTTACGACTTTTACCACTACAAATAATCATTCATTCATTCATTCATTTTCCTTAGGCTCTTTATTTATCAGTGGTCAACACAGCAGAATGAACTGCCAAGTTATTCAGCATATGTTTTACACAGCGGATGCCCTTCCTGAAACCCAGTACTGGGAAACATCCAGACACTCTCATTCACAATCATACACTAAGGCCAATTTAGTATATTCAATTCACCTATAGCGCATGTGTTTGGACAGTGGGGAAAACCGGAGCACCTAAAGGAACCCCACGACAACACGGGGAGAACATGCAAACTCTACACAGAAATGCCAACTGACCCAGCTAGGGCTCGAAGCAGCGACCTTCTTGCTGTGAGGTGACAGAGCTAACCACTGAGCCACCGTGTCACCCACTACAAATAACGAAACTTGATTTTTTAGTATTTAAAGATAATTTATTTATGTTAAACCAGTTTGCATAAGCAATTATACTATAATTTGTGTTATTAATAACCAATTAAAATTTGGATGAGAAAGAACTAAGGTTATATCATGGGCAAACATTACTTGAGAAGTGTATTCGAAACATTTGATAAATCATTTGTATAAATAAGAAATAGTAGTGGTCCAAGAATGGACCCCTGAGGAACCCCACAGAGTAGATTTGCTTTTATCAAAATAGCCACATTAATATCTTCACATTAAAGTGCACAAACCTTAATGTATGAATATGATAACACTTTATTTTGATAGTCCATTTGAGTATTGGTAGACTGTCTGCTTAATATCTCTTGATTCTGCTCCTTCAACAGACATTTAACTGACTATAAGAAACTTTGCAAGTACATGTCAACTTACACTAACCCTAACCCCAACCTAACAGTCTACTTATAATCTAATGAGAATCAGTTGCAATGTAACTTAAATTCAACAAACGGACCATAAAAAGAAAGTGTAACCATGAATTCTGTTTGTACAATGAGGCTGACTGTAACATGATTTTTATATAGTAAGTTCATGTGTGTGAATAACTCTACATACAATAGTAAACAGTTAATCTGTGTGTGTTTACAATACCTGTTGATGCATCTCTTGCTGTATAATTATGAAGAACTCTTCGCGGCAGAGCTGAATCAGAGAGCACTGCACTAAGGGTCTGCAGAGAAAAAAAGAAATGCAGTATTAGTATAATAATATAAAGTATTTGGGTTTTTAATGACGTATAATCTCCACCAAACCAAACTCTACATTGCTTAGCCCGTGATCTGAATTATATAAATTTATTAATTTTCCTTCAGTTTAGTCTCTATTTAAGAGGTTACATAAGTTTATTATTTAATTTTTTTATATATAACATGTATATGAATATATAAAACGTATGTGTTCAAAATTATGCAAATGTTTAGATAATTTGTGTACTGTATAATTTGCAAAGTGATATTTTCTATGTCTTGTAGAGCAGGGGTTCCCAACCTTTTTCAATTCGAAGCCCACCTTTTTCACCGAAAATTCTTTGAAGAACTGATTGTCTAGAAAATGCTTATTTTAAAACTTTATTTATGAGCAAAATATTTATTTAGCTTTCTATTATTCCCTTATATTGTAAATAAAACATTGTGCATGTTTATATGCTAAAAAAATCTATTTTATATATATATATATTTATATAATATTTATTTTTATATAATATTTTTATATTATATATATATATATATATATATATATATATATATATATATATATATATATATATATATATATATATATAAAATAATATGTATTTAAATTTTCTTAATTCTTTGTGGAGTTGGTTCCCCCCACAGTCCAAACACATGCGCTATAAGCTAAATTGGCTGTAGTGTATGTGTGTGTATGGGTGTTTCCCAGTACTGGATTGCACCTGGAAGGGCATCCGCTATGTAAAACATATGTTGGATAAGTTGGCGGTTCATTCTGCTGTGATGTGGACCCCTTTTAACTAAAGGGACTAAGCTGAAGGAAAATGAATAATTGAATGAATGAATATTAGTATATGTATAGTATAGAGACAACAATACCATGTCTAGCCACTAAGCCATGTTGGTGAACTTGACTTGGCGTTGCCTCACATGGTTTGGCCACTGTACACATTTGGGACAGGAGCTTTCAGTGGCTTTAGCATTTGTGTAAACGCCACAAAGGCAGCTTTGTCAGCCCTGAGTGTGTATCTCAGTATTTGTGAGTGCATATGTGTGTGTGTGTGTGTGTGTGTGTGTGGTTACTCCAGTCTGTCCCTTGTCGCTTTCTCTTAGGTATACTCACCTCTTCACGGAAGAGATCCCGTTTCTGCCGCAGTGCATTAACCCTCCTTTTAAAAGTGGCACAAAGAGAGCAGTATTAAAAGTGCGGTGACTGTGAGACTAAAGGTTCAGAAACACTTAAGATGCCACGCAGACACAGTCGTGCTGATGGACAGCATGATTCTCACGGAACTGGTTTAATGGTTACACAGCAAAACATTAGACCAAACACTTAACATCTTATCAGCGGCTGAATATATAACTTGACACTGCCTCTCGACTCAAAATACCCTAGTAATAGCGGATGTTTTATAGGGTCCGGCAGTTTTTAAACGCATCACCAGAGCACCATCTCATTTTAACACTTTTAACACTTTAACTGCCCCACCAAGAAATAAAATGTTGGATTGCATTTCTTGTTGCTAGTTAACACACTCAATGCATTTTTTAACACATCCCATCATTTCTAAAATATCAGCCTCTACCAAATGGTTGATATGTCAGTTTATGGTAAAAGTACCTGAATTAATACGTATACACATATAAAAATCTGAAAATATGAAGTGTAAGACCAATTTATTTGTAATGAAATGATAATGAAAATCAAACGTTTGAGTGCTAAATCGTCTTTATTTTTTGAAGGATAAAATGTTTCAGATGCTCATTGAACATGTTTTGTTTTACAATAAAAAAAAGACCCAAATCAAGTGTAGTAGTGCAACAGGATTGTTTGTTTGATTATTTTGCAAGCCAACAATGATGTGTGTGTTAACCCTTAACTTTAACCATTATTATTTAACAGTCATTACTTAAAATGACCAAATTATGGTCCACCATTTAGTAGAGCAGACAGTTAAAGGGTTAAAAACCTAATACCATTCTAAACAAACACCTAGCAAGCCATCATAGTGAGCGAAAAATATTGGAAAACACATACCTGGGGAATTTATTTTCTGAGTTTGACCCCTGGCAAATAAATCCTGTCAAAAGCAAAACTGCATCAGCAAAATGCATGCATGATTATGAAAGAGTCTAACTTATTTGTCATCAAGATGTTGTTTTATTATTATTTATATTACATAAAATTCAATTTGATCGCTTTAGTTTTATATTATAAGTACAGATGAGAATAAACGGTCTTTAATATTTACATAAATATATGTCACTCTGTCTGAATGAGGGTGAAACATTACTTCACCCATATTATTAAGTTATATTTTCATAAAAATCAATTGTAAACATTAAAACAGACTGATTCATTGAATTAATACCCTTCCTATGCATTTTATTTGATTTGTTTACTATTATAGATTTATATTATTATTATTATTGATATTTTTATTATATATTATTATAAGTTTTACAAGGCTTGATATACAGTGCTCAGCATAAGTACAGCCCTTACAAACCTCTCTTTTAAATTATTTTTTAATAGGAAGCTATATAATATTATATTTGTGCATATACATTACATTAGTCAGTACTGGAGCCAAATCTGAAGCTCATCTAACGAAATAACTTACGATAACCGTCCAAAAACTAGTACACCCAAATTTATGCTACAGAAAAATATTAAATACAAATTTAACAAAAAGGAAAAATAAAGAGAAGCAAAAAAAAATGCAGTTGAAATTTTGTAGGTTGTAATTTATTTTGCAATATTTTGCTTGAATTTAATTGTATTATGTTTCAATTTCTAAATCTGTTCTGTGCCTGAAACATTATTTTAATAAATAAATCTGTTTAATTAATCTGTTTTGTTTCAATGCACCAAAATACATTGCCTTTATTCACAGCAAAATTAATAAAAATATTCATTTTCAAAATACGGTGTACTCAATTATGCTGAGAACTGTATATTTACACATAATTCACATTATTTACATATAAATTGAAGCAACTTTCCCATCAAAACAGCAATAAATCTTAAGCTAAAAACTTTAATTTATTTTGAAAAGTATTGAGTGTTTATACCAATTTTTGTTGAATGTCTTGTGGCTAAAACAATATAACTGATATTTTTTATAAAAGCAGGAATACAAAAATGTCATTTTAGAAAACGTTTTAGTTTAAAAGTAATGTTATAATTTAATAAAAGAGTTTTTAACCTTTAACCTTTACCTTTAAGAGATCAAATATACATTTAAGAAAATCTGAAGCATATATTAAAGTGACACTTACCTTGGAGCACAAATAGCCTGAAAAGGAAGAGTCCACAGACTGAAAACAGTTTAATGTCCCGCTGTTCGTTCATCTCAGAGCGGCGTCCTTCACTATCAAATGACGAGTTTCATTGTATCGATGGAAATTCTCTGTCAGAGGAAGTTTTACAGGATTAATCAAGGATGTAATGTATGAGGTACGTATAACGAACTAATGTGCGTTTTCCCAGAGAGGTGAAGGATAAACGTCCATCTTCTGTTCAGTCAGAGGAGGATGATGATGCACCTGCGCGCACCTGCGGCATCATGAGGACGGAGCGCACCTGCGCGCAGGCAAAAGCGCGCAAACACGACCTGATGAATGAAATGACACACTCTAGTCTACAGAGTAAGTGAAGCACATTAACAAAAACTGGACCATTGTAGATATTTCACAGTCCAGTAAATTAAATAAGAGCCTATTGATATGTTGGTCGTTTTTTCTTGTATCTCTTCCGAAACTAAACCGTCACATGTTTGAAAAACCAACCGTGGTATTGTGTTGGAATACGGAAGTGCGCTTGTTTTTGCGATTGTTTTTTAGGATTGTTGATAGATACGGTTGCGGCAGGTGCTGTCAACGAGAATTATTTATATTATTTATTAGATTTCCCATTAACTCTATTTTATTAACGTCTACCCCCTGCTGAAAAATGGTTGGCTGGTTTTAGCTGGTGGACCAGCCTGGTTTTAGAGGGGTTTTGACAACTTCCAGGCTGGTTTACGGCCATTTCCAGCCTGGTCTTAGCTGGTCAGGCTGGAAAGTGGCCAGCTAAAACCATTTAAAACCAGCTTGATCATCCTGGTTTAAGCTGGACATAGCTGGTTTTGGCTGGGCTCCCAGCTAGGCTGGTCAAGCTAATTTTAGCTGGTCATCTCCCAGCCTGTCCAGCTAAAAACCAGGCTAGAAATGACTGGAAACCAGCCTGGAAGTGGCCAAAACCCTACTAAAACCAGGCTGGTCGACCAGCAACCATCCTTGGCTGGTTTAAGCTGGATTTTTTAGCAGGGCCCATAGCCCAACCCCAAACCCAACAGTCATAGTTACGTAAAACAGTAGTAACCTAGGGTTATTTATTAAAACCTAATAAATTGTATTTTATTTACATCTAACCCTAAACCCAACCGCCACAATACTGTAAAATGATTAATTATTGTTATAAAGTGACACAAAATGATACTATATTAATCTTCGTATCTGCAGCTGGATCTTCTAGACTTTACGTCCCAATTCAGTTATGGCAAAAATTAATAATTAATGAAACGGTCAAACGTTCATGACTATACAGACAAAGTAGAATAATTCATTCATTCATGTTCTTTTCGGCTTAGTCCCTTTATTAATCTGGGGTCACCACAGCAGAATGAACCGCCAACCTTTCCAGTATTTTTTTATGCAGCGGATCCCCTTCCAGCTGCAGCCCATCACTGGGAAACATTTATACACACTCATTCACACTTATACTCTATGGACAATTTAGCAAACCCAATTCACCTGTATTGAATCTTTGGACTGTGGGGGAAACCGGACGTTAGATTGACATTGTACTCTAACGCCATGGAGACGTTGCATTTTGTTTGGAAATGAAAATAGATTTGATGTCTGAACTCAACGTCAGACCAACATCAATGTCCAACGTTCAACCTAAAACCAACCAAATATCAATGTCTAACGTTACAGCTTGACTTTGTGTACTACAATGACATCTATCAGAAGTTGGATTTTGGTTGCCATACCTGATGAATAAATGCAACGCAATCTACCGGCAATTCATAACTTTTTGATTTAGTGGCTAATTCGTATGAATTTGTACGATCTAATTCAAACTATTTAGTGCGATATATTTTCGTACGACAGAACTCTGAATTCGGAGGAGTTAGCCACTAAACTGACAAAACGTAAAATACTTACGTGTCCTCGTGAGTTCAGGCTGACAAATGTCAGTATTTGACGTCAATATGACGTTAGTTTAAGATGTTGGCTCGACGTAGGATTTTGGTCACTTTCTAGCAACCTAACATCAACGTCATTATTGGACATTAAAATAATGTACTTAGATGCTGGCTAGACATTGAATTGTGGTCACCTGACATCTCAACCTAAATCCAGCCTAATATTAATGTCTTATGACGTTGTTTGCCTGCTGGGACTATGCACTACAGAATGTTACGTTTACAAACACATGCACGAATTACATGTAATCCCATTAGCTTTTAACAGCGTAATACTCACTACTCTTGAGTACTTTTGAAATGTCTACTTTTACTCATACTTTGAGTAATATTTACAACACTTTTACTCTACTTGCTCTACATTTTTAGGCAAGTAATGGTACTTTTACTTGAGCATGATTTTTCAGTACCCTTTCCCCTCCTGGACATGGCCCATATGTGTGGACTTTTGGAAATTAATATTTATGCAGTATCTAGGCTAACAGGTGATTAAATACGCTTCTATTGATGTATAATTTGTTAGAGTTAGACAATAGCTATATGAAAATCTGAAATTCGGGTTAAAACAAAATCTAAGTTTGTTTTACAAAGTTGCTCAAATTAAGTTTGCAATGCACATCCTACTACTACACACACACACACACACACACACACACACACACACACCTATATATATATATATATATATATATATATATATATATATATATATATATATATATATATATATATATATATATATAGAGAGAGAGAGAGAGAGAGGGATGGATGGATGGATGGATGGATGGATGGATGGATGGATGGATGGATGGATGGATGGATGGATGGATGGATGGATGGATGGATGGATGGATGGATGGATGGATGGATGGATGGATGGATGGATGGATGGATGGATGGATGGATGGATGGATAGATAGATAGATAGATAGATAGATAGATAGATAGATAGATAGATAGATAGATAGATAGATAGATAGATAGATAGATAGATAGATAGATAGATAGATAGATAGATAGATAGATAGATAGATAGAACATAAAGTGACAAGTGACAACATTAAAATAATGTTTTCTCAAATTGACTGGCCATCTCAGCAAAATAATTATTGGATGTATGCCCATTTAGGCTTGTATGAAAAATATAGTCGACTATTTGTGAAAGTAGTACAAACTTTTAATAAGAATTTTTATTTTTAAGTATAACACTGATAATGAACGGTTACATTCTTTTGACAATCACAGCTTGTGTGCTTACTTTTTTAACTTGTGAAATTAACACATTTGTGAAAGTGACAACATTTATAGCACTATTGTAATTTGTTGCTACCTAAATTACCAACAATTATACATGTTAACAAATATCAGTAAATTAACAGTTATGAAAAACAATCTAAGCTAGCGATTTACTCTGCTGAGTGAAGCCTGCAGCTACTGCTCTTTTGAGTCACTTTTTGAAAATTGACAAATTGGTTGCTAGTTGCTTTAAAAAAATTAAAAAAAAAGTTGCTAGGGTAGTATGAAAAGTTGCTAAATCTAGCTGCAAAGCACTGCTTTAGCGCGCAACAGTACATTCCCACAATGACATCATCAAGGCGCGACGGTGTCCAATAATATACGCGTACGAAGAATAATGGCGATGTGCACAGTTTTACGATGTGTTTCTGTTAGTTTGACCTCTTCTCTGCCTCGTCTTTCAAACATAAATGCTCATGCTCCGGCTAGACTGTTGGCCAGGACATGCTACAGAAGATCTCTGAGCACAAACACTCCGTTCTGCGCAGGTATTTACACTTGTGAATGTTTACAGGCGCCACGAGTCAAAGTTTACGCTCACGTTCATTTTGACAAGTGATATTAAGTGTCTATAAATGCTAGATACACTGGAGTTTATATGGCTGTATGTTTATGTAGTATAACTTTAATTTGAGACTTTTTTATGTTATTCTTCAGCACTGAAGTTCACAGACAAACACGAGTGGGTTCGCGTGGACGGTGGTGTGGCGACTGTGGGGATCAGTAATTTTGCTCAGGTTAGGAGAATTATTCATGCTTAATTGTTATAGAAATGGCTTTATAGGTTGTATTGTCATGTGTTTATGTTGTATTGTTTCCAGGAGGCACTGGGAGATGTGGTCTACTGTGGGCTTCCTGAAATCGGCGCAAAGTTATCACAGACAGGTAAAACTGTAACGTTACTGTCTTTTTTGAGGTAAAGTTGGTTTTATATTCGCACATTTTTTCATTTTTTAACAGTGACAACTTGTGCCAAGCTTCCTAAATTGTACTTTTAACATTCAGTCTGAAATGGCATGTAAATATGACTTAAATATGACAAGATTGGCACTATTTCATGGACCGTGAAGTCGTTTGGCTTCTAATATGAGTTCACCATTTACAATTAGCAAAATTACTTTTCTGAAATTGTATTATTGAGGAGAAAGTCTTAATGTGTTAATCTAAAACCAACTTTACCTCAAACTGCTTTTATGTAAGCATATGAAAGACATTTAAGCTGGCTCAGAGAAAGATAGGAATCAACTGTGTTCAGTTCATTACCTTTTTGTCATGGGTAGGGCCAGACGGAATCTGCGGACGTTTTTTGCTATTTCTGATTTTTATTTTGGTAAAAATCTGCGGATTTCTGCAGAATTATTTTGGAGTATCATAACTAAAACCTTAATAATACATAAAATTAAAAAATAATATATTTTTACCTTTTATTTAATGTTTAAAATGCAAATCCAATTAGATTCACTTTATTTGGTAAATAAAGCAAGTTTGTCATATAATATATCTAGTAAAAGACAGAAAATATTAATGTACACACTGCATTGTACATAAATCAGATGAACATTTTCACATTAGTCAATAATATTACTGAAATTAATAAAAAAAAACTGAATAAATATAGATTTACACACATTTACTCAAGTAAATAAGCAGAATTAATGATTGTCTTAAAATCTGCGGAATTCTGCAAGCGCAGATTCCAGGTGGGCCTAGTCATGGGGATAAAGTCTTGAAGGGATATAGCTGCATCATTTTTGTGACACTCACAACACAACGTTAATTACTGTTTTTACATTACTGTGATGGTAGGCGTCAATGAATTTGGTTTAATGTGTAATTTAATAAATAATATGAATAATAATCTATATAATTACTGTTTTTACATTATTGTGAGGGTTGGGTGGGCTTTAATAAAATACAACCCAATATATAATTAAATAAATAATAATCAACATAATTACTGCTTTAAATTACCGTGAGGGTTTGGGTAGGGGTACACGTTAATAAAATGCAAATAATGGGCAATGTAATAAATAAATATTTTTCTTAACTTGCAGCTGCACACCGTCTAGCCACAATATGAATTATATTATTTGAAGCCTAATCTTTCTTTTGTGGTCACAACAGTGCTTAATTTGTAAGTTGCGAGGTCCCGCAATTGATCAGGGTAACAGATCTGGCATGTTACCAGAGAAGGGAGAGGTGTCGCAGACGAAAGTGAAAAGTAAAAAGAGCGGTAAATCGGAAAGTAAAGAGCGATAAATCAATAAAATGAGGTGCAGGATCCAGCTTGTTTCTTCACAAATTAAGCCCTGGGTTATAATTATGGCCAGTGGCTGAGGAAAAAGCAAACATGACCACCGTTTGCTGCTACTGAGACAGAAAATTACACACTTATTTAAAAGCATACTTGTTTAAAAGCTACCTTACATCGTTTATTTTTGTTTTTTAGATATTAGAACATTAAAAAACTTTTATAAATAACGTCTTTGCAGGCTGCAAGTTAGCTTATTTTATTTTGTGAGTGTTGCTCAGTGTCTTTTTATTTAAAGATTTCTCAAAATATATGTATATAATATGTACTAACTATGATGCACAAAGTGTTTGGTTCGGGTTTCATGCAAATCACATTTTTAAAATGTATAATTTAACTGGCAGTCTGCAAAGGAGTGAAAAAAATGCTCAGCTCAAACTGCTTTACCCTGTTTACATCTGTACTTTGCATTTCCTATTGATAGGATTGAGCCAAATGCCATATCAGGTGTAAACAGATTGCAGTAAATTGATTTTATATTTGCACATTTGGACTTTCTCCTTAATTTCAGAAGAGTATTATTTGCAAATTCTAAATGGGGAAATCCAATGAGAAAGACAATGACTATCAAAGTACAACATTGTGTCATTTAATTAGTGCTAATGTTGTTTTGAAGTCATTTGTATGCGATTTCAGACCGAATATTCTATGTAGCATGGCAAACAAGAACGCATTTAGCTTATCACAAGTTGTCACTGTTCAAAAATGTACAAATCTGCTAATGTAAAACCAGCTTTACCTCAATTGGGCTTTGGATATCCTTTTTCAGCTGTGATTTCAGGGCAGTGTAGTTATTTCTTGTAGTGGATTCAACAAATACTATGATCAGTTACTATTTTGTTTGAGTATAAACCAATATGTTTTCTGTAGATGAGTTTGGTGCTCTGGAGAGTGTTAAAGCAGCGAGTGAGTTGTACTCACCTCTGACTGGAGAGGTGACGGATGTCAATGATGCCCTGGCGGACAACCCTGGACTGGTCAACAAGTCTTGCTATAATGATGGTGAGGCATTCCTCTAAATTTCTCACTCCGACAAGCCTGAAATCCTTTAAAAGGGATAGTTCATACAATTATGAGAAATGTAATTTACTTGTCCTCCAAAATAGATTGCAAACCATTTTTTTTAACACAAAAGAAGATATTTTAAAGGGTCACGAAACACCAAAACACATTTTTTGAGCTGTTGACAGTCGTATATGTGTCCCACACTGCTAAAAACACTATTAGGACACCTATATTTCACTAAAAAGTGTAAATTGGTTGTTTTTGCGTTATTTCAAGCAAATTCGTACTTCCTGTTTGAAACGAATTTTTGAAGCTGCGTCACGGCCATGAGATAATAGCCTGTATTCCAGCGTGCAGACTGGACGTCTGTGCCAGAGTGTGCCTTATTACGTCTTACAGTGTGATGCATTAATGCATGAGTAAGGCTTGGTTCAAACCAATCAGCGCGCTCTATTGTGCAACTTCATTAATATTCATTAGTGTCACCGTCTTTACACCACAGAGACGCCACGTTGTGTTGGCAAAACAAGCGTGAAGTGTTGCTTTTACAGTTTGCTGCCATTAAGTTTCGTTTTCATTTTCTCTCTGTGAGAGCTCATCTGAAACACGTGTGGATTACAGTGTACGCGACGCTCGACAACAATAATTTACGTGTCTAAGGGGGATTATTGTTTACCTGAGAGCTGTTCTCATCTGCAAACACTGAAATCCGGATTCCGGATGTAGTCTTCTCTTCATAAAGACGCGGCTCTAGTTGCTGGTGATTGTCCTGTCTCTACAGATTTGGTAAGTGAGCGACCAGTGCTCTTTGTATATTCAGTTTGTTTGTATCAAATAAGTTAACTATTGCATTGAGTGCAAACATGTTAGCACCGCATTTTGTGACCGGAATAACACACGCGGCTTTCTGACGCTACCTGCCGTGTGCATCTAAGTTTCCGGGAAATGCAGAGGTTTTTTTTTCTCTCATTCGCCGTGCGGTATCAAACATTGCATGAAAAATACACGCTTAGAGCAGATCTTCGAATCAAATATCTCATTTGTCGCGAGGGGCATGAATGAATTCCCTGAATGAAAGAGCCGAACTGCAGTTAAAGTCCAACATTTAATAATTTGGCAAATAATTCGACTACAGATGTCCATGTAGGTTAAACACCATCCCTTTCTCCTGTGTATTTTGACTGAAACTCGCGCGTGCCCAAATAGACACTCCCACACCCTCCCACTTTAGTTTCTCCGACACTCCCCCCTAAACAGAGCTGGACACCCCCACTTTTCTGACTTTTTCCAAAGAAGAGGTCTGAAAACACCCTGCTGAAACGAGGGGGTTTCATGGCCCTTTAAATAATGTGTCAAGATGGTAGCCATTGACTAAGATTTACTAGATGACTAAGGTTTCCAATATTGTTCAAAATATCTTCTTTTGAGTCCAACCATAAAAACTAATAACAATTTGAAGGCACTTGAGGTTTAGTACATTCCAATTTTTGGGTGAACTATCCTTTAGGTTAAAAATTATGAGCAGATTCAAGTTAAAATTCCCTTAAAACGTAAGCTGCATGATACTAGGAAAAAATACATAGTGATTTTTAGTTTTTATGCAATATATATTGCAATAAGAATGCAATTTCACCAGATAATTGAATAGCTCTATTTTAAAAAAAAAACTTATTTGTGTGTATCTGCATAGAATATAATAAACAAATTCCAAGCATAGGTAAATACAACAGAGCAAAGTAAATAAATAAAAAAAACAACACACTATTTTCTAGAGTCTAAAAGTAGACAGACACACAAATTAAATAATCAAATGTAAAATAAATGTATAGTCTACATTGTGTAAACACTTATATACAATTAATCTGAGCTATAAAAGTTATAATTTTTGGTGCTTAAATTCACTGAGTGAAAACTTTTACTCTCACGCTGTGTCCTAACTACACAAGCCATGATACGTGATAAAAGCTGTTGTCCATGTTAAAACTGCATTTCTGTGACGTCGCACCAAAACAACAGCATAAACAACGACAACGATGACCTCAGGTACTGATTATGTGCATTATTCAGTGTTAAATGCAACCAATATGAGTTTGAACACCATATTATGTGACATTTATTGCCATATTACTTGAAGCAGCAGCAGGTAGTTCACATCAGATCTTGAAAAAATATATGTACCTTACCATTTTGTCAGGACTGCAGTGGCTGGTATTCAAATGTTTCACGCAGCGTTTGGTTGCTTGTCTGTGGAATTTTACAGCATACTTTTAGGGGACACTGTTTAAGGTTAAACTAGAACCGTAATGTCTGGCCAACTGTAATCCCAATTAGACAGGTCCTGCAATGTAACTATAGAAGGTTTGCACATTGCAATATAGATGCTGAAACGATATATTGTGTATATCAAATAAGGGCTGCACAATATATCCCTTTAACATGGATGTCACAATGTGCAAATCTGGTCACATCACAAGATCTGCAATGTTGAGTCTGAATTATAGTTGGCCAGTAGTTACAAAACACATGTGGTTTGTAGAGTCAGTTTATATTTAACCATACAAAAGTGAATCATTTGAATTTTTTTACTTAAAATTTGTGTCTTGTTTTTTGTCCAAATATCTACATTTCAAAGCAAAAACAAGATTAATTTACTTACCCCGTTGGCAAATAATTTTGCTTGTTTTATAGAAAAGCTTTTAATTTTGATTTCTCTCTGAACGTGAAAATAAAACAATATTTTTAATTGAACTCGATCAAAGCAAAGTAGGGTTTAGGGTTGGGCGATGTCTAATGTGAAACATCGTGATAGACGATGACATCGTCGTCATAGGCGAAGGTGAATTCATTATTTATGAATTATTAATTAATTTATAACAAATTAATTATTTGTAGTCTACTTTTTAACTACCTGTACTGCGTGCGTGGTCTTTTTTACCCATAAACAAATAAGAAATAAATAAAGATATAAGTTACACACAAATTAGCACCTGTCAATCACTTTTTTCCACGGGACTGTGTCGTTATAATGGCGTCCACAAACTTGGACGGTAAAAAAGGTGCACAACCAACAGTATCTAAAGTTTTCACTAAAATTACTAAGTACTCAAAGTGAAAGATTTAAGCAGTGCACTGACGCTGTGACATGTTACCTGATAGATTCAAAAGACACGAGTTGTTAAGAGACTAGATTAATTAAATATCACGTTTAACAACTATAGTGAGACGCGGTACACCCTTGATAAACTGTCCCACATGCACTGCTTTCTGGAGCTTAGATGAGCGCACGACAGGGTGTGTTTGAGTGTGAGTGAGTGAGTGTGTTGTCACATGAAGTGCGTTTTCAGCGGACGCAGGGCTGTTCAGAAATGCTAGGGAAAACACAGTGTGGATGTGAATCATTTTCGTTCTATAATTCTCTTTTAAAACTAGGACGTATTAGTGTAAACGGGCCTAAGTGAGTATTTTTTGCGAGCAGGTTTGCGACGGGGTCGGGGTGGAGCATCAGCGATGCCGGCTCAGCATCATGTTGTCTATCAGCCATCGGCAATGGACGATGACATCGTCTATCGGCCCAACCCTAGTAGGGTTGTCACGATACTGGAATTTAAAAAACATCCATTTCCCACTAACATCCGAGCACGTTCAGCGCTGTTTAAGAACTTGCTGGAGCGTTTCAAAGTCATGCCAATCAGCTGGTTTGTCTTTAAACTGAAATACGAGCGATCCGCTGATGAATCCCGCTTTAAAATGCTCTAGTGTTCCTGTATCTGTGGTTACACTCAGTAAATAGTGGTCAGTTCAGTGATCTGATGACCTACAAGGCCAATCACAGTCATTTTTTTGTTGAGTGCGTAAACACAATGGCAAATCAGTGCTCCAATGTTCGCGGGAAATGGACGTTTTTAAAATTTCAGTACCGATTGGTATCCAATTCTAGTATCATGACAACCGTAAAGCGAAGTAAGAAAAGCATTTTTTGTATTGGGATTTTTCAATTTTTGTACCCGATTACTGTCAGACTCCCCAGAAAGCCATCAAATAGTGCCATTTAAACCATCTAGTGCAACTGTATTCATATCACAATATTTATTACAGAACAACAAAATATCGCAATACCCGATTTTTCCAGTATCGTGCAGCCCTAGCTAAAATCTGTAAAAAAAAAATCGTCAGTGTTTATTTTTGTTCACAGGCTGGCTTATGAAGATGACCGTATCCATTCCTGAGGAACTGGACGGACTGATGGATGAAGCTGCGTATGAGAGATACATCAAATCTATAGAGGACTAGAGCGTGTGACGCATTCGGGAGAGGATTTAAAAACCAATCACTTAAGGAATGTTTATTTCTTCATCATCATTTTCATTTGTAGCTGATTTAATTTAGATGTTCTTCTAAAATATAATTTCCCATCAACCCCACACACCCAGCCAACGCAGGGGACCACATTGGACACAACACTATGCACTTTGCTTGGGAAAACAGCAAGCAAACCTGGTTAAATCGAGCCAGTTACTGTAAGTTAATGTTTTATCAACAAATATTTGGAGATCAAGCACGTAACGGCTTCATCTCTTTTGTAGATGTTGCACTGTTCTTACGAAAGCTTGTTTTTGCTTGAAATACGCTGCAAATAAAATGTGGAAGTAGAGTGTCCAGTTCGAGGACGGGTATGAAATTATGTTGGTTTTGAAATGATTAACTTTAACACTATTAAACAAATACAGAAAACTCTCTGCTGCTTTAAATTGTTTTATTAATTTAGAAATGTCTAATGTACAAAATATACACCCCAATGTATGTAAATAGATTAATATGCAAGACCAGTCATAAATGGCCCAAAGTGTACCAAGAAAATACCCCCCACACCATTACACCGCCACCACCACTAGCCATTGATACAAGGCAGGATGTATCCATGCTTTCATGCTGTTGACACCAAATTCTGACCCTACAGTCTGAATGTCGCAGCAGAAATTGAGACTCATCAGACCAGGCGATGTTTTTCCAATCTTCTACTGTCCAATTTTGGTGAGCCTGTGTGAATTATAGCCTCAGTTTCCTGTTCTTAGCTGACAGGAGTGGCACCCGGTGTGGTCTTCTGCTGCTGTAGCCCATCGGCTTCAAGGTTGGTCGTGTTATGTGTTCAGAGATGCTCTTCTGCAGACCTCGGTTGTAATGAGTGGTTATTTGAGTTACTGTTGCCTTCAATCAGCTGGAACCACTCTGGCCATTCTCCTCTGACTTAAAGGCATTTGTACTGCAGCAGATCGTCTTGACCATGTCTACATGCCTAAATGCCTTGGTATTCAGGTAGATATTGCACTTTGCATTTTTGGCCTGGCATATGTAATCCAGCATTTTCAAAAATCTAGAATGGTTTACTTTTGGCAACTAGAGTTAACTCATTTAGGCAGTCAACTGAGAGATTAAAAAAAAATAGAACAAAGTCAAGTGTAATGTGTTTCAGCCTATAGTGAAATAAAACAAACAATGCTTGATGTCACCCAATCAAAGTAAATAGGGTGTAAAGCAGGGGTGCTCAACCCTATTACTAGAGATCTACCTTCCTACAGAGTTTAGCTCCAAACCTGATAAAACACACCTGAACCAATTAATTAGGACCTGAACAGCACTTAATAATTACAAACAGGTGTGTTTGATAAGGGTTGCAACTGAAATCTGCAGAAGGATAGATCTCCAGGAACAGGGTTGAGTACCCCTGGCGTAAAGGGATAATTCATACAAACTGGAAATTGTGTCATCAAATTTGTTTACTTAAGTTTGTTCTAGAAAAGCAAGGTTTTGTTGTATTTGTGAGTATCCACAAAATCAAAAACAGTTACTATTTTGAACAATATCTTTCTCTTATGTTTATGACCAAAATGACAATATTTGAAAGTTGTCACTGCCATTAGAAATAAGATGAGAATTTAAACATACCTGTGTTTGTCGACATCACGTGTTGAATCTTTTATTTAGCGTGTATTGCATACTTTTACAGGTGTTAAACTCTGTTCCTAGAGGGCTGAAGCTTTGCAGTTTAGTTCCATCCCTAATTAAACACACCTGATCAAACTAATTGAGTCCTTCAATCTAGTTTGGAACCTACAGATAAAGCTGCGGTCACTGAACGTTTCTTCTCATAGACCTTCATTCACTTCATTTGATGCGTATGCGTCAGACTGGAAACGTAAGTTTGTGTGACAAGTTTCGCAGTAAACTTTGCAATGCAGTAAAAGCTTGTTGAACTCTGACCTGTGAAATCGCATCTCTTGACTGTGTGAGACCAATCGAGGATCATAGCATGACCTCTCTGATCAGAAATTTAGAAGTTTAAAATATGGACCAATCGCTAGCTTTCTTCAATGTCTAATCATCTTGTTTAATACCGCCGCTTTTTGCACACAAAACCTAGTGTGACTGCAGCATTAGTGTGTTGGAGCAGAGTTGCAACTAAACTATGCAAGGCTGCAGCCCTCCAGGAAATTAGTTTGAACCCCTGCTTTAGTGTGACCGCAGCTTTAAACTCTGGATTATTCAGTTTGAGCTTGCGAAATTCTGTCGTAGAGCTCTGCGAAAAGGGACCGGATTAAACAAGATGGTTAGACATTTAAAAAGCAAGTGATTGCTCCATATTTTAAATTTCTGTCCAGAGAGGTAATGTTTTAATCCTCGATTGGTCTCAAGCAGTCAAATGATGCGATTCCGCAGGTCAGAGTTCACCAAGCTTGAACTTTGCACCGCAGCAACCTCCGAAACTTGACGCATGACCATAGCTGCGTCCCAAATCGCATACTTATGCACTATTCTACGCCATTTTGTTGTATAAATAGTGTAAGTAGTGTGTTCACACTGAAAACTCTAAAAAAATAATAAGTGCACTTTAATTACCCGGATGATGCACTCATTCAGCCGGTAAAATGAAGTGTGTAATGATGGACACTTTACGCACTCAACGACCACAGGTTTGCCTACGTAGCGGGAGGGGTGGAGCTATCGGGCGCACATGTTGAATAACTTTATTTATTTTGGATGGTGAAAGCAAAATTCTCCTACGAGAGTGATTATAGCGCCTCCCGATGGTGAATTCGATAATACTCACGGCAGGTATTATTTGATAATTCGGTTGTTTATTTCACTGATTTGGCAACCGTCAAACGTCATCGGGGAAACGCTTTGAATTTCCGCTTAGTAAAAAAACATTAGTGAGCCATTTGGGACAACACTACATACATATACTATCCTGTTGAGTGTGTAAATGCATAAGTACATAGTGCATGAGTGCATAGTGTGCCATTTGGGACGCAGCTCCAGTTTCCATTTCCAGTCTGACGCATTTGCGTGCGTATGAATAGAAGTCTATGAGAGTAAAACCCAGTGTGACCACAGCTTAAGTCAGGTGTCTAAACTCGGTCCTGGAGGGCCGGTGTCCTGCTGAGTTTAGCTCCAACTTGTTTCAACACACCTGCCAAGAAGTTTCTAGTATCTCTAGTAAGAGCTTGATCAGCTGGTTCAGGTGTGTTTGATTAGGGTTGGAGCTAAACTCTCCAGGACACCGGCCCTCCAGAACCGATTTGGACACCCCTGGCTTAAGTCAAATTGATTGCTCATTGGCACAAACGTTTCCTCACAATAACAGATGGGTGTGCAAGCAGAAAATCACTGATTCAAGACAATCGCAGTTTTTTCACAGCTCAGACAAGTTTCGAGGTGAGCTGATTAAGATTGCTGCACA